>NC_139559.1:60837781-61235281 GCF_965112155.1 Podarcis liolepis
AGATCATTCCTGCAGTAGTTCTATTTAATGTGACATTGTATGTTTTAAAAACATAAATAACAAAATAATGCATGTGGTTTTAGATGGAAAAGCATTAAAGTAAGTGCAGTATGCATTAGGATTTCAGGAACATGGAGTGCGGCTCATATGTAATGTCCTGTTACTTGTCCCAAATGGTAACAAAATAAGCCATAAAATAAAATAGCTTGCGGTAAACTTATCCTCCTGTTGGTGCCACTGTTACTTGAACTTTTCTGTCTGCCTGTGGGAGTTTTTGACTTCTGCAAGTTAAATATTACTTAGGGAAGGAACTTTTTATAAGTACGCTGAGCTTCTGGCTGGGGTCAAATGCAGGGCAGCCAGCCATTTTTATGTTGTCTAGCCATGTCAAATTGTCTTACATGGCTGTAATACCGCTCTGGTTGCATAAGTAAGAAAGCTGAAAAGATATAAATGTCAAGATAGCCAAGTTCCCATGGAAGGCTGGTTCAGAACTGAAGCTGAAGTTCACATGGCTCACTGGCCTGATTAAGCTAAGCAAGGCTTTTATAATAAGAACTCTAGGCCTGCCTAGTCCATCACCCTGTTCTCACTGTGGTCAGTCACAGTGGCGTAGCGTGGGGGGTGCAGGGGGGGCCGGCCGCACCGGGCGCAACATCTGGGGGGGGGGCGCTCGCACTCGCAGCTCTCTGCCCCCTGCTAAAATCCATGGGTTAGGGGGCGCAAATTACTTGCCTTGCCCCGGGTGCTGACAACCCATGCTACGCCACTGGTCAGTCAGATTCCTATGACCAGCTTGCTAGCAGGACCTGAACAGAGCCCTGCTCTCCCCTTTTAGGATTCTCCGCAACTGGTATTCAGAGGTACTTCCTCTTACAGTGGAGGTAGAACACATCAGTTGCTAGCCTCTTCCATGAATTTGCTCAGTCCTTTTTTTAAAGCCATCCAAGTTGCTGGTCATCACTCTTGTAGTAGCAAATTCTATACTTTTAACTATGTGCTGTGTGAAGAGGTTTTATTTTGTGTGCCCTGAATTTCACAGCATTCTGCTTCATTGGATGGCACAGCTTCTAGCTTTATGGGAGAGGAAGAAAAATGTTTATCTGCCTATTTTCTCCGTACCATGCATAACCTTATGCACCTTCCCCATGTTCCCCTTATGTACCTTCCCCCTCCCGAAAGTCCCCTTTCCTCAAAATGGATTTGCTCCAACCTCTTGATAACACTGGGAAACAAATTTTTTGTAGCACTGATACCTGCAGTTGTTCTAACCTAATTTTGACGTGCTGATTTCATATCTGAAGTTGGTTTTGTTCTTGAAGAAGCCATGGTCTGATCTGAAAAATACAAATGTTTAGGTTACAAAACTATAAAAATAAAAATTAAGTTTGCAAAACATTACCATGTGGTTAGGGTAGATCAACGTGTCAGTATCCACTTATCCCCAGTGTAAATATGACATATTGGCAAAAGTCGGAAGTTGAAAGATAACTATAGCACATACATGAAAATCAATTTCAGATTTGAAATCAGCATTGAAAGAACATGTAAGAATAGTTGGAAAATCTCATGCAACAGAAAATGGAAAAAAAATTGTTCCCCAGTGTAATTCTTGTTGCTCTTTTCTGCACGTTTCCCATCAATGCAATATCCTTTTTGAGGTGAGGCAACCAGAACCGTATGTTGCTACGTCTGCCAAATGTATAAAGTTCGTGAGTGCATTCTGTTGATGTAGTCCTTGATGAGGAGTTGCTTCAAGTGAATGATGGCCCAGTCAGCTTTTATAAATGTCAACTGGTCCTTCTAAGTTAATTAAACTGAACTTTGCAGCCAAGTATGATCAATTGATGCAGCGAAACAATGCAGCGCCCATGTCTCATTGACAAAACAATTGCTGTCCTTACTTTAGAAACAAAGCAAACGGCTTTGGATGATGCTTTGTTCGCCTGCAATGTTCTGCTCTACAGGGCAGAATTCTACAGTTTTCCTGTATGCAGGGTTAGCAGCGGCAGCTTACTGGCTTACCAAAACTGCATGTCGCAGCTGCTTACACAGATTGGGGAGGGCCAAGACTGCAGGGACCTTGGCAGGAGCAGGAATGGCAGTGGAGCCAATCCAGTGCTCCTGCTGCTATTTTTGCAGCTGCAAAGCTCCCTGCTGCCTTCTCCCTCCCCCCCTCGGCATCAGTACACAGTGTTGGGAAGCTAGGAGTGCACTGCCCTCCCCACTACTGTCCCAGGGTAACACTCTTCTTGTACATGGATGTAGGTATAGATATGTTGGTGCTTTATTAATGTGCAATGGGGGGGGGATGCATTTCTCAAGATCTGGTCTTAAATTTTAATTGTTGCATCTAGGGAAAGCTCCAGAATTGCCAGAAAACAAATTAAAATCCAAGTGGGAAAAACTGCTGGGACCTGACTTTGAAGTTACGGTATGCGTTTGTTTCTGTGTTTCTGTGATATATATTTAGTGTAAGTTTAATATTCTTTACAAATAAACGAGAGTGATTATCTTCTGCATTTCTAGCTACAAGTTAAAAAAAGCAACCCCCCAAACACTCAAGGTTGTAAACAAAACACAACATTTAGAATGTTGAGTAAAACGTTATTACCAAAGACGTGAATGGTGTGAAATATACCAATAGAAGATGCAACAACAGCAATCAAAGTTCAAACAGCGATACCGGAAGATGTTCACTAGTAAAGGGAAGGCTTTGTTTCAGTGATGTAGTCAAGGGGGGACTGTAGGAGAATGCACCTCTAGGAATATTTTTCACAGCAGGAGTGATGGCATTGTCTGCCAAAGTGCCAGGGAGTTTGATGGTGCCAGATGATCTTCCTTTAGAAGGGTGTTGCTTCTTGGCACCACAATTTAAAAGGTCCAGGTCTTTTCTGCCACCACCCTTCCGTAATTCCCCCAATCGTGGCTGTCAGGCAGATTCGTACGTATGGAGGAAATTCTTGCAATCCAAGGCTATGTAGAGTTTTAAATGTCAAAAGCACTTCAAATTGAACTGAGATGCAAATTGATTGCCAGTGCAGGCGATAAAGAATTGGAGTTGTCTTAACCCCATCTGATCAATTCAAACTATTTCTCAGTGCTGCTAGCTACCCACTAGATATTTCTCCTTTTATTTAAATGATCAACTAAGAGCTTTCTCTTCCAATAAATAATGCTCTATAGTTGATTGGACTATTTGAAAGCAATTAAGGTGACCCCATGATAATCAGGTTTTGTCTACCCTTTTTAAATATATATATGAAACTAGTCAATTATTTTTCTAACCCCATGACTGGAGGTAGACAGTAGTTTTGTAAGTAGCTTTTTGAAACTATACAAAAACTTATTTTACTTGATGAGGAAGTGGCATCATTAATTTAATTATCAGTATTATATCTGCCTTACAAATATTCTGGGCACTTTACAGATTATTAAAACAATGCACAATGTTAAAGTGCTGTTATTATCTAAATTTCTGAAGTAAAATAGTCTTGTCTGAAAATGAGCAGCAAGAGGTCCCAGCAGACATCTCTCTTCAGCGCTGTTTCAGATTTTGGTGACACAGCTGAAAAGGCCCTGTCCCACCTGTGTTTCTGATGGTGGGGGGGGGGTAGGGTCTGATGAGCAAAGTGTACAGTACAATGCACCGTGATATCTCTCATTTAATCTCCGCGCATTTAGGCTCTAATGCAATTTAATCTCTACGCAAGCAAGCTCTCAAGTAAAAGTGTGTGTGAATTCAGTTTCAACCACCGCTGGCAATGCATTGACATTCCAGAATTACTGCTGGTATGATTGTTTGTTTCAAGGTGGTTTAAAAGAAATTGTTATTATATCCTTATTTTACATGGGATCCCTGGTCGTCCCTCATCCAAGGAGCTGACTAGATCTACACCTGTTTCGTGTTAGCAGTGCTGAACCTTCAGATGTGCCCAAACCATTAAAACGACCTGTAGGGTCATATTCTTATGTTTATAGGAGCAGCACAACTGTATCCATACACCACTGTCCTAGTAATATACATGTAGAATAATCCACACTCTCTCTCCTCTCCACAAAGGGGCATTGCTATGATTTATCTATTTTACATCTGTTGTACACTTACCGTATTTTTCGCTCTATAGGACGCACTTTTTCCCCTTCAAAAATGAAGGGGAAATGTGTGTGCGTCCTATGGAGCGAAGACGCCATAGCCCGGCGACCCTCTCCCGGCTGGAGAGGTAACGCGGGGCTATGGCAGGAGCCTCCATAGGCGCGCGTCACCTCTCCAGCCGGTAGAGCGCGCGCGGGGCTAAAGAAGCCATAGCCCCGCGACTCTCTCCCAGCTGGAGAAGTGACGCGTGACTATGGCAGCAGCCTCTCTACTGCGCCTTTCCGCTGCTCCCTGACCTGCTCTTTGGGGCTGGTGGTGGGCTTCCCCCCGCCAGCCCCAAAGAGCAGGTCGAAAGGAACCTGAAGCCTGGAGAGCGAGAGGGGTCGGTGCGCACCGACCCCTCTCGCTCTCCAGGCTTCCAAGGTAGCCGCCTGAACGCACCTTAAAGGGCACCTTGTTTTAGAGCGGGAAAACAAGAGGGGGGAAATTCTCCCACTCTCTGCGCAGCGCCTCCTGCCGCTTCACTGAAAGGGCGCTGGGCAGAGAGCGGAAGAATTTTTTTCCCTTGTTCTCCCCCCTCTAAAACAAGGTGCGTCCTATTGTCCGGTGTGTCCTATGGTGCGAAAAATACGGTACTTTGTTTAGATCACTGACTTTGAAATAAATATAATGCTTTAATGAGTACCCATGGAATTTCTCCTTTTTAATCTTTAGGTTTCAACTGTGGACATGCCAATCACAGATGATGCTGAGCTACAGAAATATTCAAAGGTATTGAGTTGTCCCTTTTTCTATTTCTGTAACACGTTGGGAGTGTAAATAGATATAGTGAACCACCCACTTAGAACTTACTATATTTGAAAGTTTGGGCAAATTCCGGGATTGTATCTCTCTTTATGTGCTGGACGTGAATTTGTCCCAACAAGCTATTCTGTCCTTCCTTTTTCAAATGATAGTCTGTGCAGAATTAAATATATTGGTTAGATGTCAAGTACTGTATTTAGCAGCTTTGCTCTTTGAAATGCTTTGTGCCGATGTCTTGGCTTATTGATTGCTAGGACAGGAGTTGTTGAAGAATGCAAGCCAGAAACATTTTTTTTGTAAATCAAACCTTCACCTTGACTACCAGCTGGGAGCAACACAGGCTGCAGTGTAGACTTTACTGTAAGAAGCTACACGAAGTTAGTATGCAATCTGCAAATGGACAGACCAATGCCAACTCGCTTTGCTGGATTTCATTTGACCAGCTACATCTCATCAGCCTAAATAAACATATAACTTTCTTGATCATCTGAGATTTTCAGGTGATGGGCACTGGCTTCTGCTTTTGGTTTTCTGCCACTTGGCCATCTTGTCCAAACCTGGAGCTGTGGGAAACATTTATTATGGTTATTTGAAACAAACCTCCTTCAGAAACCAGAGTTGGATTGTTTGAATCTCACAATATTAACCACATTTTGTCGACTCCTCCTTCTGGCTGCATGGGAGGAGGAGAGGGGAAGGTCGAGCATGTAAACCCAGGTGGAGGCTCACGTTTCACTGAACCATAGTTTAATGTGATGTCTGAATGCAGCCATTAGACATTAAGCAGTAAAACTGCTGAAGCTATAGATAACACTGCAGAGGTGTGGTCTATGACCCTTGTTTTGAGTTATTTAAATCTCAGTTCTCCAAATCTATCAGTTGACTTCTGTCATCTAGCATGTTCCCAAGAGGCCCTGTCCCTAGAGATCCAAGTCGCTGGAAAAGCTGATAAAATATCATACCTTTTGGTTTTTTACCAGCTGCTACTTACTCACACACTGCTTTGTTTTCAACAGCTCCTACCTATTCACACAATGAGACTGGGGGTGGAACTGGATACATTTGAAGGACATCATTATATATCTTCAATAGCTCCTGATGGTCCGATTGCCAAACTTGGTTTATTGCAGTTGGAGGATGAACTTCTAGAGGTAAAGTTTGTAGACAATACATTGTATGTAGCCGTGATATTTAGTCACATTCCAGTGTTTTACTTGTGTTCATGTGGGTGAGACTCATCAGAGTACCTTTCTACATAGCTACAAAGAGTATTAACAGAAATTAAAGCTATGAGGGGAGGGGAGGAAAGTATGTGCTTAACTCTGGCAGTCTTAGGCCTTTGGGTTTTCCATCTGAGATGCAAGCAGTTCCTCCTTTAAATCATTTAATGCGCTATGTCACAAACTCATGCCCATCAATGCAGTTTGTTTTTCCTTTTGTGACATTCATTATAGGAAATGCTGAGTGCCAAAGGTTTAAAGGACATGGGGGGGGGAGAAATATATTGAGAATCAACCAGAACTGTAGTATGGAAGTAATAAAGCCTTGCTATGATTTAATTGTTAGTGAATTATTGTTATATAAGCCTGGATTCTGTCTATACATTACTTATCCAAATCCACAACTATGTCCAGAGCTTGTGAAACATTTCTTTCATCCCACTTCTCCAGTTTTGAGTTTTTTCAAAAAATAAACTGGCCTCTTGGTTAAAATATACCCCCTGTTAGCCTAGAGCACATGTTAAAAATTAACCAGGTTATGCACTCCATTAAATAAAAGCTGTAATGGGCAGAAAAAAGTAACAAACTCACAATGAAAACAGCGCTGCCAAACCACTGATATAGCAATCGAGAGACAGGCTGTTGGAATTAATAAGATATGCAAGAGAATGCCCATTGACTAAATAGGAGTCAGTCCATAACTACCATTCCTCCTCTTTGCTGTCCTTCTCAAGACCATTGTTTTGTTTGGAAATTGGCCACTTAGTAATAAGGAAGGAATAAAATGTGTAGAATGAATATGATTCAGAATTATGACATACAGAGAAGGGGCATTGCAATCCTATTCAGATGTGTTTCACCCTGTGAGGAAGGTGTATATGAGTCTTAATTTTGAAAAGAGGATTGGCTACAAATGTGATAATATATATAAATAAATGTTTGAGACTGCTTTAAGAGTTTTGCTTTGAACTGGTGTGCTGGAACTGGAGGTGAGGCTCAGTCAGGGGTGTGAAACCTTTTTCAACCCAAGGATTTCATTCCTTTTGGTGGGTGGAGGAACACATGGCAGTGGTGGATGGGGCCAGGGGCAAACGTGGATGGAACGAAAGTGTGATGCTTAGCCCGTAGGCTACCTTCCAGCCACACAGAAGTCAGAGGTACCTGCACCATCTACTCCAACCTTACGAGTGGGAAGAATTGTCACATATGATTCAAGGACATGTTGCCAGCCAGACAAAAAGGCTCAAGTAAGGCCGAGAGCAGAGCTGATGTTGTCAGGGAAGAAGAGGCGTGGCCTGGGCAGGTGGTGGTGTTAGAGTCCCCAGGGTCAGATTGAGAGACTGGGGGAAGGAGGTACATTTGGCCACTGGGCCTGAGGTCTCCCACCCCTGAGATAAAAGCAACTGATTACTTACTCCTTTCATGCATGCAAACACACACACACACACACACACACACACACAGAGGGAGAGGGAGAGTAAGAAAAATAAAATTAAACCATAATGCATCACAGCCTGGAAGGACCAAAAGGGCAAAGATCCAACTCAAAAGGGATAATAAGTATTAATTCATACACATATTCCCTTTACAAATATTTATTTAAAAAAATAAAAGTATGATTTAGGGTGGAACCAGATCAGTTGTCTTCAAGTCCATGTACGTTCTCATTTCTTGTCATAGGTAAATGGTGTTCAGCTCTATGGAAAATCCCGCCGTGAGGCAGTTTCTTTTCTTAAGGAAGTGCCTCCTCCATTTACCCTGGTTAGTTGCCGGCGCCTGTTTGATGATGGGACAGAATCCTTTGTGGATGAGCCCACAGCCATTATTGCTTGCTCTCCAGAACCAAAGGTAAAGCAATAACATTTTTAAACATGAAAAGAAAAGGGGAAGGGGGTGCCAACATATGTACCTTGAGTTTTGGAAGATAATGGGTTGGATCCAGATGTGGCCCCATTGTATTCAGTAGGATTTAAATTAGTCATGACTTAAGCTAGAAATATACCTTCTAGTAACTCTCCTTGCCTAAGTGGTAACGGCTGGGGTAGTTGCAGTTGAAAAATGTAGTGGTCTAAAATTGTAACTACTTCTTATTGGCCCTCTAGGCTCAACTAGGAACCAGGTACTTTTCAGAATGCAGTCGTACCTTGGTTTTCAAATTCCTTGATACTCAGACGTTTTGGCTCCCGAGCGCCGCAAACCCAGAAGTGAGTGTTCTGGTTTGCGAATGTTTTTTGGAAGCCGAACATCTGACGTGGCTTCCACTGCTTCTGATTGAGTGCAAGAAGCTCCTGCAGCCAATCGGAAGCCACACTTTGGTTTCTGAACTGTTTTGTAAGTTGAACGGACTAAATTTGACAATCAAGGTACGACTGTATAGAAGTGTTTGCAAGACAGGACAGGGATTGACAAATCAATAGTAGGAATGGAAGAAAGATGATGTGGGAGAGGAAGGAAATGGAGGTACTGTTGAAGCACTATAAACTCATCAAGGACAATAGTAGGTCAACCAAAACAGTCTAGACCTGAGAAAGTGGTTGAAGGGTTCTAGTTTTCTGCTTCATTTCCCTCTAATTCCATTCTATCCTGGTTTTAAAACTCTTGTGACTTCCCTTTCCTGCAAAAGCCCTGTTAATTGTAGTGTTTTGTAAGCAGACAGAGGGGAAACCAAACACTGATGTCAGGATCCAAAGTGTAAATGACTGGTGATTTTTTAAAGTTCCATTTAGGTGACAGTGACAGCCCCATCCAAAAAGTGAGGAGACCCTTTATAAGAGCATTTCAGGAAGCTCAGGAGCTACTACTGGAAGAGAGAGCAAGCACAGAAGCATTTTGCTACTCCCACACGGGCTTTGCTGGATCACAGCCTGCAGTTCCAAACATTCCACCAGGGGAGTCATATATCTTCTGTGCATAGTGCAGAAAATGATAGTCACAGCCTCTTTTCTTTTTTGCCTTTTCTCAGTGAACAATGAATCTGATCAGAATCTGAAATTCAGGCTTCAATGCCTTGAATTTTATGAAGCTGAGTGTGTGCTTTTGAACCAAAGCTACAACGGTACTTTAACAAATGCATCTTCCCTGAGAGATATTTCATGTTTGTGACTTTACTACTTTCACTGTAATTGGAAACTCCTAGTGGCTTTATCTAGGCAGGTAGCTGGAAACATCATTGTACTAATGATACAAGGTATGTAAATCAATGGGCCGACATGCTGACGGTGTACATCCCATTCATCATTCTTCAGTTTAATAAGGGAGCAAAAGCTTTGAATTATACCTAGTCTCAGCTTCCCCATTAGCTGATTACTTCCATCTTGTGAACAAAGGACCTGATGCAAACTGGAAGAATACAGTTTGAGTTTAAATTTTTTTCCAGAAGTACAGACCTTGTCTTTCAGTGTTCTGTAATAAAGTAAACTTTTGCTTCTGGCTCCATGGCTCCATAATGATGTATCTTCTTGATGTACCAGTGTCCTGCTTTGGATAGCTTCGTGATTAAGTTAAATGTTCCATTTAACTGGCAGTGCAGTGCCAATATACTTCTACGAGTTTATCAGTGGCCACTCAGATCTTTTAAAACAATGGTTTTAAATTGTATAAATTGTATAAATTTATTTGTCTCTGAGTAATACCACAGAATATGCTTTCTGACTCTATTTACCTTGTTCTTATTATGCGAACATCCCTGAAATGCTGTGATGAAGGGCAGTGTATAAATTTAATTAATAATAATAATAATTGTGTTACGTCTAAGTCAGGGATTGTAGTTTGTTTCGCTTCTAATAAATCACAGATAATAAGCTAAGAACGAAACCTTGGCTACAGATCGCAGTTTATCTGGAGCAAAGCCAAAAGCGACCCCGAGCTCAAATGTAGCACTAAGCTAGGGATTGTGGTTTGTTTCTATGCAGTATGAGTGGGGAGGAGCAAAACAGGCACAATTAATTCATGCATGGGTACTGTTATGCTTTTTGGCTTACCAAGCCTTGGTGAGGTCTTCCTTTTTTGACCCTGTACAGTGGTACCTCGGGTTAAGTACTTAATTCGTTCCGGAGGTCCGTATTTAACCTGAAACTGTTCTTAACCTGAAGCACCACTTTAGCTAATGGGGCCTCCTGCTGCTGCTGTGCCCCCAGAGCACGATTTCTGTTCTCATCCTGAAGCAAAGTTCTTAACCTGAAGCACTATTTCTGGGTTAGCGGAGTATGTAACCTGAAGCGTATGTAACCCGAGGTACCACTGTACATGTTAAGTCTACCTTCACGTATACAGACTTTTGGTAATGGGACCTCTTTCAGATTTTCAGTGTATGGAGTCATAGCATTGCCTTTCAGAATCTCCAACTAGAAGTGCCCTTGTTTTTCCACTGAAAGCCTTGTGGGATCATGCGGCTGAATATTTTATGGCCTTGTTCCTTTGTGCTTTTGCCCTTACTATTTAAAACTATGAATTTTGGATCGTTCAAAGCACTTTACAGATAGTAATCCTTGCAACAATCCTATAGAGAAAGATGGCATGCAAGATACAGTGGCCACCTACAGGGTTCCTGGCAAAGTTAAGTGTTGACCCAGGAGCCTCCAAGATCACAGGCCATACTCTTAGCTTCGTTTGCATACCAGGTTTATTTTATTTTTTGCTTTCCTCTCTGTGCCCTTTTACTTTTATGCATCTAATGCGACCATTGAAGGTTAGCGACCTTAGCTCAAGTGAACTGAGCCAATATCTAGTTTCACAGAATGATTTAAATTCTAGTCCAGGCACCCTCTTCAGCTTCCATATGATGGATAAATTTATCAACAGGGGGAAAAAAGCTTTATATCTTATTTCTCAGGTGAAACAAGGGGAGGAAGAAGAAGAGGAAGAGGTGGAGCTAGAACTTTGGTCTTCCGAAGTCAATGTCATTGAACTTGTAAAAGACACTAAGATGGGCTTAGGATTCAGCATTTTGGACTACCAGGTATGCTGTGCATTCGTGATGATTAATTGCCTTCGATCCTTATTGCATTTACGGTTGTTCCTTAGTATTCCCTTTACGTTTTGTTGACATGATCTTTGCATCTTAGCAAAGAGCTGAGTTGGTTCTTTTGCAGTTTTTGTTTTTAGTCTCAAGAACTTTCTGTGTAGATACATGAGCTGTTTTTAAATAGCTAATAAAAACTACTATCCATTGTTATGGATTGGTGTGGTGAAATAATAATAGGAAGAAGAAGCAGAAGAAGAAGAAGCCATGATTTAATAAACAACAATAATAATCTCTAAGAAGCATGCTTTGGCTTCTATTTCTAGTTCAGAAGGGTGCAGTATGTGCTTCTTGGTCTGCCTCTTGCCTACTGCCTAATCTTACATGGTCCACAATATTCCCTCCCACTGATCAGCTGTGCTGAGCACTGGGGAAAAATGGGTGATGCTATAAATGAACATCAACTTTTCTCTGCAGTCCTGCTTCCTTTTCTCCTCCCTCTCTCAGTTGTTCACTTCCGCTGTTAATGAGCCGGACTGGATTACTTCGCACAATTTATAACTCAATCTGAAAAATTGCTTTATTCACAATTAAAAGACTGGGATGTCTTTATCCAAGTAGTTTTTTTCCAGTATTGTTTAGGGACATCAGGCCTCAGAAAGAACCCCTTACTTGAAACTTTGCAGAGCTGTTGCAAATCATGATATATATCACTGGGCTATACAGGCCAATGGCTTGACTCAGTGCAAAGTAACTTTGTTTGGTCATTGCAAAGCAGGGTATTACATTAGCTTCAAAAATTGCTATTATTGCTGCTGTATGAATACTATTACATAGTTCAATAGCAAACTCAAAAGTTTTGAACTGGATTATTTATTTCCTGTTCCGAGGAATATTGTGTTATTTTTTTTATGGAAAGAATAACAAGCCAAAGGAAAGCTTTGTGTTATTTAGGAGAAAATCCTGAGGACAATAATAGAATTTCAGAACTGGAAATGGCGACATCAAGTTTGAACATCATGGCGAAACAGACTCCCTTTTAGAAATCTGTAGCAAAGAATGTTCTGGTAATTACAGAAAGCTTGTGCACAGTCTCCATAAAAGCTCAATTTTGTCAGCGTAAAATGAAAGTTGTTGCATTTTGAAAATAGTTGAAACTAAAATTTGTCTGAGCAAAGTTTACCAGGAATAGAAAATAGTGTATGCTGCTGATGTCATCAATATGATATTTTTAAAGGCTCCAACTAAGGAATGTAGTTACCGGTAACTCTTTGCCGTAACACATTGCATATATGAGTGCTGTCTAAATGTTTTTGTTTAATAAGACAAATATGTCAAAGGATATAGAAATCTATAATACTTTTACAAAATAAGACACAAACTGGGGATGGATTCAAGACAAATACTTGAGACGTGCTTGTGAAAACTTTTTTTCCCCCCTTGACATATTTTATGTTTAGGAGGGGGTCCCAAATGTTTACAGTATAGCTACCTACTATCCTTTGCAGAGGGCAATAATATGCAGACTTGCTTTTATATTTTTGTATGATCAGAATTAATGGAGGCTTTAATAACAGTTTTTATTTACTTACCGATGCAAATACATTGGCAAGGAATAGGATGCAGCTAAATTTGAATTATTTGAAATGGGCTGTAAGCCATTTAATTTTAGATCTTCCATCATTTTAAGATATTGGTTTATAAAGTGCAGTGTGTCCTTGCTGAGCTACTAAGCTTTTTATGGTGCATATCTATTAATGAGGTATATTCAGTCACAGTAACTCTTTTGATAGGCCATGGGGGAGGGGGGCAAATTAATATATGCAACTAGAATTGGCCCTTCTATAACAGACTGGAGTGACCCGTGGAAAACTAAATTATTGCCTTAGCCCAGGAATGGCTAACCTGTGGCCCTGTAGTTGTTGTTGGACTATAGCTCCCATCATCACTCACCACTAGCTATGGTTGCTGGGACTGGTAGGAGCTGAGAGTCCAACATTTTGAAGGATCACATGTTTTCCATCTCTGACCTAGCCCGTGCTAACCTGACCTCTGTAGTATTTTGCACTTGCTTCTCCACTTCCATCAATCTGTAAGCCAGCCTTCATCAACACAGTGTTCTGGACTATAAAACAGGGGCTGATGGGAGTTGTAGTCCAAGAGAAGGCATCTAATAGGCAAAGGCTCTCTAAGTCTACCCTATGATACCACCTTGGGTGTATATATTGGATAATGCACATAATAGCTTCTCTCAAAAAATTACAGGCACTGCTTTTCTCTCTCCTTCTCAGCCATATTCTTACAAATGCTGTTTAATGTATTTTTTATTAACCTCTTCTCTTTCTTCCTCCCCCTGGTCTGTAACCAAGGTTGCTTCCACACAAGGGCCCTTTGGCGCTGCTGAGGCACTACCGTTTTTGCAATCAGCTGGAAGTCTTGGTAGCAGTAGACCATAGATGCTTCTTGGAAATTGGAATGATTGGAGGGTAGGGATTTCCCTGAGTCAGGGCTCTGAATAAAATGTTTCTTTTCCAGCTTCTAGGGACTATTGGAGGAGATGCTATATGAATGCAGTCACAGTGATTCTCATGACTGCATAGCTGGGGCGGGGATGGGGGAACATGGCTAATGGCTAATCAGTGAAAACAAAATGAAACTACTGGGTGGAAATTATTCAATGTTAGACACTATTCCTGGTGTATCCTTGCAGCCATATCCTTGCTGTAGATGTTTATGTTACCTCCAGATTAGATGTTGTAATTGCTCTATGTGGAGCCACATTTGAAATTCAGCAGCATAGCTTTTGACTGTTATTACCTGCTCTAAGCATGTTTAATGTTACAAGCTACTCAGCTGATTACTAGTCTCAATTCAAGATGGCGGTTAAAGTACTGAGCATTCAGATTTGGGATAATTCAGGGAGCAGCTCTGTTATGAATAGCCCATGTTTTCAAGAGGGTACACAGTACTGGCACCTCTTTGTTGTTGTTAAAAAGTGTGACACTTCCTGTAACAACTTCATTGTTAGTACCAACACCTATTTTTCTATTAAAAAGCAATCTTTGACCACCTAATGAGATCCTATGATAGATGTATTTGCCTTCAGATACCAGATTGATATCCGCTAGGAGCAGGGCTGCCCACACAATTTCAACGTGTTTTCCATGCCAGCTAGCTCAATTGCAACATTTAGATATTGAGTTGATGTTGCTGATTGGTCAGGAATTTGAAGTCTGAAGGGCTATGAAGTATTATATTCTGCTTCTGTTTTCAGCAGCGCTTTTATTTTTAGTGGTTTTAGTATTGCTATGGTTGTTTAATATAAAAACATGGCAAAACATAAAATGTTTAATTTATTTATGCTACACTGTAGCCGTTGGTCTTTTGGGCACTCCTTGTAAGCTGTAACTTGGCTGGCTCGTTCTGACTTTTCCGCACAAGTACAGACATGCACTCAGCCAAAGACTGTTTTGTCTGTACGCTGTGGTGTTTGTGTGAACTGGGCCATCATATCAGACAAAGTTAGACAGAAGGAAGGGTGGCTACAGAGAAACTGCCCAAATGGAAAGGGTGGACCATATGTTTTGCCTCTAAAGCTTACTGGAAAAAATATCTGCTCTTTCCAGCAGCATTTGCAATATATCATTATATATTAAAGTGAGTAAATGGCATCCGTTGTGACATTTGTATGGCCGATAACTTAATTTAAAAGTTTTATACTGTGTGAGATAATTAATGAGCTCTAATATCTCTTTGCTGTAATTACATAATAAATCACACACAGTAAAACTCACTTTTGCAAAGCAGGACAGAGGTTTATTACTGGGAGAACAAAGGCCATATCTGAGGCTTTCTGTATTTCTGGAATTCTTAGCCGTTCCTCACTCGTCTGCCTTTTCCAGTATTCTGCTCTTAACTGTGAGCAATACCAGATGAGCTTTTGGAAGGCGAAGGGAATCCCAAAATGGGTGGTTTGGGAATAATTTGCCTGTAGGCTTTAGTTTTATAGGGATGTCAGAAAGAATCTGCAGTTGTTTTTCCCCCATTTTGCATAAACATTTGAAACGTTCTTATGGTTTAGGGTGTAATTTTAGTTGCTGGACAGTTGGCTGTCCAGCATGTTATGTGCATGACCTCCAAAGCTTCACACAGGGGAAAATGAGGACTTGCCTGCAATGTGCCTATTCCTGTGGCAAGGATTGTTTTCCTGAAGGCTCTTTGCTCTCCGGCATTATTCATTTGCTTAGCAAATTTATTGGGGTGGGGATAAAGTCGAGAGCACGATAGTGGTTCTTTTGGCAAAAGAAATAATGGTAAATATAGGATACTATCAATTCAAAATACAGTGGTACCTCTGGTTATGTACTTAATTCGTTCCGGAGGTCTGTTCTGAACCTGAAACCGTCCTTAACCTGAGGTACCACTTTAGCTAATGGGGCCTCCTGCTGCCGCCGCACAATTTCTGTTCTCATCCTGAGGTAAACCCGAGGTACCACTGTACACCTTGGAATCAGCAGTGTGTGAAGTGGCAGGCTATGTACTGCATGGTACCTTAGGGTTTCATGCATGTGCCATTACTGACATGTTCGCCCAGCTGGGGATGCAACCAGCTACCCACTCAAAGGGTTTCACTTCTAGAGATAAGGATGCTACCATTTCATACTGTGTTTTAAAAAGAAAAAAGAAACAAAACATTCTCCCTTAAGGGAGAATGATGTACCAGGGGCAGGGATTAAAAAACAGGGGATGTTCCTGATAAATAAGGGGTAGTTGGAGGAGAGGTGTATGTGCTCTCCTTTGTATTGGATCATTTTTTTCAGAGAACTCCCTTTCTATATCAGTACTCTGGGTCCTTCATGACCTCTAGGAGGAAAGAAGATTGCTTTGGCATAATTCTGGATTCATCGCTGTCATGGAGGCATGGGTGATCTCCATGCCATGGAATGTTTTCTACCTGCTTAGGCTGGTGACCCAACTCTGCCTCTGTGTGGGTGAAAATACCTTGCCAGAGATTGGCAGGGCTCTGATGAATGGGTGGCAAAGACAAGGGTGGTGGAGGAGGCTGACCCAGGAGAAGAGGCCAATGATTTATGAGGTTTGGTGCCACCTGTGAGGCAGGAGCCAGGGTGGGAGGAAAAGGAAATGCCCAAGCAGTGTGAGGGAGGGAAGGGGGTGCAGGGCATGTCAGAAGCAGTGGTCTGCGGTGTAGGAGTAGGAGGACTAGACTAGTCCCCAAAATGTTCCCCTGGCACATCCTTCCAAAAGCCTGGGAAGCTTCTGTCCCCCCCTTAGGGAGGGAGGTGCAATGGTTTTGGAAAAATGACCTTGCAGGCTAAATTTGAGCCCATGCTGTGCCTAATTAGGCCTGTAGCCCTATGCCTGGATTGTAGTATTTTCAATGGGAACAGTTTTAACATCTTCGAGCTTGTGATTTGCTTTTAGCTGATGGTTTCTTCACTGTTTATTTATGTTGACTGATGTATTTTAAAAGTTTTATGTTGTTTCTTTGGCATGTTTTTGTCTATATAACATAAATTGCTTTGGAGGCATTATTTGTGTTAGGTGACCTATAAATTTTAATTTAATCTACTGAACCAATAGGCCAGTTGATAACTCAGGATTTTTGTGGTGTTGCAAGATGCAGCACAAACCTACATCTGCTGGTTCCCCCATGCCTGGTAATTAAATGTGGGATGGTGTTAAATCTAATATTCTGGCCAAATTCTAGGTTGAGTAATATTCTCTGGCTCCCTTATTTTTTCTCTCCACCATTCTGTTTGGATGAGTAGCTCACCTCCTAACTAACTTTTATGTAGTGTTGCTGGCGAATTCATAGATGACTTCATTTTACTTGATCTGTAGACTTAAAGTTATTTTTCATATGAAGTTCATAAAGGGCTTTGGACAGAAGGTGCTGTAGAAATGGATGCTATTTGCCAACAGTATGCAAGTGTTTTGCTTATTAGTAATCTTGGTAAAAATCTATTATTTACCATACATTCCACAAAATGGAGTCTATGAAAGAAAACAAGTCTCTAATGAGCAAACCTCAAAAATTAGAAGTTTGGAAATCAGATATGATGCAGAGTGGAGTTTCAATCTCTGGTCAAGAATAAGATTATAGAACTGGAAAGATAAATGAGCTTTTTTATAAATATACTTTGACCGCACAAATGTGATATGTAGTGCTCTTACTGTGTGTATGGTTTGGCAAGTTTTCACTTAGTTTCCAGCCTAAAATTCTAACGATTTTCCCTAGTCTACAATTTTAACAGCTTCACATTTGTTTTTATTCAATTTCTGTCCGATCAGATATGTTAAAGGCACTATCCTTAATGTATGGAAAACTAAGCTCTGTGGAAAATGCATTTAGCTGTAGGATTAATGGTAAAGCCAGGTATATTATCAAATCATTCAACATAATACAACACCAATCAATAATACTTGAAACACTGCTGGGCTTGTTTCTATCACTGACTAAACTAAAGATGGTGGGGATTGAACCTGGAACTTTTCTGCATGCAAAATTATTAATAGGCTGATTTATGTTTTTTAATGCTCTTTGGTAAGATCCTCTATCCCTTGCTCTGCCCAAGTTCCAGCTTTAAATCTCTTTGTTAACCACACAGTTCTCTAACATCTTTGCCCTTATATAATTGGGATGCGGGTGGCACTGTGGTTTAAACCACTGCGCCGCTTGGGCTTGCCAGTCGGAAGGTCAGCGGTTCGAATCCCCATGATGGGATGAGCTCCCGTTGCTCAGACCCAGCTCCTGCCAACCTAGCAGTTCAAAAGCACGCAGTGCAAGTAGATAAACAGGTACCGCTCCTGCGGGAAGGTAAACGGCATTTCCTTGCGTTGCCTTGGCTTTGCCAGAAGCAGCTTAGTCATGCTGACCACATGACCTGGAAAAACTGTCAGCGGAAGCGGACAAACGCCAGCTCCCCTGGCTTGTAAAACGAGATGAGCGCCGCAACCCCAGAGTCGTTCGCGACTGGACTTAACTGTCACAGGTACCTTTACCTAATTATTAGCATAAGGAGCAGAGGTGCCATTAAAGCATGGAAGCCAGTCTCGTTCACACCATACATTTAAAACCACCATTTTAACAGTCATGGCTTCCCCCAAAGAATCCTGGGAATTCTAATTAGTTAAGGGTCCTGGCTTCACAATCCCAGCACCCTTAACAAAGTACAATTCCCAGGTTTCTCCAGGACTTTTAAAGTTGTGTAATGGAGCTTTAAAAGTATGGTGTTAACCTTTATCCTTTTTCAGTGGTTGATTTGTTGCTTCCATTCCCCCCCCCAGTCAGTCTGTCCTGTCTATCTGCACTTGTTGCTACTAGATGCACATCAGGGATGCAATGTTCTTGGGATCTTAGGCTGGTTCTACTAATTTGGTAACTTGGGCAGTATCTTTTTCTTCCTAGGCTTCCTCAAGTGAATAATATCAAAAAGGATATAAAACTCAGAGCCAAGGTTTGGCTACTAACTAATGGATCAGTAGTTGAAACAAGCGTTCTTCTTTCCCTTGTTAACGTTCCAGGTTTTATAGTGTCCGCGGCTGGCTTTAGGTTTGCAATGTCAAAAATCTCATCCACTGGTTTTAGATTTGTATAAAATTCTACAAGGACAGCTGGCCTGAGATTTTTCAGGTCTGCAGGGGGGAGGGGCAGAAAAATGCCCAGGATAGGATATGGAATATCACCAAAGGAAGTTCTGGCCCGAAGGGAGCACACAGCTTGGATGGAGGAAAGGCGCAGGTGGTTTTAGAAAAGCCTGTTTGAAAGGATGGCTGGAAGATATTCAGGAATTGATTCTAGACAGAAGAAATGGATTGAGTGGAAAGCGATTTTATTCTTGAGGTATGAAAATAGCCCTGATTTAGCTTGAGTAAACTGGCTTTTGATCAGGGTGGCCGGTGAATGTTGGATCAAATCCACTTCATGAATCTCATGTTCCAGCTTGGTTTAGTCATGCCTATCCTGGCAAATACCCCAGGTACTTTTTCTTCCACCTTTCAGAAACAATCTAGCAAATATGTGACGGCTGTTTTAATCATTACATGCCCTCTGTGGAGAGGGCGGCAACATCCAGGTGCCCATTGGGCCTGGTGGGGCAGAGGGCATGTCACCAAATGATAGGCAGAACCTATCAAAGCTGGAACAAAATGGTTCCACAAACCCATTCCACGTTTGGCAGAGTGGTAGGATTTGGAGAGAAGTAACTTCCCCAAGAAACTATGTACAGGCTGCGGTCCTATACAGGCATCTCTTCACTTGTGCACGATTGTGTATATAATTAAATAATTAAATAGTTTAATCCATACCTGGAAATGGAATGAGAGAGCTGGAGAGAGGCTGAAGAGATAGCCTGAAGAGGACTTCAGTGAGGGCAGAGAAGAGTCTGGAGGCACAGCAGGGCTTTTTCTTCAGGCCCCTCAGCCTCCCCACCTGGTAGCGCAGCAGCAGCAGCACTCCTGCCGGCCCCAGAGTTTCAATTCCAGTTGTGGATATTTTTTGTACAGTATTATTATTATTTTGGAGAGCAGTATTTTGGAGAGGGAGTGGCAGAGGTCATTTAAAGGGTGTTAAGAGGGTGTTCCCCACTTATGCGCATCACGCACCGGAACGTAACACCCACATAAGTGGGGAGTTGCTTATACATGCTTACATAAGAGTAAGCCCCAAGGAACTCAATTGAACCTACTTCTGAATAGTCCTGCAGAGAATTGCTCTGTATAGCCCATGAATACCTCACTTTCTCAGGTTGAAAAGAAAACCAGGTTCCCACTTCTATACAACAATTAAAGTTGCAGAAGCCACCTGCCTAGTTTTGCATCTGACCATCCTCTGTCTCTTACGTTTGCTCAGTTCATGCTTTCACTTGCCCCCCTCCCTTTCTAAGATTGCAGACTTTATGCATCTTTACATGGAAATAAGCCCCAGTGAGCTTGGTGGGATTTCTCCCCCAACAGATAGATATATAAGACAGGGTTGGGGAACCATTTTGGCTCCTTGGGTCAGATCCTTACCAACATCTGACGTGCACACCAAATCTGACACGTGGCAAGGCTCCCCACCTGTCAGTCATGTGACATCATTGTAATGAAACATAACTGACAGACGGTTTTGCTCTGATCTTAAAAGGGAAGTGGGAGGTGGCTTGCAAATCTCATGTCAATCTCAAAGACTGACAGATATCACTTTGATTTGCTGGTGTTCCATGCAGCTACTGCTTGCTATATATAAACACTCACACGTAGGCAAGCTCTGCAGAATAAGTTATGGCAATAATCCAACACTATCATGCCACTACTTAATACTTCACTTGTGTTGTACTTGGGACTATTGGTAACATGAACAGCAGTTTTAAACCACACATTTTTTGGTGAAAATCAAATACGTTGGTCCTCTGAATGAATGAATTTGGGGATTTCATTCGGCAAATGTACATGGTTAACAATCTCTCCCATAGCAAACCAGTCCAAATGATTACCAGATTAAAATAGCATTTGAACATCTGCCACAGGAACACCAATAATTCTATTGTTGCTGCTTTGACACCAGTTAAATATGATTTCCGAAAGCATCTGTAGTTGGGCCAAGTGGGATTGCCAATCTTGGCAAGGATTAGGCTCCTGTTCCTGAGGAGTTGCTTTAAAGTACAGCGTGTCTCCTTGGATATCCTTTTTTACTTTAGTATATATACTTCTTTCAGTTAGAAGGTCTTTGGTTTGAGAAGAGGGTGGATGAAGAAAATTTGAAAAGGTTATTTCAACCCCACAAATCGAAACTGGATTTTAGGCCACCAAGTGAAGAAAGGAAAGAAAGAAAAAATGTTAGGACTAGGCAATGATTTTTGCCAATTCTCCCTGCAGTTATTTTTCTTCTTCTTTGTGTAGTTTCTTTCTCTGGATCTTTACTGACATTTTCTACAACAGAAGTCTTGATTAATGCCAGATGTATAGAAGCGTATGAAATTCATTGCTGTACTCGCCACTGCAGATCAATAAATACCCATGTTTTATTTTCCAAACGCTGCCTTCCACTACTCCTAAAACACCCTTCAGTTTAACAACTTGAATACATTTATGCAATTTAGGGTTGTATCACTGTCATGGTGGTAAATCATATTCTTATATTCTTATCTAGAGGGGCTGGCTTCTGTTCACCTTGTGGGTTTTGGGGTCTGCCTCTCCCCCCCTCTCTCATTCCAAACTTTTGGAGAAGAGTAGGCTTCGTTGGAATTCCCTGTAATTTGTATTTCAGATCTGTTGTCTTCAGTGTGAGGGCTTCTTGTTTGCTTGTTTGTTTTCGTGACAGGCAGCAGGATAGACATTTTTGTAGATCTGTGTCTGATTGAAACTGTTCCTACAAAGTCATCTTCCATAAAACAATCTTTCAGTAAGAGTGGTGAAGAGATCTACTACTTCAGGATAGACCTTGCCCTTGTTTATTCCATGTAACTTGCTTTTGAAGAAGCAACAGCAAAAACAAAGTTGGCCAATGAGGGAATTAAGGATGCAGCTTACTGGCTGGATCCAGTTTTCCTGCCCCAGATATATATGATATATCCAGATATATCCTCCTCCAAGGCCTCTATATGGTTACTGCTCAGAGTCTTATACCTTGGGTCTAACTCATGCTTGTCAACTGTCCTGCTTTGAGCGGGACATCCTGGAATTTCAGGAGCCATTCTGGCTTTTGATTATCTACTGAGATGTTTGTTTTGGCTTCCGCAAGGGCGCAGCCCCAAAATACACCTGTTTGGGGGGGGGGGCTGTGAGCCCTGAAAGATGTGTGTCCCTATTTCCCTATGTGGCATGTTGGAGGGCATGCTACCTTGAGAGGGGCTATGCACTGACGATCATTGCACATATCTCATGGAACACCATTGGAGGATCAGTGTGCTATTTTTTAGCTGTATTTTATTTGGTCTGCCTTCATGCAGTTAACTCTGCATGTAAGCAGGAGCTGCTGGAATTCACTGTACACAGCAGCTACCACAGAAGTCTTTATGCAAACCAGTCCTTACTTTGGGTAATTTTGATAGGTTGTATTCAGTGTAGCACTAAGCAAACTGTTTTGTCACTGCAAGTATTTCTCCTTGCACATTCTTCCCCCCTCCCTACAACATGTTCCCTAAATCTGTTCTGGGGTTTCCCCCAAGCCTCTGGAGCAGATTTGGGAATTGCATGGGGGTTGTGCAGGGGGAGGAAATTCCATTGCACTAGTGCTAATCCTTGCGCAAGAGCAACAATTTAATTGAATATCACCCAGAGACTTCAGGTGGCTTTGTTTGTACAGTGGTACCTCGGGTTAAGAACTTAATTCGTTCTGAAGGTCCGTTCTTAACCTGAAACTGTTCTTAACCTGAGGTACCACTTTTGTTAATGGGGCCTCTTGCTGCTGCCACACCGCCACCGCGCAATTTCTGTTCTCATCCTGAAGCAAAGTTCTTAACCCTAGGTACTGTTTCTGGGTTAGTGGAGTCTGTAACCTGAAGCGTCTGTAACCTGAGGTACCACTGTAATCCATTTGTTCCCTGCCTTTTGTCTAAGGAACTCAGGGCAACATAAAAGGTTCTCTCTTGCAACAGCCAATGTGGAGTAGGTAATGACTCTTCCAATGTTAGAGGTGCACTTAGTGGAGACCTGGGAGAGGAGCTTTTCAATCCAGGTACCCATATAATGGGACTCCTTTTCCAGAAAGATTCAGTCAGCAATTTCTCTCATGATTTTGAGATGGTCTGTTAAGACTGCTTTATTTTGCCCGACTCTGGCTCCCTGTTGTGCTGATGGTGATTTTCTTGTGTTGACCTTGTTTTAATGACTCTGTGTCATGCTCTCAGATTTTTATTGTTAGATTTCGGTACTTTGCAATATGACCTAGCTGCTACAGAGCTTTGACTACCTATATATCTCCCTTCCGCACAGGCTCTGTGATGAGGACTGCAGATCCTCAGCCACAGAACTGATGTTCAAAACAACTTTTGGAGTGACCACCTTGAATTTCCTAGCAATTCAGGATGTGGTCACTTGCAATATTGTGATTTGCAGGTGCTTTTGCAAGACTACTTCACATGTAAAAACTAAAATTGCCTCATGGTGCTCCAGCCCTGTGTCAGTGCTGAATTGGTAACATTATAGAGTTTAAAGGTTTCTATGAAGAAAGGGTAGGAGCTTTGTGAATAAAATGGAAAATACGCAACAGGGTTTGAAGAAATAACTTCATAGTTTAATTCTCTAAATGATGTTTTGCAAAATGTAATGCATTTTGTGAGCTGTGATGTGTGTTTCTCTTGGCTCTGCAGTGCAAAATGTGTGGCTTACACAAACTGACCCTAACAAAAGTGTTCTGGTGGTAACTTAAAATGGTACAGACAAATGACTCTGAAAATGTATTTGTTTTGGTGCCTGTTAGCTGTTCTGTTCAGTGTTAGTTCTGATATATTTATATTTGGGTATTTTTGTGGCAGCAGGTATTTTGTGACTTCATTATGCCAACTTTCCTCAGAAAGCTGATTTGTCTGAACCCGGAGTCGAAGGAGTGCCAAAGCTAATATAGTTGGAAAGCAAATGGCGAGAACTGACTTATCTGTGGCATTTTCTTACATGTGCTTCTTAAAATGGCATGTGGTACTTGTTCTCAGTGAACGAGAACTTGTTCTCAGTGAAGGTGTAGTTACAGAATACAGTGGTACCTCGGGTTAAGAACTTAATTCGTTCCGGAGGTCTGTTCTTAACCTGAAACTGTTCTTAACCTGAGGTACTACTTTAGCTAATGAGGCCTCCCGCTGTGGCAGCACGATTTCTGTTCTCACCCTGAAGCAAAGTTCTTAACCTGAAGCACTATTTCTGGGTTAGCAGAGTCTGTAACCTGAAGTGTCTGTAACCTGAAGCGTTGGAAACCTGAGGTACCACTGTAATTAGGTGCTGCCAACTGTTCCGGGTCCTGGGCTTACTGGGGCAATTCAACATAGTAAAGATCAGTGCTATTTTTTTCTGGAAAAAGAGATGCTGGAACTCACCACAAACACCTCCCTTGTTCTCTTATAATAACAATGGCTCCCACCTGAAAGGTGCCGGAACTCCACCCTGTTGAGTTCTGGCTGAAAAAAAGTACTGGTTAAAGAGAGATACTGATGATTCCCAATAAAAAATGGAGGGCACAATTGCTGGGGCTCTATCAGAGTTTGTTCCCCACACTGGGGGTGACTGGGAATAGAGTCACGATCAGATAAAGTTCACCTTCTCCTCCATTGCCCTTCAAGGATCTTGAGTCTTCCCCAGAGACGTTTAGCTATTGAAGCTGCAGTCATTGCTACTCTTTCCACTTCCATGTGAGCTGGGTTTCCTAGTTGGGATAACATTAAAGCAATCTTCATTCTCAGAGTTTCCGGCTCCACCCTTGGACCCAGTTGGCGGTGGCCACAATGCTCCATCACCAATTGCACCATACCCTAGCAGAGCCCTCTAGGTTCCTTTTCCTATTCCTTCTGTTGCCTTCTCTCTTTATTACACCTTTCTACCTTTCTTCCACTGCTCATCTTGATATCCTTTCATGCTTAACTCCTTCACTGGCCTGTGCCTGAGCCCACCAAGGTCCATCCATCTTGTTTTGATTTCTCCTGCACTGCCTTGAGCTGTCACTGAGGCCCCTTCACTTGCAGTTTCCTAACCTTATGGTCCACTGTCCTTTCGTAATAATGAAAAATCTTAATCTGATGGCTAAACAAATAAATCCTCCCCCTGCACACATACACGCTTTTTGGCTAAGAGCATCAGATGCATTTAGTGATGGATCTTGTTGCTGGTCTGTAAGTGCCCTCTGTTGGCCAATGCTGAAATATCTACTTTAGGTCTAATAAATCCATCTTATTGTTATGGCTCCTGGGCACCTGATATTGATAATAATAATAATAATAATAATAATAATAATAATAATAATAATAATAATAATAATAAATTTATTATTTATACCCCGCCCATCTGTCTGAGTTTCCCCAGATATTAGTCCTACACAAAACCTGCCACCAGGTTCAGAAAGAAAATGAAATCTGGTACATAATAAGCACTGGTAACTGCAGAACATGCCACTGTGCTCTAAGACCTTTTTATTTGCTTTTGAAACTATTTGGGAATAATAAGTGAGATATAGGCTTGAAGGACCAAAGTAATAACTTTTTGGAAACTTTTTGGGTGGCTCGACTTTTCATACCAAGTGGGCCACAAGAGTAAAAAAAGGGGGGGAAAGGGAAAAAAATTAAAGGACCCTTGAACGGTTAAGTCCAGTCAAAGGCGATTATGGCACGCATCTTGCTTTCAGGCTGAGGGAGCCGGAATTTCTTCACAGACAGCTTTCCAGGTCATGTGGCCAGCATGACTAAACCACTTCTGGCTCAACAGAACACCGTGATGGAAGCCAGAGTTCACGGAAATGTCGTTTACCTTCCCACCGCAGTGGTACCTATTTATCTACTTGCACTTTGGGCATGCTTTCAAACTGCTAGGTTGGCAGAAGCTGGGACAGAGTGACAGAAGCTCACTCCATCACAGGGATTTGAACTGCCGACCTTCTGATCGGCAAGCCCAAGAGGCTCAGTGGTTTAGACCACAGCGCCACCTGCGTCAGCATGGAACCTATGGACTGCACGTTGCTTTGTTGCGTGGGGGTGATGGGGGGAAGGTGGGCCAAAATGTAAAGCCCTCTCCCGGCCCTTGTGCTACCTTCCAAAAGCTGGCTAAGTGAGGTGCTGGCAGGGTCCTAGAGGCCTCCCACCTTCTCCCCAAATCTGGAAAACAGCTAAATAGGCTTTGGAAATGAGGCAGGGGGACTCTACTTACCTGGCTTTGGAAAGGCTAAAGGGGTGTCTGTGTGTGTGAAATGTTGTTGGGGGCTGCTAAAAAAGGCATTGAGGGCCGCATGTCAGACCACCCTGATTTAGATTGTGCTCTGAATGCAAATTCTTCATTTTTAATAATGGAGTGTTCTTGTTTTGTGTATATATTTATTAATTTAATACATTAACACCCTGTGGGTGAAAAACTGGGGTATTTGAACAAAAATGTGGCTTTTGAATCTTTTATTGCTTGCTTTATAAAATAAACTAGATTTGTAGGTTTTTCTCCTTCAGCAACTATATTGCCATCCAAACCTTTTGGGGGACAGACCAGTTTCTCTGTGCAGCAATATGCCGTTTCTAGCTGATTGATCTTTCCCATTATGTAGCTTCTCTTCTCTTCCTATACAAGAGCTCCCTCTGCTTGAGAATGGTAGCGTAGTTATAGCAAATGCATTCTTCATTTTATCCCCTGAATATTTGTATGCTTCAATTCTGCTCTTAATTAGATTTATTATTATTATTTTATTTTTGGAGAGGGTAGATAATTGCTGACTCACCTCAGAACTAATAGAATTTGGCTTCCACATCCCTTTACTGTCTCTTTATCCTGAAATAATAACTATAAAAGGGGCAGTTTTTGTTGAAATTAGGTTCTTGGAAAACTATGCTGAAGTCAAGATGCTGTTGCTTATTATACCTTGGTCTTTCCACGGAATAAAAGAACCACTCTCTGTTTATTCCTGTCACATTGGTGAATGTCTGTGTCTACTGTTGGGTGTCTTGATTTGGTTCCCCAAAATATTATCTGTTTGCCATGTGTCCTTTCTGGCGGAGATGACAATGTACAGTATTGTAGAATATCTGAGTAGCCTTGCCTGCCATGTTTTTCTTCCAGTTCTTCTTCTTTTTAGTCATATCCACATTTCCTTGTTGAAATGCATGTGCTCTGACACTAGTCTTTGCGCTCTTTCTCCCCTCCCTTCGTGACATTCTTATTATCATTTGGCAAACCTTGTCATTTTGCTGCTTTTCCTTCCAGAATTTTTCAACTCTGTGGCCCAAATAGTAATGGAAGCCTTCTGTAGATGTACATATATATATATATATATATATATATATATATATATATATATATGCAGGTTTAGGTGTCTTCGGGTGTCTTCCCATGTAAGAGTTGGGGTGTCTAGGCGACGTTTCGACGAGGTCTCACTCGTCATCTTCAGGCTGGTGCTTTCGGCTTCTTGTTACTGGAACAGAGCAGGATCTCAGTGTTTGAGTTCCTATAAATACTGTTGAGGGGGTGTGGTGTATAGCCTCCAACGTTCTGGGCAGAGAGGAAGTTCCCAGGTTAGTGTGCCTTTTCTTCTTTTGTTCCTTAATTACTTGAGGGATATCTTGAGTGATTTCTTGAGTGATATTCTGAGTACCACTTAGGTGGGTCATTAGGTGTGGATTAGTTGCTAAAGCTTTCGTGTCTTGACCTCTTGAGCTTGTGAAGAGTTTTTCTGAGAAGATGGCTGTACTGCACTTAGTTGTGCTCTGGCTTGGCTTCGTGTATAGGGGCGAGCTGTGGTTTTGTGCCCTGTGCCAGCCAGATCTGTGTAGGGATTGCAGGGGGGTGCAGCATCCGGAGGTGCCACTATGGTTTGGCTACTGGATGGTGTCTGTAATTTATCTGTGGAGAGGGTCTGGGTTTGGGTCTGGTGTGGTTGATTGGTGATGGCGTTCTGTGTGCCTCTGGTTCTGGTGTCGGTTTTTGTGGGGAGGGCTAATTTCCAGATGTCTGGCAGGCGGGACGTGTCGTCACGCTTGTTCATGTTGTGAGGGTGTTTCTCTATCTCGATGGCTTCCATGATTATTCTCTTGTGGTGATGTTCCATGTTAAAGAGCAATTTGGAATCTGCAAAATTAATTTCGTGTCCTGTTTCTTTCATGTGTTGGAAAAGAGAGGAGGTTTTTTCTTCTTTTTTGACGGCATTCTTGTGTTCTGCGATACGTGCATTTATTCGTCTGTTTGTTTGTCCAATGTACGTGGCTGGGCAGACTTTGCAGGGTATTTCATAGACCCCTTGGTTTTCCAACTGGATTTTATCTTTGGGGTTTCTGAGGATATTGGCTATTTTTTGGTTGGTGCAAAAGGCTGTTTTGATATTGTGTTTATGGAGGATTTTGCTAATTTTATCTGTAGTGCCCTTGATATAAGGAAGGAGGGCCATGCCATTGTTTTCTTCTGTGTCTTGGTTTTTGGGGGGTGTTTCTTTTTGGATTAGCTTCGTAACCCTGTTTTGCTGGTATCCATTGGCGATTAACACATTTGAGAGATTCTGTAACTCAGTTGTCAAGTGGTCTTTGTCAGCCAGGCGTTTGGTTCTGGAGATGAGAGTCTTGGCTACGGAGTTTATTTGTGCAGGGTGGTGGTGTGATTGTGCATGTAAGTAGCGGTTGGTGTGTGTTTTTTTCCGGTAGATAGTGTGTCCTAGTGAGCCATCAGGTTTTTTGTAGATTAGGACGTCAAGGAAGGGAAGTTGGTTGTTGGCTTCTATTTCCATAGTGAATTGTATTTTGGGGTGTAGGCTGTTGAGATGTGTGAGGAAGCTATCAAGTAATTAAGGAACAAAAGAAGAAAAGGCACACTAACCTGGGAACTTCCTCTCTGCCCAGAACGTTGGAGGCTATACACCACACCCCCTCAACAGTATTTATAGGAACTCAAACACTGAGATCCTGCTCTGTTCCAGTAACAAGAAGCCGAAAGCACCAGCCTGAAGATGACGAGTGAGACCTCGTCGAAACGTCGCCTAGACACCCCAACTCTTACACGGGAAGACACCCGAAGACACCTAAACCTGCATTCCTGTACCCGTGAAAATCTACGAAAGCAAATATATATATATATATATATATATATATGTTGCTTGTATGGAAGCAATCCTTCTATCTATATTTAAAAATGACAGTTTCTTTTGCTTATTTTTCAGGACCCCTTAGATCCAACCAAGGCAGCATTTGTGGTCAGTTCACTGGTGCCAAATGGAGTGGCTGAGCGTGGTGGCGAACTCTTCCCTGGTGACCGTCTGGTCTTTGTAAATGACATGTGTTTGCACAATACTACTCTGGCAGAAGCTGTAGAGGTGTTGAAATCTGTGCCACCAGGAAAAGTTCACCTTGGGATCTGTAAACCTTTGATGGTAAGGGTTGGTCATCTTATGTTATGTAACCTCCCAAATTCAGCAAAACTAGTTTGAGTGGAGTTTCCTATGCAACCCAGCTGGGGCTTGCAAGAAGCAGACCAGACCTGACCCACTAAGTTCTTGGAGCATGGCATATCTTATGAAGCGGTGTGCTGAAGGTCAAAGAAACATTTTTCTTTTATATTCTTGGAGTGAGAGTTGGAGTCTTGTTGTATACTAAAGACTTGTTTGGATTTCTGTCTCCCATTTATTTTAGAACTCACCCTGTTAGCTGCAATGCAGTTTGAAAATTCAGTAAAATATACAACTTAGATCCATTGATTTCAGTGGCTCTAATCTGGGTTTGACTTAGTTCAGTGCCTCGCAGCGTGAGTGATTTTAAAGCACAGCAGCAGCCAGGCAAGATAAAATTGCAGGCAGTAATGAAATCAAAGTCGTGTACAAACAGGAATGTCTTAACCAGTCTCCTTAATTAAAAGAGGATGCCACTGTTGAGAACTTTATGTTTAGGATAGCACATGATTTTGGATTAATAGGATTCAAAATTCTGACTTTCTCCAGGCAAGATTTTTTTTTTAAATGGCCTTTCTTGTCATCATGCAGTCTTGTCCACTTTTACTGAGCTATTTGTTCTGAATCTTTTATGTAGCACAAGTACTTCTGGTGTAGGATGTCTCATGCAGTCTTTTTCTCCTGTGACACAGGGCAATTTGGGTTAATCTGTTCAAGAATAGAGAGAGTGCATTGCTGCACAGATTACTGGCATAATGTTCACTCTCTGATGATCAAATAAACCACTTTGCTCCTCCATTTGCACCAGCACAAAATGGAGCTAGGAACTCATAGTTCGCCATAGCTTCCCATTACATTCAAGCTGAGAAACTGTGAGTAATGGCTTCCAAACCAGCCAGGATACGGAGCCAGCTTTAAGCCATTGCTTGTTCCAATCACACTTTCCCAGCTCGGATATAATGGAAAGATATGTGATACAGTGGAAGGATAAAGTGCACATTGGTACAAAAAGTATTAACTTGACCTACATATATATAGTTCTGGACTGTGAACTGGCGGTAAATGACCAGGGAAGCTCAGAAGGTTGGCCCAGTGTGCTATAGCTATGAAAAAGGCAAAATCAGTGTTAGGGATCCTTAGGAAATAAAATTGTCAGTATAGTACTCTGCTATTATACAAATCTGTTGTCTGACTGTACTTGGCACTGTGTACAGTTCTGATTGCTGCACCTCCAAAAGGATATTGCAGAGCTTGAAAAGGTTCAGAACACAGAGCTTAGACCAGTTCCCTATGAGGACAGGTTGCATTATTTGGGGCTTTTTAGTTTAGAAGAAAGGGTGATAAGCACCTAGGAACTTATGAAATTGCCTTATATTGAGTCAGCTCATTGGTCCCTCTAGTTCAGTGCTGACTCTCAGCAGCCCACCAGAATTCATCCCAACTCTGCCTGGGGAATGAATCTAGGACATTCTGCGTCCAAAGCAGATGCTCTACCACTAAGCTGCAGCCCTTTCTGAACACCTTGGCTACCATTTTCATAGAATCATAGAGTTGGAAGAGACCACAAGGGCCATCGAGTCCAACCCCCAAGACTACAGTTTTCTACAGTTTCCCCCCCAAGACTAGTAGTGGGCAGTGTTATAAATGCCAGAAAATAGACAGTGTAAGGCTGTCAAATTAATACGGCTCTGAATACCAGTTGTACATCACAATATAAATAAATAAGGTGACTGCCTCTGCTCTCGTGTCCTGCTTGTGGACTTCCCATAGGCATCTAGTTGGCCACTGTGAGAAGAGGATGCTAGACCAGATGGGCTTTTGGGGGCTCTTATCATTTAAATGTGGCCAATGTCAGTACAGTCATACCTCAGGTTGAATGTGCTTTGGGATGAGTGCGTTCGAGTTGCGCTCCGTGGCAACCCGGAAGTAACGGAGTGCGTTACTTCCAGGTTTTGCCGCTTGCACAAAAGTGGCAAAAAGCAATGTGTGCGTGCGCAGACGTGCGGTCGCTGGTTACGTTTGCTTCTAGATGCGAATGGGCCCCCAAAACGGATCCCGTTCGCATCTAGAGGTACCACTGTATATGCATATTGTTTATTGGTTACTTACTGGCTTTATTGTTCTGAGTACATCTTCTATGTTCTTCATCCATATGGCTGTTTATAAAGGCTCTGATATGATTGGTTCTGGATTTGATGGTTTTTAACAAGCTGCACCTTATTATATAAGCTAGATATAGGAAACTAGTAATATGTATGTGTGTATAAGAATACAGAAAAATATAGTGGAATGTGAGGAAAACAGCAAAAACAAACAAACCAATAAGCCAAGCATATGGGCAAGATAAAAATGGTACCCAAACCCTTATGTTGCACTAATTTTATTTCTTATACTTTGGTTTATTGCTTTCAGTAAGTTACTACATAAATAAAGTTAGGAAAAACAGCAGGGCAGTTTCTAAGCTCATCATCATCTATGATTTTCACTGGCCTAAGCAAAACATATTTACATAGCTTTAACTTTTTAATCAAGTGTTTTAAAAGTTTGTAATGCAGTCAAGTGATCCTGGAATAACTGATGTTGTAGACTGCCTAAGCTAAATACTGATGGACCTTGTCAGTCCCCTGGATAGGAGACCACCGAGAGCCCAAGTATAAACAGGACATTTAACATTTTACAATAAAATTTGTACTCTGTACTTTTCGTATGACTTGTGTCTCTTGAGTTTACTTTCTGCATTCCTCTGGCTTACTTTTCAGCTGTGCCCCTCTGCAAGCTAGTTTCTTGCCATTCTCTTTCTCAAAAAGTTTGGCCATTTATATTTTCCTGATTAGTGTCTTATTTTTTTAAAGGGAGGAAATAATCAGCAGGGGACCTCTTCTACTGTGGATCCCAAGGGTATTGCCAAAAGTTTTGTATTTCAAGAACCAATCAATGATATGAACTCATCAAAATGCCTTGAAGTTCCAAAGGTATTTATTGACTGTTTCTTTTGTTAAATTTAAAGTAGTGGTGCATAGAGATTTTTTTTAAAAAAATGGTGGGGAGCACGAAATGTTTCCTGCTTCTATCAGGAACTGAACCTTTTCTCTAGATCAACTCTGTTGTTGTTGTTGTTGTTGTTGTTTAGTCGTGTCCAACTCTTCGTGACCCCATGGACCAGAGCACGCCAGGCACTCCTGTCTTCCACTGCCTCCCGCAGTTTGGTCAAACTCATGTTGGTAGCTTCAAGAACACTGTCCAACCATCTCGTCCTCTGCCGTCCCCTTCTCCTTGTGCCCTCACTCTTTCCCAACATCAGGGTCTTTTCCAGGGAGTTTTCTCTTCTCATGAGGTGGCAAAAGTATTGGAGCCTCAGCTTCACAATCTATCCTTCCAGTGAGCACTCAGGGCTGATTTCCTTAAGAATGGATACGTTTGATCTTCTTGCAGTCCATGAGACTCTCAAGAGTCTCCTCCAGCACCATAATTCAAAAGCATCAATTCTTCGGCGATCAGCCTTCTTTATGGTCCAGCTCTCACTTCCATACATCACTACTGGGAAAACCATAGCTTTACTGTACACATCCCTAAATAATCTACTCCGATCAATTCCACTATTCCAGAGCAAGCAATTTTTGGGATGTGAAATTTATGTATTCCTGGTGTATGTTCAGAATGAAAAAAAGGCTTGGCCATCCAGTGTTCTTCATAATGTTCTCGTGAATGTTGTTGTAGGTATAACACTAGGCCTTGAGGGTAAATTTACTGTGAGGTAAATTGAATTGCCTTGTGCTTCTTTTCCATATACAGTAGTCTCTTTCTGTCCCTGCAGCATAGTATATTAATTGGAACCCCACCTCCTTTTGATCTGGCCCCCAACTTCATTTTATAGACTAAAACAGCCAGGTGAAAAGCTGGCTCAAGGCCTTCCTGAAGTAACAGCATGAGAAGACTGGTAGGAGCATCTGGGAAATAAGGGATATCCCCATCACTGCTCCATTCTACTCCTCAAGTTGCTCTCAGCATTCTGTTGATAGAGTATATGTGCATATGAGAAGAATAGTAGAACACAAATGAGCACCTTTTTTGGCTACATATAGGTTAACAATTTGCAGTGAGCCCCTCAGGCAAAATAGGCCTCCTTCTTGCTCCCGTGCCCCATAGCCTTATGTGTTGCAGCATATTCTGACTTACTTGCTATTAATACTATGGCCCTGGTCCTACATCATAACCAAATATTTGCGCTCATTACTTTCTCCTCTGTTCACGTGCTTCTGTTTCCCTTCCTCATTTTTATAGCAGCTGTAGTTTGCTGTGACATCCAGAGTGGAATACTTCCATTCCAGCCATAGTTTTCAGCCTCTGAACAGAAATGGAAACGTTTAATTTAATCTGGCATTAAAAGCAAGGAACCTAGGGGGACCTACTTCCAAGTAAACATGCATGGAGTTGTGCTGCAGTCCCATCAAATTCCACATGTCCCTGGAATTCGCCAAAGCTTGCTTTCATTACAAATTCAGCCAATAGAAGAACTTCTGTACTTCAGTTATTTTTAATACAAAATAATGTTTTATGTATGTGTTTTATTGTACAGTTTCATTTTTCTAATATTGTGAAATTGTTTTATAGATTCCCCCCCCCCCCAAGATAGGCAATAGTTGTAAAATCTAAAATGTTCCCAGGATGCAACTATGATAAACAGTAATTCTCCACCCTCCTTCTTTTAAAAGGGCTACTGCAAATCTCTACTTTCATTTTTGTATTATTATTATTATTTAATGCAGGACTTCAGAGCTGAATCTTTCTCTAGAGAGGAACTTGTGGATGAACCGATCCTGCATTTGGGGAGGCAGTTTCAGCTTGCACAGAATGAGATGGATGCTGATAAGGAGTCTTGGGAAATGCATGAGTTTTTGAAGCCTGCAGAGGCTCATCTTGGTGAAGAACGGGAGATGCTGGTGGATGATGAGTATGATGTGGATCAGGATTATTTTGGCTATATGCCACCAGCTGTAAAAGAGCCGGCTCCATCTACTGAGATCCACGCTGAAACTGGAAGGCATTGGGCAAAGGAGCTAGAGCCTCCTACCATGGAAGAACTAAGTTCTGACATGGGCCTTGGTGCTGCTAAAGAGGTACATCTTCCTTTTTTCTTTGCATATACAGTAGCAAGAAAAGTAGAAACAAGTTTTAATTTGAAGTATGAGGATGGGATAGGGACGCGGGTGGCGCTGTGGGTTAAACCACAGAGCCTAGGACTTGCCAATCAGAAGGTCGGCAGTTCGAATCCTCGCAACAGGGTGAGCTCCCGTTGCTCGGTCCCTGCTCCTGCCCACCTAGCAGTTCGAAAGCACATCAAAGTGCAAGTAGATAAATAGGTACCGCTCCAGTAGAAGGTAAACGGCGTTTCCGTGCGCTGCTCTGGTTTGCCAGAAGCGGCTTAGTCCTGCTGGCCACATGACCCGGAAGCTGTACGCCGGCTCCCTCGGCCAATAAAGTGAGATGAGCGTCGCAACCCCAGAGTCAGTCACGACTGGACCTAATGGTCAGGGGTCCCATTACCTTTATGAGGATGGGATGCCCCCTGTTCGTTACGGATATTGCTGGGGAATTTTCTGTTTGAGGGCAAACTCAGATATCTAAATCAGGGATGGTGAGCACAATTCCCTTCCAGGTGCTGCTGGACTTCATCTCCCATCATATTAGCTGGGGCAGATGGGAAATGGAGTCCATCTGCATCTGGAGGGACACAGGTTTAACTAGCACAGATTGAAGCGGTTGATTATTTAGACAATTAGGAATTTTCGCAATAAAGAGGCTTACATGATATTCTGCAAGCGTAATGCTACAAAGTGTAAACAATGTCAGCTGCAATAACTGTGGTTTTGGGCAGCAGGGTTCAATTAATGGTCACATCTTATGTTCATAAGAACATGTTATTGAATTAATTTTAAAAGTTAAGTTTCCAGTAAACTCAGCGTCTCTCTGCAACATAGTGCAATGTCAGCAAATTTTCAAATTTGAATTGCCTGGTTTTTCTCTCTCCCATTTTCACAGAAGGCTAAAGAAAATGGAATTAACAGTTCAGGGTTCCCTGGAGCATCAGAGTACAGCCAACCAAATACTATCTTGGATGGTCATGGAATGAGTAAGTTATCATCAAATAAATAAATAAATAAATAAATAAAAATCAGCTGGATTTATCTTTCTGCCTTTATCGCATTTAATTAATGCAAGATAAGTCAGGCTAAACATAAGATGACTTTGGTCACTATACCTTTTTGTTCTCAACGTCCGCATCAATGAACGATAACTGATCTCTTAATTGTGCCAGGTGCCAAGATGCAAAATGACACGAAAGCTCCTCTATGTGTTGATGATGATCTTGAGAGAAATAACCTGAAGACTGAAAATTGTGACCATTCCAGTGCCATGGATTCTGCCTCTCTACAACTAGGGCTGCCAAGGTATGGAAGAGACTCTCAACTTAAAAATGCTTGCTTATTGTCATGGAAGGTATAGGAGACACATCACTCACAAAGCTGTGCAAAAAAACTTTGTTGTCTGTCTTAAAGAATACAAGAGCAGAACAGCAATGGGAAACTCCTGACTCCATCCAGATACAAGCAAGTCCCATGTCACCAAGTAATTACACTGTAGGCCTGTTCAGACATTGTTCCTGAGCACATGATCCATGGACAGGGATGGGCATGCTATCCATATCTCCATCGCATAAAGCCCCATACGCTTAGTCTGTGGCTATCCCTGTGTTGAGTGGCAAAGGTCTGCAGGAAGATTTACTGTTATTCACTTGAACATGAGTAGAACCCTCCACACAATTGTGTGAGGTGTGTGTATATTTGAATATACTTTGAATATTCACATGTTCAGACAAATACTTGAACATCTCCTGTATACAGTGACACTATGCACACCCTTATTTTGCCTGAACTGAAATAAATAACAAGGCAGAACTATTTTCTTCAATGGTTTTAGCTTTATTAAAGAGGACCTGGATTTCTCACCCTGTTGTGCAAAGCCAGAGTGTGCTCACTTCCAAGAGCATGGAAAAATGTAACTATTAACTGATAAAAGATGTATCTGTTTTGTCCGCTGAATATCTGTTGTAAGCGAAGATAAGGTGGTAAAGGTGTGTGAAGCATAAAGAATGAATGTTAGGAAGCAGAAAAGTGTGGGAAGCTAAATTTTATTTTTATTTTACTTATTTAGTGAATTGCCTGAGAGAGAAGAAGGAGAAGGAGAAGAAACTCCAGTTTTCAGTCACTGGGGAACACCGCAAACGTATGTTGATAAATGTTTCAACATTTCTCCTGCCTTAGAAATTATTTGAGGCCTTTTGGCGTGGAGTATATGCTTGCCTTAACTTTTCATCTTTTGCCAGTGACTGTTTGCTTGACCGTTTAGTTAATCCATTCATGAATAGCACTGAGGTAGTTGTGATTCCAGCTTTGCTAAATACTACGGATACAATTAATGCTTAGCAGATGTCCTGCTGAAAAAGCTTTATTATATCAATCCTGTTGTTTTTAGAAACTTGCCAGTTTTCCATTGTAGTTAAATTATCAACGAATGTTGGTTCACCTGTGTATTCCTACATGCAGGTTTTGCTATCTAGGCATACCACTTGCATTCAAAGCTCCTGGTAGTCACAAACCTCTAAATGAGGGCAAGTTCACACATTAGGGTTTTTTTGTGTCTGTGTCCCTAAGGTGTAGGCCCTTAAAACACATGTATTGTGTATCCAGATATGTAGAATACTGAGATGTATTTTGATTAGGCTCTTAGCTTATCATTGCTTTTATTTTTGAAGTTTTTAAATAGTTGTTTTTACTGATAATCTCATTGTTTTATACTTCTTATCAACTGCTGTGAGGTTTTTCTTATAGTTAAGCAGTATATATATATTATTAAATAAGTACGTATTGTAAAAGGTAAAAAAAGTAAAGGATGGTTAAGTCCAGTCAAAGGCGACTATGGTGTTGCAGCGCTGATCTCACTTTCAGGCCAAGGGAGCCAGCGTTTGTCCACAGACATATTTCTGGCTCATGTGAACAATATGACTAAACATCTTCTGGCACAACAAAACACCGTAACGGAAGCCAGAGCCCATGGAAATGCCATTTACCTTCCCGCCACAGCAGTACCTACTTATCTACTTGCACTGGCATGCTATCAAATTGGTAGGTTGACAGAAGCTGAGACAGAGCAACAGGAACTCACCCGTCATGTAGATTCAAACCAGTGACCTACTGATTGGCAAGCCCAAGAGGCTCAGTGGTTTAGACCACAGCACCACCCGCATCCCTATAAATATTGTAGAGGTCCATTCATCATTAGCTATAACTCTCTATTGAGCTTACACTCTCAGTGGTGAACTGTATTTTGTGAAGTGGCTCTATAGCAATGCTTGCCCAGGGCTAGATCTAGACACATCAAAGAAGTGTTTCAGTTAAACACGTTGTTAACTTTGTATGAGAAATCAGGTTGGAAAAAACGGGCCTCCACAGCACCATCTGGTTTCACAGTGTTATTATAATGCTTATACAATGCGTACGGGATGCGGGTGGCACGGTGGCTAAACCACAGAGCCTAGGGCTTGCTGATCAGAAGGTTGGCGGTTCGAATCCCCGTGACAGGGTGACCTCCCGTTGCTTGGTCCCTGCTCCTGCCAACCTAGCAGTTCAAAAGCATGTCAAAGTGCAAGTAGATAAATAGGTACCACTCCAGCGGGAAGGTAAATGGTGTTTCCGTGCGCTGCTCTTTTTCGCCAGAAGCGGCTTGGTCATGCTGGCCACATGACCCAGAAGCTGTACACTGGCTCCCTCGGCCAATAAAGCGAGATGAGTGCCGCAACCCCAGAGTCGTCCGCGACTGGACCTAATGGTCAGGGGTCCCTTTACCTTTATACAATGCATATTAAGTGCTTTTTCTTTTCCAGTGTAGCTGAGTCCCAGCACTATTTAAAGTAGCTTTACATCCAGCTGCTGCAAGAAGAGAAGAGATGTGTGTGCATGCATGCTGGGCTTTTTGTGTCATGCACTTATTGGGATACTTATGAGTCTATCTACTAAATCCCCAAAATTTGAGGGAATCTATAAAACCCCGAGGGCCTGACAGGAAGTGCTGTTGAAAGAGGACTGGAGATAAAAACAATGACAAAATGCACATGGTTCTGAAAGATCTGTACCTCTGCATCTGAGTGGCAAAAACAGATTATTATTATTATTATGCCTAGTTTGCCTTTCAATCTGTGTGGATTTGCTAGTGTTTCACAAAGCAACATATGCCTGCCAACTTACCCGAGTTCATTTCACCTGGATGTTGAATGACGAGTTCTAGGAAAGGAAGTAGGGAACAGACTTTAAAGATACCCAGTGGCATAGTTAAAATGATAAACTAGTTGATGATGGCAACTGGACAGCAGTTTTTCTTTCTGGGCTTCCCAGCATATGGCCTGCATGCTGAATGCAGCTGGCAAAGAGCTGAAGTGCAGGGTTGTGTGTGCATGTATGAGCTCCCTAGTGGTTTAGCTGGAGTTCTCAAGCGCATCAATCACAACTTCCATTGGAAACCCAAGACCTGCAGTCTGTGCTTGGATGCAAGTCTTTCTATTGGCAGTATGGACCAGTGGAATAACTTTAATCTAACTGGCTTTTGTCAGTACATCAGATTCTGTTCTGGCAATATATATTTTTTACTTTAAATGTAACCCTACTAGGTGTGTGGTGTGGTGTGGTGTGGTGTGGTGTGGTGTGGTGTGGTGTGGTGTGGTGTGGTGGTGATGAGGGTTCTCCGAAGTATGGATATAATAAAAGTGTAAGGTCTAGATTTGTTAGGCATTGTTGACTATTGTAAGACAAGCAAATCCGGCACACAAAGAATGGGTTTCATTTGGACTGCAATAGAAGTGGACTGCTTTTTTATATATATCCAGAAGGTTACAGAGCAGTTTCTAAACTAATATATGGGATAAAAGCCAATTGGAGCTGGGGAGTAAGATGCTAAATAAGAACATAAATATAGTGGGTATATCAGTAACCTGGTAGAATGAGAGAATCAGTGGGACAGAGTTATCCCTGAATGCAAACTCTATGGAAAGGAGAGAGAAGGGCATATTGGGTATGCTGTTACTATAGCGAAGAGTGGAAATAATGCAATACACAGAAGACTTAAGAGGGAGTAGGTTGCTGTACTAGGTGAATATTTTGATCTGATCAAGCAGGGTTCTTCTTGTTTCACTTTCTCATGATAAAATGCAGGAACATTTCCTTTAAATTAGTTTCCAGCAAGCAAATTCAGTTGTTGCTGTCATCTGGCTTTTCTGTTGTTCGTAGGACAGGGGTTGTAGCATCATCTCTTATAACATCAGGCCTTCTGGAATCACTGAGTGGGTTGAGTTCCCTGCTTTTGCATGTTTCATCAGAAGGATACTGAGACTGCTTTTCAGCAATTTCCACCAGGCTATAACATAACATACAAATCGCTTCTCGTTTTAAAAGGCTTATGTTACACCTTACAAAGAACAATATGTTTAGATTAGCATCAGGACTGCAGAGTGAAACAAAAATCACGTAACTGAACCCTCTCATGTTCAAAGGATTGTCTTACTCTCTACAGTGTTGAAATTTTTCGAGAACCCCATGTGCCACTTGGCATCAGTATTGTTGGCGGACATACAGTTATAAAACGCTTAAAGAATGGAGAAGAACTTAAAGGTATATTTATCAAGCAAGTCTTGGAAGACAGCCCAGCAGGCCGAACAAAAGCTCTCAAAACTGGGGATAAAATACTTGAGGTAAGTTCAGACAAACATCTGTATCTTTAAAAAGTTGAGTCTGTACACACCTGTCTTAGCTGTATGTGTTCAAGCATTAAATGCATATTTTGAACTGGAAATCAAATCAGCCTTAATTGTAAGTAGACATAGTAAACATTCATTTGTGAGTTCAAGATGTATGAATTCAAGATGTGTAAGCTGAGTGTTCTGTATTTGCACACGTTGTTAATATCTGAAGGGTGGGTTTGCCCACATCTCCACATGGAGATGTGTGTGCTCCTTAAGCCTATGGGAGAGAATGCAGAAGTCCCACTGGAGGTGTTAATACTATGCATAAATACAGGAAGTGCAATTTAATACAGGATTCCTGTGTTCATGCTTTCTGTATATGTGCATATCACTAGTGACTGAAACTACTCAGACTCGCCAAGTCCAATTTCTGACACGAAGGCAGATTCTCAAATATGCATTACTTCCTTCCTCAAAATGAATCCATGTGAAACATGCCACTTTGTCAACGAGAAGAAATCAACCATAAGGAAAGAATGTCTTAGCAACGCAACCACAGTTGAGGAAGAGAGCCATGTGTTGCCAGGTTCCTGTCCAGCTACTGTTTCTATGCATTTTCTTATGCCTGCATGTCTTAAGACAATTATTTGTCATAGACTGAGTACCGTGCTGATTTGATTAAGGACAATTTTGAATCACTCATTTAGTTAAATATATTTGCTATAGTAAACCTCTTGGTGACCTTTTTTTGGGCGCTTAATTTTTACTGGCTGAGAGCTTCTGTTGCATCTTGTACTGTGAACAGTGCAGAAGAGCATCTAAATAGGCTTCTTGCTCTGCAGGTGTCCGGAACAGACCTGCAGAATGCAACCCATGAAGAAGCTGTGGAAGCCATAAAAAATGCAGGCAACCCCATAGTGTTTGTTGTTCAGAGTTTGTCTACTCTTCCAAGGGTAAGTTTCGTTCCCTGCTGTTGAAGGTGTGTGTGTTTTTAAAACAAAAACCTGCATCCTTTTTTTTTTTTTTTAGTTTCCTTCTCATGTTGTCCTAGAACCGAAGGGTTCAAGGTAGATGGCAACCTTCAAATACAAATTCAGCCAAACAAATACAGCATCAGAATGTAAAATCACCCCATACCTACTTCCAGCAGTTAGGAGGTAGCCCAAGACTTGAATGAGTCTCTAGCACAGAGGTGTGGAACCTCTGGGTTTCCTCAAACTAGGAGACAACTTCCAACATTCCTAATGGACATTGTGACTGTGGGCTGCTGGGAACTGGAGCCCAACATCTGAAGGATGACAGATTCCCTATCCTGGCTCTAGTGGAACACAGTTTTCTTTGTGTGTTTGGTACACAGTTTGTATAGTCAAGAGTGCTCACATTTGCTCTTCAAGAAATCCAGCTTCCGATTAACCAACTGTATTCTGAACTATCACTCATTTTTCTGTACCTCCAGAATAATGATTTTGATCCCAGGTCACCCTTCCATGAATGGGAGGGTTCCTTCCATCGGCAGGAGGACTTTCAACCTCCTTGTAGGAGAGCTTTGATTTTCTTGTAACAAAACTGAGCTCTGTTCTGGTACTGAAAACAAACTACTGGACTGAATGTATGCTCCGGTGAACCCTTTCCTTAGTTCTATAGTGCCTCCATCCCTTGCCTTTGTTTTGCATTTGGCTCTGCTTGGTGGATTCCAGGGTTTGCGGGAACAAAGTATATCCCTTGAGCCTAAAGTCTTTCCAATATGTACTAAACAGAAAATTTGTTTTCCGAGTACCAATCTTGCATAGCCGACAAAGGGTTTCCCCAAGCCTGCTGATATCTCCCTCTTTTGTGTGGATCATGCAATTTTGTAGAGTAAAACTTTAGGGGCGGGGATTTAAAGGCGCAAGGTAGCTGCCAAATGAGGACTGAGCATGCTGAGTTGGGGTGGAATGGGAAGCCAGATGGGGAGGGAGTGATTTGTAATATCCTGCAAGACAAGATGGCTGTCTAGAATCCTGAACAGGAGCTTCTCACTTTGTTATAGGCCCCCAATTGTATGGAATAAATGTATAAACAATGTATTTCTTTTAATGTATTCAGCAGATAGTTTCCATTGTGAACCCCAAGAAAAATAAGGACCACAAAGTTCAAGACCCAGAGGGAGACTGTGGAAAGGTATTGCAGATGCTATCTCTCACTTACAAAATAAACTTCGCGTAGCAATGCATAATACAGAAGGTAGTTTTTTTCCATTTTAAGACACAGGGAGAAATTCCTTTAAACACAAGGATAATATCTAGAGATTTTGTGTGCCTGTGTGTAGATTTGCTTGTATATTTGGAAAGGCAAATAAAAATATGTATTTTATAGTTGCAATTGACCTTTACTGCTATTCATAATGTCATGCAAAAAAATGAGATAACATTAAAAGCAATAACTCAGTAGCGGCTTAATTAAAAAAGAAATGTGGATTAATGTTCATATTTGAGTGAGTCACAAAAAACCAGTTTTGCTGAAGAGGGGGAGGTGTCTATATTCAAGCCATTTGCAACTCAATCCTATGCATGCAAGTCCCACTGCGATCAGTAGGTGTTACTCCTAGGTAAGTGTAGGGTTCCAGTCTTAAATAAATTTTTGCCTTTTCAGTTAAATGTTCAGAGTGAACCAAGAAAATGCATGGGCTGATTTTTAGGCTCATAATTTGACCAATGTAAATAAGTCTGTAGATTTGACTCCAACTAGTTTTTAACTCTAGAGGGTTTGTGTGTGTGTTTCCCATTGGGGGAAAAACAGGGATGGCTAGATCAGTCCCAACATTTTATGCACTCCAGCTGCCATCACAGGGAACTATACCAGTCCTCAGAGTACGTTTTGGGATTCATAACCTGCTCCATCTGCCTTAGAGTGGACAACACAAGCTAATATCTGACCAAGCAGAATAAAAACGGATTCAGATTAAAATAGTGTTGAAATTTCGTGGCTGATTTTCATTCTCTGTAGCAGCTCATCTGAAAAAAAGAAGAAGAAAAAAACCCCATCCATTTGCAGTGTATTACCCTTTTAACCTTCTAGATTCCCGATCGCTGCATTTTTACAGTTCAAGAGCCGAGTTCACTAATCCTCCTGAAAGCTGTGAAAGATATCTCTTTCTTTGCTACTATAACTCTGTAAAATGAAATGCATGTACACCTTTTCATGTAGGCGATCAAGATATAAAATAAAACATAACAATTTAAGACATACTCTGCTTGCCTACCAATAATGGATTTTTTTCCCTTTGGAGATTTCTGTATCAGAGCTGCATCAGAAAATCAGAATATTGAACTATTGTGTGTTGAGCCTATGGGCCATGTTTGGTTTCAGCCCAGATTATCATTGCTAATTACTTGAGTCACTAGTGATTTTCTTCCTCTTTGTATTTTTAGAACATGAAAATCATTTTTTGGTAATAACATATTTGCTATATTTGACAGCTCATTCACAAATGCAAAGGTTTAAGTGCATGGGAGCTGGTAGAATCCATACACTCAAAGCTTGCTTAGTGGTTATGCTCCGCTTTGTTTTTGGCAGGGGAGGAAGTTAGTGGAAGATTGAGAAGCCACACCCCAGTAGATGGTCTAGTGGTGGCAACTGGTCTCTGTCTTTCTCTCCCTCTCTTTTAAAGTATGCATGCAGTTCTAGTGTATATAACGTTTGTAGCCAGGATGTGTTTATATAAATAACTGTAATATCCAATTTAGGATAACATCCACTACATCTGATCAAGTAGACTCTGGGCCATGAAAACTTACACCGTAATCAATTTGTTAGTCTTTAAGGTGCCACAAATTATTTTTTTCTGTTTAGTGCAACAGACTAATGCAGTTATCCCTTTGGAAAGTCCCTAAAATGGTAACTCAGGATTCTTTGATTTTAGGTTAACAAGCTAACAAACTTAACAAACTAGTAGATAAACTATTCCTGTGTTTACAGTGAGCTGGTAAAGATGAAAAGGCAATCAAACTATTGCTGGGATTGTTCCAATAGAACTGGCATACATAATGAATGAACATTTTGAAATTACTAGTAGCCAGAATCCTATTTACACGACCCACTCCAGCAGAGAGAGTTAAATGTGTCACATTCCTAGGCACCGGCAGTAGTATTTTTCCAGTCTAGGCTGCAATGAAATCAGCCATGCTTGTTCAAGGTGATGATTTCATCCTTTGCCTCTGGGCTTTGGCTCATTGTAAATACAGAAAGTGATCCAAGACATTTCATTCGACAAGCTATTAACAGCCAGAGATAAGTACAGATTAATTTGTATGTTTACCTCGTATTGTAGATAGCAGAAAGCTATGTGAGCCTAGGCTATGGAGGTAGATTTAATGCCACAGGTGAAAAGACATATATCCTGGTTCTTCATCTTCTGAAGACAGAAGCATTTAAAAAGTAGATTATACAGAGAGGGAGGGAGGGAGGGAGGGAGAGAACTAGATATCCAATTGCTAACAAAGTAGTTCCATTAGTGCAAGGACTTCTGGCTGTGCAATGGGACTCCTCTCTTTTCTCTCCCTGCCTCCCCATCTGTTCTGTCCCCACCCCCCAGCTTCCAGAACAGATTTGGGGGAGGGTACAGTAGTTGTGTGGGGGGAGAGAGTGGAATTTGCATTGCCTAAATGGAAATACAAACTAACGGGAAAAATTAGACTTCAAAGAGACCATAAGTTTTTGGAGGATTGGGAAAAATTTAGAGAGTATTTGAAAACTACCGTATTTTTTGCACCATAACACTCACTTTTTTCCTCCTAGAAAATAAGGGGAAATGTCTGTGCGTGTTATGGAGCGAATGCCTACGGGTGGCGGGGGGGATCTGCTGCAGTCGTGAGCAGAGGATCCATGGTTCCCCTTCCTTTCCTCCTTCGTGGTTACAAAGCATGGATCCACATGGATCCTCAGGATTTTTGCATTGGGCTACTCCAAACTCACTGTCAGATCACATGTCTGTGGCCACAGCATGAACCACAAAAATCATATATCCACTATTTCGTTTAGAATATTTTTTTCCTTGTTTTCCTCCTCTAAAAACTACGTGCGTGTTATGGTCTGGTGCGTGTTATAGAGCGAAAAATACGGTATATGTGAGGAGAATACAACGCTAGTGTGTTTTAAAGAGGCTTTGTGAAAAGTGAGGAATATCGCAAAAATGTAAATAAGGATATAAAGAAATTACTTAAAGGTGATACTATATATTAAGAAATGTGTAAATAGGAGAATTATTATGGATGACTGTCAGAGGAGTGGAGGGAGGTTCTACAAACTAAAATACGTGATGTGGAAAATGGAAAGATGGAAGTTTTTATAGAAAATGTAATAAAAAATATTTGCAAAAAAATAATAATTGTTTCTATGCAGAGCATGGGCTCTGCTACTAATTTACAACCATTCCCTGTAGGTAAGAGAATAATTGGCACTTACCCATGTATATTAATAGGCTAGTACATTGAAGCTCCCCAGCCTTCACATAAGATTTCAAATGTGACCACAGGTAAATAGATAGCGTCAGTGGTGATGCTAGACATCAATTCAGGGGCCCTGATTTCTATTGAGGAGGCTCTGAACTAGGCCCTGTGCCACCTCTCATGCCCCATTTCAATTGTGGCATCACCTGCAGTGCCCCTGACTCTCTGTGCCCAAGGGGGACCGAACTGGTTGTGCTCCCCTAAATCCACCTGTGCTCCAGGAATCTTTGATTTCAGACACACACATTCATCACTTGATGCTACCATCCCTGATACCTCTGTAGGAAATTTCAGGGCATGAGAGGCTACACTGAGAAGATATTTTCTGCCTGATCACTAAAGAAAGTCCATGGATCATTGCTCAGTTTCTATCTACATTGTGTACATCAAATCCATGTCCTTATAGCAATGCCAACTTCCCCTTTCAACATTTGGGTATTCCCAAGCTGCCAGTTAAGAAAGCAATTTTATTGTGAAGATGCTTCTCAAGCATTCCCCCCCCCCCCAAATCAAGTTTTAAATTATCTTCCATGAGCCTTGCGGGTAGAAGTTGTACTGTTAAATTATGCAGTATTCCTGGCTGTTCATAACAGGAGCAAAATGTGGTTGTTCTGCTAATGGTTTCTTTTTTTTATTATTGTAAGCAGTAAGCATTCCTCTCCATCACTTAAGTTCTAATAGGGCACACGGGCACATAGGATTTGATTAAAGGCTAATGGCATACATGAGTTTTGGAGATGGCATATGATTAGAGATCTCACTGACAAAATCCTACTGTGCTGAGTCTTGTGCGCTAAAATAGAAGTCAAGTATATGTATAATAATGCATGTTACAATAGGCTCCTAGTCACAGTCCTGAAGGATCAGCTTTGCACTAAAGCTTATATAAAGTCATGAGAATCTGTTAGTTAGGTTTTTATCTGGATTTTCCATTGGTACACCCAACTCAACTAACAAATTATAACTGCACAAAGTAAGTATTTATTAGAATAGCAGCCCATTGACCCAACCATCACTCTGGGCTGGAGCTCCTTCGGTTTTCAAATGGAGTTTACCCTGTAGAGCCAAACAGGAGTTACAGCCTGGTGAGGAGAAATTTCAAGGTGGAAAAAAATGGAACCTGCCATTGTAACTCATTATAACTTGAGACTCCCAAATGCATTTTAGTTTTAAGTACATGAGATACCATTTATCCTTAAAATTCTGTTGGGCTTTGGTAGCAGATATCCTTGCACTCTACCCAAGCAGTCTTATTTTCTTCTAACGCCTGAACTTCTTTATATTGCTCATGTGATTGAATGGTTTTCATTTTAGAGAATGTTCAGCTTTGCTTGTATTTTTGTTGCTATGAAGCTTTTTTTAACAACAAGGTAACATTACTTTGGTTGGGACGCAGGTGCGCTGTGGGTTAAACCACAGAGCCTAGGACTTGCCGATCAGAAGGTCGGCGGTTCGAATCCCCGTGACGGGGTGAGCTCCTGTTGCTCGGTCCCTGCTCCTGCCAACCTAGCAGTTCGAAAGCACGTCAAAGTGCAAGTAGATAAATAGGTACCGCTCCGGCGGGAAGGTAAACGGTGTTTCCATGCACTGCTCTGGTTCGCCAGAAGCGGCTTAGTCATGCTGGGCACATGACCCAGAAGCTGTACGCCGGCTCCTTCGGCCAATAAAACGAGATGAGCGCCGCAACCCCAGAGTCGATCACGACTGGACCTAATGGTCAGGGGTCCCTTTACCTTTTAACATTACTTTGGTTTAGTACCTGCTTTTATTTTTAGCTGAATGAAATTTGTTTTATATATATACACACAAGAAAAAACCACAAGCTGATTTAGAATCATATGTATATTAATATAAATGCCGATGTTTCATACAAGATTGTGACATCCTTCAAGATGTTGCTTTTATTACAGGCGTTGGCAGGAGGTGGGGGTGGGGATCTTTCAAAAAAATGGCATGTGGACCTTTGGTAATCATTCTCTCCTGTAGAAAAAGGATTTTCCGGCCATTTGCGTTGCTCTCATGACATCTGGTACTTACCATTTGTTTACTAAAGTGCACCAAGCTATTAGCATTGTGATTGCATGAGATGCAATTGAGCATAATTCAGTAAAACTGTGCAGCTAAAGAATGATTCAGTTACTTGGAGCCAAGGAAACAGATGCTTGGATGCGTTTGCTGCAGTACTCCTGAGCTCCTTTCTTTGGGACTGATATGCACCACTATATGCATCATTATCGAAAATGCCTTTATTTATGTGAGGTAATGGAATTTTATTGAAAGTTTTGTAATGTATAGCGTATCTGAAATGGAGATGAGCTCCAAGTAAAATATTGTAAGCTATAATGCCTGTAGAGCATTATCAAAACAGCACATCAAAAAACAGATTTGTTTTTAAAAGGATTAAGGTTCTTGTCAAAAAAGGGGGGGATGTTTTTAATTGATGTTGTCAGCTAAGTAAGGTAAACCTTGCTGCTATCATGGTTTTGGTATGTATATTGATAATGAAGTCCTTTAGCGGGGTGGGGTAGTGGTGTTCGTTCAGAACACGCTATGAAATCCATGTTCTGCATTTTCTGCTCTTTGGTTCGGATTTAGAAACATAGTGTGTGGGGTGTGTGTTGTTTTTAAAGCAGTCAAAAATTTCACTGAACCTGAAGCTTCTGAAACTTTTAAATCCAAGATATGCTTCCATAAGTGATTTCTTGAACTGAAGAAGGAAGCAACTCTGAAGGTTTTCTCCATAATGTGCTGAGCTTCCCTTCTCTTTCAGAAGAAAAGTGAAACTCCACCGCCCATGAAATTGCCACCTCCTTACAAAGAAAAGTCCCGCTCTGAAGAGACAGAGGAAGAGGAGGAGGAGGAAGAAGATGACACTTACACAGATGGTGAGTTGTCTTACTTAGTTTTACTAGAGCGACTGAATTTCTGAATAGGTTTGCTCTGTATAGAATGGTGCCTTCTAAAACAGCATTGTTGTGTGGTAAGCACATTGTAGAACGGCAGTTAAATGTTGCCAAAGGGAGTGGCCATAGCTCTGTGGTGGAGCATCTACTTTGCATGCAGAAAGTCTCAGGTTCAATCCCTGGTAAGGTTGGGAGAGGCTCCTTTCTAAAACCTTGGAGAGCTGCTGCCAGTCAGTGTAGACAGTGCTGAGCTAGATGGACCAGTGGTCTGACTCTGTATAAGGCAGCTTCCTGTGTTCCCATGATACTCTTTATTTGAATGTGAAAAAAAAATATATTTTTCACTAAGCTCATGAAAACGGAATTGGTCCTCTGAGGTAGATGGTATCCATAGATTAATATCAAACGTAGGCTTTAGTTTCTCTTATTTATGTAGCCAGTGCTGAGGATTGTTTCACTGAATGTCAGATCTTGCAGATTTTAGCTCGCTCTGGTACCAAGAAAAAATCAGGGAGTGCTTCCTACTTGTTTATTTGTTTTGTGTGGGAAAGCAAGCAAGCAGCAGGGGACATAGTGTGAGTCTCTTGCTATAACAAATGACTGTTTTTACTTAATCGTTTTGCATTTGTGGGGTGGGAAGAGAATTGTAGGATTGGAAGGAGTGATGGTGGATGGCTTAGGTATGTGTTGTAGGAAACTCTGTATTGGCCATTTCCCTGCATTCACTCAAAAGCTCCAGCAGCTGCTGTGTGGGGCAGGGTGGGTTGATCTGAGCCATCTGCAGTTTCAGAGTTGTTGTCAGCATCCATCTACCTCAGGAGACAATGGAGGAGCGCACCTTTAGGATTAAAGTCAAGCCGTTGCAGAGTTACAGTGCCTGCTGTGGAGTATTTGCAGAAAATGTGTGTGGCTCTGCTCCCAACAAGCCCTTTGCCTAGCTTAAATTCAAAATATATTGAATTCAGGAAAAAATGCTCCTGCTGTTGTTTTTCGCTTGCTTTTTTGTGAGTTTGTCAGTAAATTTCTAAAATGAAAAGTTTGGGCTCAGACTTTGCCTATTGGGACATAATATTGACGGATTCCACATCCTGCCCCAAATCTGGAAAATACAGGGTGGCGACTATTTTGCACGGGGATTCTGTTCCTAACTCCCATGTGTGTCAGAGGAGCACGTATAATCCTGCCATGTTCTGCATCACGTTCTGCCCTCTTCTGGGTCCAAAACGACCCACACGTCCACGGTTGTGCATCAATTGGATGTATGGAAAATATTTGCCACCTGTAATAATAACCAAAGATCACATTGTTAAAAATATAAAGAAACTTGTAACAAATTCATTGCATATATTGCCAACGAGCCCACGTGGGGAGGCAGTTGATCTGTTGACTGACAAGGACGTCAAAAGTATGCTAAAGGAGGAAAAGGAGTTTGACGTTGACTGACTTGTTTGCTTCGGTCTTCACAGCAGAAGATGCATGGTAGATCCCTTTCTAACTTTCTGAGGAAGCAAGCGATGATCACCAACTCCAATGACTTCAGAAAAAGATTAACAAATTCCTGGCAGACAAGGCTATCAATGGTTACTAGCCATGAAGGCTTTGTTTTGCCTCCAATGTTGGAGTATTCCTTTGAAAACCTGTTACTGAGTATCACAAGTGGAGAGTGCTGTTGCACACAGGTCCTGTTCGCAGATTTCCCAGAGGCATCTGGCTGGCCACTGTGAGAACAGGATACTGGTCTAGATAGGCTTTTCTTATCAGACTGCAGTTCCCATCATCTCTGACCTTGCGTCATACTGCTGGTTTTGACTGGAGTTGGAGGAGGTTCACATGGTCCTTCTTTTAGAGCAGGCATGGCCAAACTTGGCCCTCCAGATGTTTTGGGACTACAACTCCCATCATCCCTAGCTAACAGGACCAGTGGTCAGGGATTGTGGGAATTGTAGTCCCAAAACATCTGGAGGGCCAAGTTTGGCCATGCCTGCTTTAGAGGGTCAAGCAGTACCATGTGACTTATAAGGCTTATTTTCTGGTCAAACTAGTTTCCATTTTGCTAGTGGTGCACACGTTGAATCCCTATGCTAGGTTCCGAACCCACAGCAGATTCAAATCTTGACACAGTTTTGGATGAATTCCCATCTGCATGTTCTTTAAACCACCTCAGGTGGCCTAATAATAAGCCCATTCTTAGATATGTTTTGTTTTGCGGAAGAAATCTATAAAACCATGTTCTTCTGTACATGACACAATACAATAGTATGTATATTTTGCTATATGTTTATATGGATTTGACCAATTTGACCATGTATTAGTTCACAGACACTTGACTTGCATTGACTGTGTGGTAATGTTATTGAAGAGTGTATCTCCAATTCTTCCTTTCTTTGGACAAGTAGGACTCAAAAGGGGAAGGGGAAAATAATTTGATCGATGGAAAAAATAGCAGTATATATAGCTATCCTAAAGTGAACAGGAGTCTGTAGTTAAACACTACCTCTCCAATAGATGTCACTGCAGTCACCAGCAAACATTGCTGAACCTGATGTGGACAAGGCAAAATAACTTTAGAAACCTCTCTGAAAAATACAGACTTTCGATATTTAATTTTTGTTCAGTTATTGGATTTTCTTAACGTACTACAAAATGTTTCATTCTCTCAATAGTGACACAAAAGCAGGGTTGTAAGCAAGGAGCTTGGGTTTTAATTTTGATGCTGTGCATTTATCTTCATGTGACGGATTTTTGGAAGCAATTTTTTGTTGGCATTGTTCCTATTCTTTCTTTCAATGACCTTTCCCATCATAATGACCTTAAAGGGCGGTGGAATACAAGAATATATTCCTGTCCAATCATGTAAGATTTCATCAAGCATGCACTGTCACGGTCTCTGTAGTGTGACATGACTAAAGTACCAGTGCACAGATTTTTACAGCTGCTGAGGCAGTGTTGGAACCCTTAAAATGTCGTCCCCTAAAACTATTTGGAGAGTTGTAACCAATAACAACATTTTGGCTCTTTCCCTGTTAATACACTGAGCAGATGGTATGTCAATGAATGTACACATGCCCATGTATTTTGGGATGGGGGGGCAGGGAATCCTAGAAAACGTTCTTCAGATTCTCCCCCTGCATTTAGAGCAAATAATATATAGGAAATCTCAGTGCTGAATGACTGTTATGCAGGCTTGTGATTAAATTTAACTGCTATGAAAAAGCAATATTTTAAAAATGATTTAAATGTCTCACTTTTCCTGCATTTTACTGACAAGGAATTAAATGCCTTATAATCCGCAGGGCAATGATAAGAATTTGGACTGGATCAATGTCAAGAGAGCAGATAGTTTTGTTTCTGGGTTGCAGACATGATCCTCTGCTGCATCTCCCATTTAATGCGAAAACCGAAAGGTAATACTTATGAAACTCTGCTAGGCTGACAGGCGTTCATTGATGATTGGAACCAGAAACATGCATTTCTAAAGGCATGTGACTGGATGTCATAAACCATTTTGCTGTAATTAAGAGCGGGTCATTTAGAATCACATCAGCTGTGTAGCTAGCTGAGGAGGAAAGGGGCAGCATTGTGTATAAATTGACTTGTGTTTCGGGACAGGGATGCCATTCGAATATTAGTGATTTCCAGCAGTGCAACAACACAGCAGCAGCAGCAGCACTAGCAGCAGTAGAGCGTCAGTGGGTCAGATGTGGGAAGCCAGGGATTTTCTTTCCCCTGCTGCATAGTTGTGCCGGCAGTTTTGCTGACAGGCGTCACTATTTGGCTTGTGGGCAAGCCTGAAATTAAGTATAATTGATCACATCTCACAATAGAAAGAGGACTGACAGCTTGCCCTTAAGGCGAGGGAAATCTCTCTGTCAGGCCCAAGGTCGTCAGAAGAAAGACGAGCTCCGAGTCTCTTTCTGTCTATGTGTGTGATGAGGATTTGAGCTGCTCTCAGCATCTGAATGTTTGTCAGGAATGCAGATACCTTGAAGTGCATAGCGATACAGCAATGGTACAAGGGGGTTTCCCAGGTACGTAGCAAAGTATCTATCTATATTGTACTTATTTTCAGCAGCTTGTTTTCTGTATTTAATAATGAGTGGGAATTAGTAAATGAGAATAACAGCATTTTATCTTTTCTTTTCTGAGTTACTTGCATGTAGCAAGGATTGATGGCTAGATGAATTCTGGTGTTGTTGTTGTTTTTTAAAAATGCATTTGGCTAAGTTTTAAGTTTGAAACCATTGATGAAATCTATTTGAGTCAAAACTGAGAGCATCATAAATCTTTCACAGTTGCTTATAATGATCAAACTTACTTATTTGTAACCAAACTGCATTTTTAAAATGTGAGTGCAGATGGTGGTCCTTATGTATTTTGCCTTTGTTTAGAATACAATTTTAAAAGCTGCTGTTGAAATAACCAGCATTCAGCATTTTCATTGTGTAAGGGCAACAGCATGCAAGTAAACAAACAAACAAACAAACAAACAGGCTATTTCCAAAAAGTGTAGCTATACTATAACGTTATTTCTTACTTGTTGGGAGGTGTGATATACTCTCCCTAGCCACATATATCGTGAGTAGGTTTCAAACATTTTGTATGAACTCCCACGTGTGTGTGTGTGTGTGTGTGTGTAAAATGCACACATACACAAAAGTCTCGGGTCTAAATATGTTACTCTATAAAAGACATGACAGTAATAGTTTGGTATTTTTGACACCTCTCTTTTTTCTTCAACCATTCCTTTGCCAAACACTGCATATATGGAACTTGAAGCTCTTTATTCTGTATACAAAGAGGTAGCTTTGGGTAGCTACAAAGGAGGAATCTCTTAGGGAAGCAGCATCACCGAGGAACACTTAGCATCACTGCAGTGACTTGCAATTAGAGAGATGACATAACAGGTGGCGAGGAGAGGGGGGTTGTGTGGGCATTTGCCTGATCAGGGATAAATTATAATATCCCACTAATGCATTCCAGAGGCTGCTTTGAAATGTAAGCTGAATGCATGGCCCCAAACAGCATCTTTTTAGCAGTACCTGTTACAAATAACACTATGGCACTGCAGAAGGAGTAAGAAACATCTGATCTAGCCAACCGGCACAGCTATGAAAATTCTATTACAAAATTTTTGCTGCATGTCTGTTTTTGAATCTGGAACTTTTGTAAATGTGAACAGTATATAATCTGTTCAAGGCAGGGAAACTTAATACCTGCCCAGCACCTTACTGTGTTCTGCAAAACCCGTTGCAGAATATTGTCTGTAATTGCAGAAATTTGCACATTATCTCTCTGTTCATGCTTTTATATTTCCTCTGAAGCTGCTGCTGCTGCTGGTGTTGTTCAGAGGCAGGTTAACAGATGGGGTTAGTGAAGACCCCTATACTAGACACCACAAGCTGGGGATAACAATGGCCTCATCTTTTATGGGATACAGCTTCATAGAGGCAAATGGCATAGCATAAGCTCAGCGTCCCATTTCTGACAGCCCCACAGAACAGTTAGCTCAGCCCAGGTTGCTGAGTCGTGTTGGGAAATCACCACAGCTGTGAAAAACTCATGTGATTCCACCAAGGGGGTCCCTCACCCGTGCCCAACACAACTGGGACATAACACTGTTGCCAGTGGTGTGATGGGGTGATCCGTATCCACAACCTTAAGGAGGCATCACCTGCAAATTCCATACATTTAAGGATCACACCTGTTGACAAACAAAATATTTGTTTTTGTTAACAAATAAAGATGACCCCCAACCCCCCCCCCAAAGCACAACCCCTGTGATGAAGCAAAAACCCTGTGACCATGGTTGCTAACACTGGGTCCGGAGAAATTCTGGACTACTTTACTCAGTACATGTTGCACCATGTTTTAGAAGAAGTAGGGATGGGTGCCTGGGGAAACAACAGCTGCCCCATTTCCTCTTTACCAGATCATCTGGAGGAGTGAAGTTCCCTCCATGGTCTACTTGGGCAGAGGAAGCTGATCCCTTAGGGCAAATGGGTCAATGTCCCAGCAACCTCAGCCTTCTCTCAGCCAGCCTCCACCTGCCTCTCTTCTTCCTTAAGCTAAGTCCAGAAGGTGGCACTGCCTTTCAGCATCCTTCTCTTGCTCAGTCTCAGTGTTGCCCCTTGCAGAATTCAGCAGGGAGCAGGAGGCGGAAGATGGGGACAAAACTAAGAATTAGTTGGCTCCACCTGCCGTTAGCTTTGGCGCCACCTGCTATTTGGGCTCTCTGTCTTCTGCCCCACCAGTCCCAATGTGTATCAGCCACCCCTGGAACCTGGGTCCCTCTCTCTCTACCAGCTCTCTTCCGATTGGTTAGGAGAGAAACATAGAGGCCAGCTGATAGGAAAGGCTGCACAGGCAGTCAATGCCCCAGCTGCGAGCACAAAGAATGCAACCTAGGTTTCTTTAACAATTCCGTATCTTGTATCTCCAGTAGTGAGTAGATGGGTGGCTGTTGCATTGCTTACTCTCTCTTTTTTCTTGGCCAACGGTCAGAGAGGTAGTAGTCCAAGAACATCTGATAAACCACCAGTTCCCCAACCCTGCTTTAAGCAGTGCTAATAATTCCTATAGCATTGCAGTGGGAGAGAGCCATGTCTATATGGCAGGTTCCTGTAATGTTGGTTGAGCATGGTGGCGTGCAGCTGGGAGCATCCACAGAAAAGAAAGTTCCTCTTGGTCCCCAGGATGCTTGCAATGAGAATCTGATCATGGAGACTTCAAAGCCTGTGGTGGTTCTGCAGCCATGCATATGGTCACTGGAACTCCTGCAAATTATTACAGTAATCTGTTTGTGGACTGTAAGTATGAGAGGTGTAAGCATGTTTCCCAGAATAAGCTCTGTGCAGTCAATTTCCAATAGATAGTGTACACACTCCTCAAAATTCATTTCAAGGGAGAAATAGTACAAGTACTGTGATGTTTTGGTAGTTCAAACATTTCACTTTACTTAGGAGTTTATTGTTCTGACCCAGGCAAATCATTAGTGATTGTTCTATGCCTGAAATACAGGTTACTGTCTGCAATCAAACTGATTGAAATAGTTTCATATTCAGGGCTAGACGTCCTTACAGGGCTGTCCTATGCAGGTTTATTCAGAAGCAAGTCCACTCAGTTCAATGTGTATGGCATTGCAGATATACATTGGGGGAAGAATGAAAGTAGCATTAAGCAGAATGAGCTAGAATCCAAAAAGCATTACGGTAGGACCATGCAGTCTTGTGTGCTAAGTACTTTTCTTGGGTTTGTTCCTCTAGAGATGTTCATATGCACCTCCCTTCAGTGGAGGCTGATCCACTGGGGCCAGTGGAGAACTGCTCCACCATCCTCAGCCACCCGCCACCTGCCAGCCTCTCTGCTTACAACTAGTCCGGGCTTTATCTGCCTCTAGCTGTGGCTGCATCTACTGTTGGTCTCCCTGCCTTCTGCCTTACCAGTCCCCATGGGCACCCACTAATCCCCTTTCTAAGAACTTATTTTTAAAGCTGAATAGCAGGTCTACTTTTCTGAGGCAATTACTCTTTTAGCTTTTCCTCCTTTTGTGAACTTTTTGGCACTGTATTTTTATTTTTTAGTCAGGGGAACAGGGAGTTCTTCAGAACATTAGACACAATGCACTTCTTGTTCGATTTGTTGATCACAACTGAAACAAAACTGAAACAAAAATTATAATCTGCCCAAAGCTAAAACTTTCTTAAGATTCCTCCTTAATAAGCCATTAAGATGTGTTCCACCTATTCAGCTGTGCAATAAGATATGACAAATAAAATGTATGCTTCACATTTTCTTGGAAGTGAAAAGGTTTGGAAGTGAATGCACCTGACCCTTATAGTGTTTGTTACTGGGCTTGTGGGCTTAGTTTAATCAAATAATGGATTCTACTACAACAGTGCTGGCATTTAGTTTTAATTTTTAGACCTGATGCAATGAATAAGGTGGTGTAGTTTTTGATTGTGTATGTTTTATTTTATGTTTGACCATTTTTCCTTACACAAATCTGCTCTAGTGCTGTTGTTTAGAACACACAGAATATACTGTTATGCTGTCCAACATCTTCTTATGTATAGTTCTGGAAAGATGACATATGTTGAGGGAGAGTTATGCTAATATTAGAGGGAGATCTTTCAAGTGTGCCTCAAAACATTGCTTTTTTCTCCCAGTGATGTACCACAATGATTTCAACTCTTCCATTTATAATTAGCGACTGAAATGGCTTTTATCTGACAGCAGAAAAACTTTTATGCCAAAACTGATCATTGCTCCCATCGTATTATGTTCACATAATTTAATAAGCTATGTTATTTCTGCCTGCATGTTGTCACTTGAGTCAAGACAGTGATCAGAAGTAGAATTTTCAATATGCAAATAAGTTAATAATGAATTCTAATTCTCAGCTGCCTGGCTTTTGGTGGTTTAAATAAAAGAAAACTTATTTAAAAACATTTCAAGTCAAAATTGTTCTAATATGCATTAGACTATAAGATGTGGCCCTCCCAGAGCCGAAGGGATGCGACAAACATGAAATCCGAATTAATAAAGAATATTGCCGCCCGAGCTTTAATCGGTTTAGATCAAAGCTTCCTTAAAATAGCTAGGTGAGGATTTGTACAATAGATGGTCCCTTTGTCCCTGTAGAGGAAGGACAAGGAGCCCATGGATCTTTAGAACACAACATCACCCAGAATCGCATGAAAACAAGAATTAGGTTGAAATCTCACAAGAATTCAGATAGGCTGGATACATGGCCTGATTAAGGTTGGCCCCTACCTTGAGAAGTGGCAATTGGATAATAGGGAGGCAGGTATTTCCCTTATATGTATTGTGGGTGCTGGTTCATTAGGGCCAGTGGGGTACTGCTCCACCAACTTATTCTGCCTTAACCTGCCTGATTTATGTTCACTCTAGGCTGGCAGCACTGACTGCCAACTTCCTTAATCTCAGTTGTTACCATTGTAGAACTCTGCAGGAGGGGAAACTAGATTTTCTTAGCTCTACCTGTTATTGGCTCGAGCTCTGCTTATCATTGACACTGGCTCCACCTACCATTGGCCTCCCTGGCTTCCCCTTACTAAGTCCCATTGGGAACTTGCCTCCACTGCTGGTTGCCCTTCATGAGGGCTGAGGAGAAATTTTCCATGCTGCCTAAAATCTGGCATGTTTTCTGCTTTTTATGCCATTCATCTTAATTTTATTAGCACAGATTGCCTTTTGGACTGATACAGCTGAACATTTTACTAATTAAACAAAACCTGTTAAGCAAAACTCCCAGCAGCATTTTGTGTGGATTGGTGTGCCTTAAAACCGTACCTTGGATTTGCCTTGGGAAAACTTTTTCTGCTTGCTCGTCTGTCCCCTTTCCTCACGTTTTTAAAATTCCTCCTCCTTGAAGGAATCCAAAATTTCAGTGGTGAAGCATGAAATGATACACTGTGGCCTGGGCTATTAAAAGAGAGGGTTCTTTTTAACCTTAAACAGCAGCAGCATGAAGTATTGGTGCTTTTGCTTTAGCATTCATTTGGGAAAGCATAAAATGAAAATGTGCTGCTGAGCTGTTAATAGCTTTCCTTTCAATATTATTGAGGGATTTGTATCTCTTTTGGTGCTTCAGATGCTGGCAGGTATGTGTAGGCTACCCTGAGCAAATGAAAAGCAAAATTGCATTAAACACATGGCATGTTCTGCCATTAAAATTGGTTCCACAGGTTGTTGTTTTTTTGCGCTTTTAGTCAAAAGCCTTTCATCAAGTATTTTGAGGAGCATCTTTTCTGAAAACAATTAGAAGTAATGATGGAGCTACACAGGGGATCAGTTCCTGGATGTAACCTATACAATAACAAAGGTCATATTGCAAATTTGTACAGCTCAGTATTTTGGGAAGTGTCATGTTTATGTTTTTCAGCGTGATGGGTTACCTGCATTACAGCAGAATTAAAGAGTGATTTCAGTGCAGAAAGACAATCTGATACTAGATTGTGAGAGTGCTGCTGGATCAGAGCAAAGTCCTAGCTAATCTTGCAACTTGTTTCTTTTAAGAAAAACCAGCCAGATGCTTCTGAGAAGCCCACAAGCAGGGCATGAAAACACTCCTTGCGGTTCATCCCACATCACAAGCATATAGATGCATGCTGCCTCATAACCTGATGTTTACAGTGGGCTATTTTGGCTAATAGCTTTTCTAATATCTATTTACTTCAGTGTATAAACCTGCCCTTAATGAAACAGATCCCTGGGCCGGTTAGAGGAGAATACCAAACAATTAAAACTTTTTAAAACGGTCATTTTATAAGCAGTAGTGCAGTGTACAACACTAATGCAGCTGGTGAAGCACACATCTAATAAATGGTCGTATCGTCTCCTCTCCTCAAAACATCTGGCTAAAAGTCTTCACCACAGAGAAGGGCCTTTCTTTGATTTCTTTGTGGGGCACCACTAGGTTCAAAGAACATCTAGCTTAGGACATGCATTATACCCTGAGCTCCATTTCCTCCTGTGTAGACTCCATGTTGAAGAGAAACAAGTGGCAAATTGCTTGCTTCTCTTCAGCCTAACTTCCAACTATGGTTGGTGAGGGTTTATGCCTCTGTGTTATTGTCTGCTACCAACATGCACATCAGGGCATGTTCCAGTTGGACTGTCCCTTCTGCACGAGAGAGATGTGGTGTTTAAAGTGTTGGTCTACCACCAGGGGGACCGTGATACTTTGTCAGATAGCTCACTGGGTGACCTTGGGGAAGCTGTGAATTATTGAACCAGTTTCTGGAGGTGGTTATAGGATGGACAAGGGTTATAGGATGAGACTTAATCCAGTTAGGGCAGTGGGTAGGGAAACTATCTTAAGTTGACTGGAGGTTTACAAGTGGTTTTAACTAGTGTTTTACTCCTCCTAAATGAACTAAGTTGTACACTGTATGGAAATCTTCCTGGACTCAGTGCTAACTGGGGAAGCTCAGGTAGTGTCCAGGAATACCTTTCTCTAGTTTAGTCTGGTACACCAGCTGCAGACCTATCTGGAGTAATCTGACTTTGCCTCCGCCTGTGATGTCCAGTGTGGCCTAGTGTAATGCACTCTATATCCGACTTTGAATTTGAGATGGTGTGGGATGAAGCCACCCAGTACTGGGGTTGGGGGTTAGGCATTCATTCCTCAATTTAAAATGCTGGTTTTAACCTTTTAAAGCCTTCAACAGTTTGAGTCTGAGCTAATGGAAGCATCATCTTTATCCATATTATAACCACCCTGCCCTTTTAAGATTCACAAAAAGGGGCTTTCTCACATGACCGCCTTTGAAACAGATTGCTGGGCCTCATACCTGTGGAATGCACTCCCATCTAGGGTCTGCCAGGCCTGGTTATTACAGGCCACTAGGAAGCCTCTAAAGATGCATTTGTATTTCTTGAGTTACATTTCATTAGACTGCTAATGGCTCTTAGTAGCACTTTGGGGCTAGATATTATATATATATATACTTGTTTTAATTAATTTTGTAGGTTTTTTGTGTGTCTTTCATTCTTTGCCATAAACTGCCCTTAAAGGTAGCCTGAAATAGTTTAAAATACTAATACAGTGGTACCTTGGTTTAAGAACAGCTTAGTTTATGAACAACTTGGATTAAGAACACTGCAAACCTGGAAGCAAGTGTTTTGGTTTGTGAACTTTGCCTTGGAAGCAGAACATGTTTCGCTTTCTGTTGAGTGTGTTCCATTTGTAAATTGAGTCCCCCCGCTGCTATGGGAAAGCACGCCTTGGTTTAAGAACGGACTTCCGGAACGGATTAAGTTCGTAAACCAAGGTACCACTGTAAATGCATCACCATTGTTGCCTTACACGCTTGCTGATGCTCTGTGGAGAAAGAGAAAAATTATGACAAAATCTATACTTTCCGCTATTGTGTAGTACTGCCATGGCTTTGGACCATGGCTTTGTATCCTGTCTTGGACCGTCTCAGACTATTTGTATAGAGAGGATACTGACTGCTTGGTGCTCTCTGAGCAAAACAAAGAGCTCTGCAGCATGAGGAGCACTGCAATGCACTGGTTTTCATTTGCTTAAGTTCTCAATTCTCAACAAATGGGACTTTGCGGAACATGTAGTCCTATGCAATAGTAAGGGATGTGTCTAGTTATTTGTGATGAAGTTTCATTCATTAAAAAGTAATTCTGGTAACAATAATATTGTGGTACCTTGGCATTGAGGACACCTTGACCTACATAGGGCTTATTGAGTGATTACGCCAGAACGCACTGAGATTTCTCAAGGATGACAGACATGGGTCATTAGAAGTTATACTGCTTGGCAGATGGGTATGTCTGCCCTATTGTTGTCTTTTTACATGGTCAGAAATGTTTACTCCTGGTGAAGTGTTCATAGATATTTCCCCAGGGGCAATTGCTATGACACAAAGCAATGACCAAACCCTTTCTGATTTCACAGAAATATAGACATAACATTGGTAAAATTGGGCCCTTTTTGGTTGATCAAAAATCTAAACTGCATAGGATAAAATAGTCTGTAATGTCAATTAGTAATTTAAAGATAATACAAACTGTTGACTTACAGAGAACCCTTCGTTTTATTTTCATCCTATTTCTTGGCATCTCCTTAGTCCCCCAAGACAGCTCACAACATCAATTTAATTCAGTATGCAATTGCTTTGGATGGTCCTTGTGCTCTGAATATGTAATCTTACGTGTTGAAGATTTCTGTGCAATTCAGAATCTCGTTTTCTCCTTAAAACTACTCATTGGTGAATTAAATAGCTTAATACCTCTGTCTCTACAAAGTGATGATGAATTGTAGGAATCATATATGGGCTCTCACTGTTTAATTTGGGAGGATTTTGCATTTCTAGCTCTTAAGAATGTATTTGAACTTTTGGGGCAACCGTGTATGTGTGTCTTTTTGTTCAAAATACTCCTCCTCTCAGCTCAATTCTGCCCTTGGAACTGCTTATCCAGCTGCTTATGTCATTAATGCAGGATTTTATCGGGGGAAGGGGGATGTCTTCATCATTCTCATATTTAATCAGTGCTGTCAGGATGGTGATCAACAATCAGCCTGCTCTGTTTCTTTCCTAATCTACCTAAAGCCTCTGTCCCTTTATTAGCAGTGAGGAAGTGGATAAGAAACATGTAGGCAGCTCTTTTCCCAATGTGTACAGTATGGTGTAGTGGTTAAGAGTGGTAGACTCGTAATCTGGTGAACTGGGTTTGATTCCCCACTCCTCCACATGCAGCTGCTGGGTGACCTTGGGCTAGTCATACTTCTCTGAAGTCTCTCAGCCCCACCCACCTCACAGGGTGTCTGTTGTGGGGGAAGAAGGGAAAGGAGATTGTTAGCTGCTTTGAGACTCCTTAGGGTAGTGATAAAGCAGGATATCAAATCCAAACTCTTCTTCTTCTTCCCAATTCCCTTATTTTAAAGTATGTAGCACTGCAGGGTTTTTTGATGGTGTGGAAGCTCTCTACACTCAGCAGTTGTTACTCTGCATGAATAACTAAATGCCCAGAGGAGATGGGATCAAAGGGTAGGTGTGACTCCTTCTTCATGCAGGAAATCTAGACAGACCACCCCCAAGAATTGGTTGTCTAGTCTTCAGAAAGGTAATAGTTAGATTGTTGAACTGCTCCTATAGTCAAGAAGGTTGCCTGTACCACGCAGATGTTGTGGTTAACTGAGTGGGTTAATGCCTAAATAACTTAACTTAAGCTCATTAGCTCTAATCCTGCCCTCTAGGACAGTAGAGAATGTGGGTTGTACCCATGGTTATTTCTACTTGGACTGGACCATTGAAGTTATTAGGCAGGACTAACTTAGGTCTATGCATTTCAGTGAGTCTGCTCTTGAATGGAACTTAGTTGGCTACAACTGTTGTGACACTCCCTGGGATATTTGAAGAATGCTGTCATGACTGTGATCCCACCCTTCAGTCTTCTTTGCTCCAGGCTAAACATACACAGCTCCTTCAAACCTGCCTCATAGGATTTGCTTTCCATACTGCTGATCATCTTCATTGACCAGTTCATTTTGTCATTCTTAAAACACAGCACCCAGAGCATTCTTGCATTGTGACAGTTGTGTTGATGCTCACAAGCAGCCAGCTGAACAGCTAAATATGTAGGAGATAGCAGCCCTCCTTAGGAAAGGAAACGTGGTGGAAGCGGGTAGTCGTGATGATGAGCGTGCTGCTTCTTGTATTTTCTGTCACCTTCCAAGTCACAAATGGTGACTGCCTTCAAGCCTGCCTGGCTTAGGTCTTTCAAAGCTTGCAATGGCATCCAGAGGATGCATTATTCCTGGTTCTGAATTTTGTCCTCAGATGTCTTAGAAGTCTGGTGCCAGGCAGCTGACCTGTTTGCAAGAGCAGCAAAGGCCCACTGGCATTTGACCAGGTGGCATCAAAGAGGCAAGAAAGGCAGAACTGTTAGGAAGCAGACGAGATGGTGTTCACAACCCCATTAAGCAGACAGGCCTTTCGTGAAATACAGAGCCACCAAACACTCTCTGGTTTGTGTCCCTGATGAGAACAGTGAAGAAAGTATAATGTCTTAATTTCAGGGTCGTGGATTTGAGTCCACGTTGGGCAAAATATTCCTGCATTGCAGGGGGTTGGACTAGCAACATGGGTAGGCAAACTAAGGCCCGGGGGCCAGATCTGGCCCAATCGTCTTCTGAATCAGGCCCACGGACAGTCCTGGAATCAGCGTGTTTTTACATGAGTGGAATGTGTCCTTTTATTTAAAATGCATCTCTGGGTTATTTGTGGGGCATAGCAATTCGTTCAATTCCCCCCCCCCCAAAAAAAATAATAATCCGGCCCCCCACAAGGTCTGAGGGACAGTGTACCAGGCCCCCTGCTGAAAAGGTTTGCTGACCCCGGGTCACTAGCTGTGATCCTTGTGGTCCCTTCCAATTCTACAATTCTATGATTCTGTGACATTTCCCACCTCCCCACCCTGCAGCTTCTAGCTTTCATGCTAAGGGAAATACATTGGGTCACAGTGCCCTGTTACACTGCAATCCTGCAAAGCTCAGAGAAGTGAGAATCAAACTCTTGTCAGCTTCTTGTCCATCTCAAGAACGTTTCATCAAGCTACTAGCACTGGCGGAGGAACGGGGGTGGGGAGTGCACTGCCCCCGGCACCATTGGGGAAGGGGGTACCATCACGGCCACCGCCCCGGACATACGCTGCACACCCTCCCACAATGCCAGGTGCTATGCCCCCGCAGGCGCCACGCCCCCAGGACGCACACCACGCCCTGGGGATGCGTGCCAGCCACGCCCCTGTCTGCTCTCCACCCCCGGTGCCAGAGCATTCAGCTTCACCACTGGCTACTAGGCAAAAGTATCCTGGATATATGTTGTTTTTTTAGTAACTTCCAAGCATTTGCTGATTTTATATTTGGGAACAACTCATGAGCCTTTGTGGGAGGACAAGTGGTTCCATTATATTTTCTGTTTTACATTCTTGTATGCTACTTGTATGTTCAAGTCACAGGGGTCCATCTGTCCTTTTTTAATTGAGGTGCAGAAATCTCGTGGTGTGTATTCAGTGAGTGGGAGGAGAGCAACATAAATTGCCTTTTCTTGGGTTAGTTACTTCTTTTGATAGTTGTCAAGATTTTTTAATTCAAATTTTGTGTTATCCTAAGATAAGGTTCTAGGAGATATTAGGAAAGATGAACAGTTCTGTTTCTCATTGTTTCGGTGCTAAGGAAATTCTAAACCCCAATTTGTTAAATTGCATCTTTTTAATATGCTCCATTTAGGGACTTGTAAGCTATAATCAGAGAATTAGATGCACTGGCTTCACAGCCCTGTGATTAGCCCTGTGCTCATTTCAAAGAAGTGAAACTAAGAAAGGTATGAATCATTTGATACGCAAGATTGGTCCTGTAATTGTGCATGCAAGCCACACATTGAAGGTGGATAAATACTGAATGAAGAACGTGAAATAGCAGTGCTGTGATTCCATGCCCCTTGTCTCTCTGCATGGAGGCCTGGTTATTGAGGCAGACATGTCAGCCCACTTATGCTCATTAACATAGGTCAGAAAATTTCATAAATTAATACATCTTACCTTAACTTACCTCCAGCCCATTGATATTAGAGAATTTTATTGTGGTCAAGTAGGATTCATTCATTTCCCTCAAATGCAAATTAGAGTGATCTAATGAGATGATACAAAATTTGGGGAGGGGCAGAGCGGTATCACATGGATAAATAGAGCTCCAGCTACTATGCCATTATCTTCTTTCAGTCTTTAATAGTAGTCAAGAATGCCATCTTGCATAGCAAATGTCTATCGTAATCCAAAAGCACAATTCTTGGTGATTGTTCCCTTTTCAGGAGCTTGGATAGAGTAAGGAAAAGTAGGAAACTCTTGGAGCTGCCTGGCTTTTAGGCGTATTCGTGATTTAAAATTGTGCCTTCCACATTCCTGATCCCAGCTGAGCACAACTGTAAAAAAGAGAATATAATACAGTCTAAAGAATTTAAGCCCATGAGGGCTTTCAGTGTGGGCAGGTACCCAAGAAGTTAGTTAGTTAGTTAGTTAGTTAGTTAGTTAGTTAGTTAGTTATTATAAAAAAGGTAAGTCTCTAGCCCTCCTGGATAGAAAGTTACTATGCAAAATGTGCAAGTACCTTCTAGGCAATTGTGTGAAACAAAAGTGATGTGGCCGCCTTGTATATTATTCCTGGTACTGAAGAATGCTCCCTGTTGCTACTAGGCAGCAAAAGCATCACTGTGTGTATGATCTCCATAACTGGGACTAGCAGGACATAGCTGACTTCCCATGGTAAGCATTAGTTTGTCATGGGTGGTTGTCTTATGCCCCACTCCCTGTGGTAGCCATTTTGTGTTACATCCCCTGTATGGCAGCCATTTTGTGGCTGGCATCCCCAGATCTGCATCAGAGTTCAAACTGGGACCAGTAGTCCAAAAAGGTTAGTGACCTTGGTCTAAAGTCTTGCTATTCTAACTAATCATAATAAAACACAACTGTTTGGTGTGTTGTTGTTTTTTAAAAACATGCTGCACTTGTCCAACTGCTGCAAAAGCCTTATCTTGAAAGCAGTTCAACAAATACCAGAGAACTTAATTTTATCTTTTGTTTGAGAGATCATGTGACTTGGATGTCAACATCACAGTCATCCTTTACATATATTTTTGGAAGTAAGTCCCAGTCAACTCAAAAGCTTTTCATCAGGCTACAAAAGTCTTGCTGCCGTTGTTGCTAAACATTTAACATTTAAGTTATTTTGTCAGAATCAGGATTTATTTAACTATTGTAAGGCTTTAAAAGTTATGTTTGGCATTCACTTGTTTTCTGCTTCTGAGCTATTAAGGCACATTCAGAAATCTATATTTTTATTACGTGTTTCAGGGTTAAACAAGGCAACATGAAGCACAGACTGTAGATTAACCCAGCAAATAGACGCAGAAAATGTTAAGAGCAGCACAGTAACCTCTTTTGTTTTTCTTCCATGTTTGCTCTTCAGAAACATAATTACCTGTCAATAAAACTGTGAATCAATGCATGAAGGGAGGAGAACACCTTTTGCTCGTGTTTATCTTTTGAGAATGTTTGCTATTCCCAAATGTGATGCTTTAGAAAATGATGCTTCAGTGTCTGACAAAATACTTCTTTTGCACAATTTGTCAGTTGACGTTCATGTAAGCCATACCATTGACTAGATATTAAATAGCTCTAATAGCGCTAAGCAAAACAAAACAAATCACTCAATATCCTTTCTGCAATGTAACAACAGAATTGCAATTGCCTTGTGTAAAGTATCTGGTAATGAAAACAGATAATGGAATTCTTTGCAAAAACAGGTACTAATTGGCTTTCCATTGCTTAAGCAGAATTCTTAAAAAAAAAAAAAAATTATACCGCCGAAAGAGGAAAAGGAAGCAAAAATGAGAATGATGGGATTTGAAAGTTGTCTGCAATGCATTTGTTTAGGCAGTAGATATTTGTACAGAATGATTGCCTGATAATGTGATCCATGGTAAGATCTAAAACCAGCAAGCTACCCTAGGGTTAGACAAAGTCCGCAGGAAAATCCAGATGATCTTTGTCTGTTGATTGCATAACTAACACAATGCATTGGCAGGGGGCAGAACCTCAGTTAGCTATGTATTTTTATTGACTGGGGGGGGGCAGCTGCCCCTTCCTGGCTATGCTCATGACATCATGACAGCCCCAGGATTTGCTTGCACTCTGACCTGTAATTTAGAGGACAGAGTTGTCCTTCAAGAGGTATCTAAGTGTTATGTACTGAAGTTCTCACCCTGGGCCAGCAGGGGGATACTGTAGATAGTTTTCACTCAGGTCCACATATGCAAATAAGGGATTGAAAGTGACATTCAGTGATTGGATAGTTACAGAAAATAGTTACAGTTGCATTGTAGTGGAGCTCTATATAAGCAGGCTGACTGAACCCTTCAGTTCAGTTCTGTTCTGGCCTGTGAATAAACAAGAGCTGTTTGAAGAATCGCTGTGTTGTCTGATATGTTCACCCACAACTTAACATTAAGCACTGGTAAGAGGAGGAGCTTGTTGCAGTCCAGACCTTTCATTATTCTAAATTAGAAGCATTTAGCTCCAGCTGGAAGAAACATTACTTTTAAAAGGGAAGCAGCTTGTCAGCATGCATAATGCAATCTTCATACTAGGCCTGCATATATCAAGGTTTCAAGAGCATGCTAAGTTTATAGTTCCCTGCCTCATCCTGCTAATCCACTCTTGCTCTGTGTAACATCTAGCCTGATAAAGAGTTTTTCAACTCAAAAGTCCACTCACTATTTTGCATCATTTTTGTTGGTCCTACTAAAGTTACTGTCCAGGGTGCAGGTTTTGGAGGGTTCTTTCCTTATGGACCAATGTAGCTTTGTTTTTGTAACTAGTATAGTCCTTCACACAAGTGCTTAATCAATTTTTTCTTTGGGAGGGGGGAGAAAGAAATCTTATTTGTGTGCAGATTTCTACACATTGCATACTACTGCGATATACACAAGTTTGATATGTGCTGGCTGAGTGAGTGAGGAAATGGCCAGAAAGCGGTTTCAGTTTTCCTTCTGATTGCTCGAGTCCTATCTCAGTGAGCAGAGTGTCTACCTGCAGCTTTCCCTTGGTTTACACTTCCTCATTCCGTATGCATTGCCTTTCTTGCCCCTGCAGATTAGAATGCCAGTACCTGCATTCTACTCCACTACTTTCCTATGCCATTGTGTGAATATCAGGCTCTGTCCTCTGTGCTTGCTGCCTCCCAGACTATGAAATAGAGCGGGATGGCTAAAAGAAACTTGAGGATTGGATAGGAGCAGGGAGTACAGGGAGAAGCGGGCAGGGGACTATTTTTTTTCTCATTTATTTATGCCATCCAACTTTTTTTTCTGATACTGGGCAAATAGAAAAAATAAGCTAGCCATGCCCTGCTTCTTTCAGGTGTGTAAATGTATTAGCAGCATCCGTCTATTTTTTCTTTAATTTTTCCAAGGCTTATCTTAGACGGAACATTAGGCTTGTGTTGAAACATTTGTACATATTTTGCCTGTTCAATAGAGTATTGAATTCAGACTCCACACCAGAGTTCATAAGCAAACTAGTTTATTAACATCATTATATACAAGTCCATAGCTGAGTTCTTAATACAGGCTTTCAGTGGTGTTTGTTGAATTCAAGCACATAGAATTAAATGTGCGTTGCTCACTGACGTACAACCAAATACCCCCTCCCCCAAACACATACTATTATTTATTAAATTAAGTGTCACAGAAGGTCCCCTAATATAACTTTGTATGTAACACATTTTAATCAAGGCAGTTAGATCAATTGTGTCATGCTGTGTGGTGAGTTATTAGCTAGAGAAATAGCAAGTGATACACATAAATGCATTTTGAATCCAACTTCAAGTTACAATTTTTTAAAAAATGAAGAAAAATCCTACTCCTGTAGTCTTGGCTTTCCCTCCAAGATGTTTCAATGGAAGCAGTAATTCCATTGAGGTAAGATGCAGCTGAGGTCTTTCCAAAGTTCAGGAGAAAATACATGTTATTTTTAGCACTATGTTCACAGCAGCCCTGATCCAGCAATGTAGCCCATTGTCTCTTAACTGTATGAACCTTCCAATTCCTTAAGATCTGTTTTGAGAACCATTTCCAAGTGCTTTCCCAAAAGACAGATGATGATGATCAAAGATGCTGGTATCTTGATAGCGGCACCTCAGTTGTGGAAAGCTCCTAAAAAAAACCCCACGCCGGCGGTATATTTGATTTTTTTAACTTTTAGGTGCTGTGTAAAAATGCTGCTAAGTTTCCCAAGCTTTTTATTAGAGAATTCCATTGCTGTATCAACGGTTACTATACCCACAGTTTACTGTTACTGCTTTTATGATTCTTTTCTTTTCTTTTCGTTTCATTTTTAATTGCCGCTGCTGTTAATTATTGTGTTGTTGGCAGCCTTGTCAACATTTTGTAAGTTGAAAGGTGGGATATTATTTAAATAAAACAATATCTGATCAGCACTTAATATTTCAGGGGAAGAGTCACTAGCCTTGCCATGCTGCTGTTTCAGCCTTGTTGTTTGGGGAGATGTGGCTGGATAGATCCTTCTGCATGGAAGTTGTATGCCAGGAATTTTAAATATTTCAAAAACAAAAACAAAGTTTTCCAAAACAGCAGAACAGATTTGGGGAGAAGAGGTTGAAAAAAGCAAGAACGAGCAGTTGAATAGGAAAAAAACAAGAGGCATCAAACAGATAGATGTGGTATGTTTGCCATGATGCTTCAGAGTTAAGTTAGCACATCAATAAATCACATGGGCACCAATGACATTTACGCGCTCACACACACCAGACAAACAAACAAACAGCCAAATCGCAGAGGTGTGTAGGGAAGTGGTAAGACATTGCTAGCAATACGAAAAGTTCACCCCAGTGCATTTTGTCTCTGTTCCTGGTACCAGCATATATCCCACTCAGGAAACGGGCTCCCACAATATTAAAATCTGTTAAAATCTGGCCTGAAGGTGCTATTCACCAGCTGCAGGACTGTTTTGAGAGAACCAATTGGGATATTTTCGATAGTTCAGACCTGGAGGAGCACACGGCGGCAGTTCTGTGCTATATCAATCACTGCACAGACACTGTCACAGTAAATAAATCCATCCGGTTTTACCCCAATCAGAAACCCTGGATGAATAGAGAGGTCCAGTGCCTGTTGCGGGAAAGGAACAGGGCTTTCAGGTCAGGCGAGGTGCAGCTTTACAGTGTAGCAAGAGCAAACTTGAGGAGGGGTATTCGACGGGCAAAATTGGATTATAGGCTGAGGATTGAGGATAATTTAAGGAGCAACAACACAAGACAGATGTGGCAGGGGATTCAGCATATTACCAACTACAAACCTAACCTTGGTGCTGTCGACGGTGACCCCTTGCTGGCAGAGGAGCTTAACCTCTTCTTTGCTCGCTTCGAGAAGGAGCCACCTGAGACGCCGGTATTACAGCCACCAGCCCATAGGGGCCCCTCATTCACGGTAGAGGAACATGAGGTGAGACAGGTTTTGAGGATGGCGAATCCGAGGAAGGCGGCTGGACCTGATGGCATCACTGGAAAGGTGTTGAAGGGCTGTGCGGATCAGCTGGCGAGGGTCTTTACTAAGATCTTCAATAAGTCCTTACACCAGTCTATTGTCCCACCCTGCCTGAAGTCGTCAACTATTGTCCCTCTGCCTAAAAAATCCACAATCAGTAGTTTGAATGACTATAGACCAGTTGCACTGACTCCAATCATCATGAAGTGTTTTGAGAAACTGGTGCGCCGTCACATTATTTCCTGTCTTCCATCAACTTTTGACAACTACCAGTTTGCATACAGAGCAAATAGATCCACAGAAGACGCCATCAATACCACTCTCCATGCTGCTCTGTCCCATCTGGAGCAGCCGGGGAGTTATGTGAGGCTGCTGTTTGTGGATTTTAGCTCTGCTTTTAACACTATCCTCCCCAATAGACTGGTGTCCAAGCTAGAGGCGATTGGACTCTCCAACTCCACCTGTCTCTGGGTTTTGGATTTTTTGTCAGAACGTTCCCAGAGGGTTAGAGTAGGGTCACACATGTCCACAGCCCTTAGCCTTAACACCGGCTCACCACAGGGTTGTGTGTTGAGTCCCCTGCTCTACACTCTCTATACGTATGACTGTACAGCCATCTATTCCAGCAACAAAATCATCAAGTTTGCTGATGACACTACGGTGGTAGGGCTCATTTCATGAGGGGATGAGTCCGCCTATCGGGACGAGGTGGAGCGGCTCTGTGTTTGGTGTGGAGAGAACAATCTGGCTCTTAATACGGCTAAGACCAAGGAATTGGTGGTGGATTACAGGAAAAAAAAGGCGGACATTCAGCCCTTGTATATCAACGGGGAACGGGTGGAGAGGGTGGCGGAATTCAGGTTTTTGGGAGTAGCTATCGATCAGGGCATGACTTGGAGCGCACATACCACTGCTCTGGTGAAGAAGGCCCAGCAGAGAATTTATTTCCTCAGACTTTTAAAGAAGAACAATCTGAGTGAGAGACTGCTGGTGTCCTTCTACCGAGGCTCCATAGAGAGCATTCTTACATACTGTATTTGTGCTTGGTTCTCCAGTTGTACAGCTAGGGAGAGGAAGGTGCTCCAGAAGGTCATAACCACAGCCCAAAGGATTATTGGTCATCCTCTCCCATCTTTGGAAGAACTGTACGGTTCCCGTTGTCTTAGGAAAGCAAATAACATCCTGCAGGATTCATCTCACCCGGGACACGGTCTGTTTGCACTACTGCCTTCTGGCAGGAGATATAGAAACATCAAGTCAAAGACAAATAGACTGAAAAACAGTTTCTATCCAAGAGCTGTGGCCTTTTTGAATGCTGTAACTCGATAGTGTGACCTGGGAGTTTGATGGGTGTGGTGTGGGTGTGGCTGGAATGTGGTTTGTTTGGTTGTTGTTGTTGTTTCGCTTTTGTTGTTTTAAGGGATGGCATCCAATTTCGTTGCACTTTGTGCAATGTTGCACTTGTGTAATGACAATAAAGAATCTATTCTATTCTATTCTATTCTATTCTATTCTATTCTATTCTATTCTATTCTATTTTCATGGTCTAGTCACTAGACTCTAGTGCACAGTTGTATTCTACATACGGATTACGAGAGCAATAGATATACTAGGTAGAGGAATACCTGAATCCCACACCCCAAATGACAAAGTCATGTCATTTGAGTTCTGAACAAGCACAATAAAGCCACTGGGATTTAGGGAAACGTCTTGAACAAATGAGCAACAACTGCACAGCCTATGGCAAGGCCTTTTATAAGCAATTGACAACCTGAGCACTTTTGCACGTATAGAAGGGTAGGGGACAAGAAGAAATAAGTGGAAGGCATTCAACTGATCCTTGTGTCTTGGTCCACATTCAGCCTGCGAGATCTTCCACACTCTTTGTAGTACAGATGAGTGCAGACATTGGGTTTCTTCTTTCCCATTTCTTTCCAGGGGCCCATCATCTGGTATCGTTCACTGTGACAGTGTACTATTTATCTTAATTTCCTTCCATTCAGTAGACTAAACAGTGAGGAGCAAGAAATGCCTTTCTCATTAGGGGGTGAGCTGTCCCATGCTTCCAGCGGTTTCACGCCTGCATCTGTCCATTTGGTCATTAAAATAAGCTTACTCTTTCCAAGTTTCATATCCTATATGATTGACCTAATCATCCATTTAAGAAAAATGTAGCAAACTCTCAAAATTGATAGCCATCTTAGTAGCTGTTCTGAGCTGATACAGCTAAGTACAGGTTGCAAACCTAAATAGAGGTGGAATCTACACATATAAAAACCGTTCTTTTTAAATGTATTTTTTTAAAAAAAATACATTGAATTTTCCATAAGGCTCACCATTACCATCTAGTGTCATATTGTATATTGCGCTTAAAACGTTTTATTTGCAGCTGAATAGCTGAGTCCTAAGTCCCATTTCAAATCTTGCCACTGTCACTGGATGATCTTAGGCATGCCACTAGATGTTCAGTATTATTCTTCCCCCAACACACACTTATGAGCAGTATCGGGATAACTGCAATGGCCTACAGAATACAGCAATTGCAATAATTTTACTTATAAAATCCTTTATCCCAACTTTTGGTTCTTAAAAGTAGCCTTGAGGGGACCGATTAAACAAACAAACAAAACAAACCACAACATATAATCTTAAAAGTCATTAAAACATAATCAACCAGTGTGTGTGAGAGAGAGGCATCTGAATATCTAAACCATTGCATAAAAGCATTTATTTATGTATGCATTTATTTACATAGTTGGCTTGCAATCGCTGCAGGCCTGCCAAAACAGAAGAGCCACAGTGTATCCTGACACAAACGCACACCCTCACACCTTCTTCCAATGTAAACACACACACACACGAAAATAGAAATACTAGCTGCTCCATACCATGTTATTTCATAGTAAGCAAGTTGTTCTTGTTTTTTAAGGACAAATTTTGCTTTCTCTAGGCACGAATGGATGCAAAATAGGTGGTGTGATAATTTCAGGTTGTAAATGCAGAATTAGTTTTCAACTATTGAAACATTGTCCTGTGGTTTGATAGCAATGTCCGTCCTTTAATTTGATAGTTACTCCTCTGTCGAGCTGTTCTTTGGTCTGCTGTTGCTATAGAAACATTTACTGTTCACAGTTAACATTGTACAGCACCGCTAACCTAGTCTCCCAGTGGAACAGTTGTACCTCTGACAGCGATGCAGGCTTAATGTACAGTTCTATATTTATGATCTCATTTCTTTCCTTTGAATGGATTAATTGCTTTCACCTTGTGCTGTTACTGGATGCCACTTTCAAACAATAGTTCAGACTGGGCTTTTTTTAAAAAAGAAACCAGGACTTAAAATGTTGTGGAACAAAGCACTCCTGTGGTATAAAATACAAGGCATATTGGGGTCAGCATGGGCTGATGCAGTACATAAAGGGGACAGTATGCAGAATTCATCCATAATATGCTACCTTTTTAGTATTGCGTGACTAAATTGCAAAACTAGAAGCTCAGGAAACAAATGGAACAAACCAATGAGTTGCACTGAAATTACTTCCCTAAGTATTGTGTGTTTGTCTCTCTTCTTTAATAGAAAAAATCAGGCAAAGATATGCAGATCTGCCCGGGGAATTGCACATTATTGAACTTGAAAAGGACAAGAATGGACTTGGACTCAGCCTGGCTGGCAACAAGGACAGGTCTCGCATGAGCATCTTTGTCGTGGGCATCAGTACAGATGGCCCTGCAGGGAAAGATGGAAGATTACACACTGGAGATGAACTTTTAGAGGTAAGAGTAATCAAAGGAACCCACTGTTGAATTCAAACTAATAATGCAACAGAATTGCCACCCCCACTTCAAAGAAGTGATTCAGATCCTATGACTCAGCCCAGTTTTTTTAAGATTGGTCTTTCAAGAGACTGAATCCTATGAAACATTTTCACATATGTGGAGCCACTTATAATAATTCTTCCAGAAAAGAATCTTTTATTTGGAGCGGCTATTGTACATACAACTTGACTTCAACTGGTCCAGTGATTTGAAGGCTTAGTAAGCAAGCTAAAGTGTGGTGTATTTAGATGGGGGCTACTGTTGGTCAAAGAGGAAGGGAATGCCATAAGATTTCATTGATTGTACATCCAGTGGCCAGAGAGAGGTGCGCCCATTCTATGCAGCCCCATAGTTACATAGGATTTCAAAAGAAAAGTCAAATTAATTGCAAGAGTTTAAAAAAGCTGTTGGCTGTGAGTGTGAGCTGACAAATTCATGGCTAAGAGCATAGGAATGTGCCTTATACCAAGTGAGATTATTTGTTCACCTACACCTGTATTGTCGACCCCAGGGGTGGTAAGCCTCCAGCCTGTGGGCTAGATTCGGCTCATATAGCTGTTTTTGGCTAGCCACACCTACTTGTCACTCATGTGACATCATATGACACCAAGTAAACCCTGTTTGGGATGGTCACAGCTACCAGGGAAGAATTGTTTGATGTTTTATTGTGTTTTTATGTGTGTTGGGGGCCACCCAGAGTGGCTAGGGTGGCCCAGCCAGATGGGTGGGATATAAATAAAATATTATTATTATTATTTGGGAAGGTGCAAGTGTTTGCTGGCAGTGGGGCTTGCATTTGACACTGTTTAAATTCAGGGCCAAATGCAAGTCTTGCTTTTGGGTGGAGCCAATCCATGCCAAAGGCAGTGGGGACATGCAGTCAGCACAGAATTTAGACAGCACTGAATGCAATTCCCACTGCTAATAAACAATTAGGAGCTTATGACCAGAAGTGCAGTCCCAACTTCCTTTGCAATGGGATCTGCATTTGCTGCTGTTTCAATTCACTAAAGGCAAGTCCGCATGTTTTTGTCCAGTGGGCTTAAATCCATCTAATATCATATGACAGGTGCCCTCAGAGGATTTGACCCGCTGGACAAAGGTTCCCCAACCTTCTGACTCTGACTTTTACTAGCTCTCCTGGGCCTCCAGCAGGTTTTTCCCAACCTTGTTGCTTGAGCCTCTTAACAGGAAATGCCAAAGATTTCACTTAGGACCTTCTGCATACAAAGCCTGCCTGCTTCCACTGAGCTAGGTCTCTCCCACCTTAGCCACAAACTCACTAGATGGACTTAGACAAACCATTCTTCTCTCATCTTCAGTCCCCATCTGCCCAGAAGCCTAATGCTAACCTACCTTACTGGGCCATTGTAAGCATTACTGGGGTAATATATGTGAGGTAGTGTGAATACTTGCATGTACCCCATGAATAGGAAGTAAATAGTAGTTATAGTTGAAGAAGATGATGATGATACAAGAACGTTATATCTCACAGTAATAATTTGTATTTTTAATGCAGTATTTCCTACTTGGTGACTTCACAGCTTTGGCAAAATAAAAAAGGATGCCTGAGGAAATGCGAAAACAATCTAAACATTTGTCAGTGCCTAGGGATCCTCTAATTACATGCTTCTGACATAATGTGTAGATTTGTTTTGATGTAAAATATTGTTGCCTTTCTCTCTGCTGGAATGAAAAACTATTAAAAGTCTGTTTCACTCATGAAAATGTGACAGGCAAATTTGGCATCTCCTTCAATTCTTGTGATGTTTCATATTTCAACAGGATGAGATTCTCTCACTATAAGGTTTAAACTCTGGACAGATATAACATTGTCTTCATACCCAGAACAGAGGAGAAGACTGACCATTACTCACATGTACTTTTAAAATTAACTAAATAGAGCCAAATCTTAAAATTGCTTATCCCCCAATATTATTTTTTTGTTAGTGGGGGCAAAAAACGTGATCAGTTAGGTAAGGAGAAGACAGTTTGTAGCAGGGATTAATATGAGGCTCAGTTCGAGACCTATTTTACTGTGCAGTTAAAGCTGAGGTATACAAAATGATAATAATAGAGAAGTGGAGGCTTAAATGTCTTCTCCTGACCATGTTCCCCTGGAACTGAGGGTGAAGAGTTTCCATGTGAGAATCATTGTCTGTGGTAGGTACAAATTCCTCTCAGCTTATAAATGAATAAGTGATTCATCTAGATCAGCAGTGAGCAACCTGTGGTCCTCTAGAGATTGTTGGACTCCATCTGCCCCAGGCAGCATGGTTAATTGTTAGGGATGATGGGAGTTGCAGGTTCTCTGTCCCTGATCTAGTCAAAGGTTGCATGCTGTAAAGAGGATTCATTTATTATTATTAATTAGTATTCTTGGCTTAATTGAGGAACCCAAACGCCCAGGTCCATGTTGCTTAGATCTGTTTTCACACAATGAACCAGAAACTGGTGGCAGCACTGAATGAAGCCTACTAGACAAGAATAAGAATTTACACTGGCATCAGTTATCTCACACTACCTTAGGCTTTTCAAACCAATCAGTCATGAGAGAATAGGAATTCTGATTGATGAACCCAAAGGCACATCTATTCAGATACTCATCAGGATGCTCATCAGCAGGAGACTGTATAGTTTTGAATTCCATCTGAACAATTCGGGAGCTTTGCCCTGCAATGCAGAGGGAAACCTAGTTGTTTGTTCAGTTTTTAGAACCTGAACCATTTTAGAATGATATCTCCTCTGCTGAAAGTGAGTAATAACAGAAAGATTTAGCATATTGACCAAACACCTCATTCAGATTGATTGCTGAACTTGGGGTGCTGCAGGCCCTACTTTCTTGGAAATCCAGCATTTGTAATCCACTTTCAACACCAAACTTCCTGACATTTCAGCTGCTGTTGTGCATTTCTGTATCAGCTGGATTTTAATAGATAAGTTATCACCATGGTATAGGAACATGCTGAGTACAAATCATTTTGAGAAGGACTTCTTTTGACAAAGAGGCTGAATATGTTCTGTTTGTAAGGAAGTAACTAGACAGGGTAATAAAAAAAATGTAGAAATTATTTTGACCAGCCTTACATTTTTAAAAAAATAAAGCATACTGCTTTTAAATCCAGTTAATTATATTTGGCTTATCTGTTGAGCTTGTATAATATTAATTTTTGCTGGCAGAACTGCTTGTTGTCTTTCAGCTGGAATGGTCACACTAATGAAATGTGATCAACTTAAAACATAGGTGTGCTGCATACTCTTGGAAAATAAAGACAAAGAAAACAATCATGGGGGGAAGGGGAATCTGTGGCCCTATAGATGTTGTCCGGACCCCCAATTCCCATGAGCCACAGCCAGCACAGCCAATTATCAGGGAAGGGAAGGGACCATAACTCAGTGGTAGAGCATCTCCTTTGCATTCAGAAAGCCTCAGGTTTAATTCATGGTGTAATCAGGTAAGGGTATCTGGTATCCCACCTGATACACTGCAGAGCCACTAGCAGGTACGCAATATTGAGACAGGATGGACCAATGATCTAGTTCAGCTTAAGGCAGCTTCCTATGTTCCTCTCAGAAGTCAATAAGTTTTCTTGAGTTCTCAGCCTAAATGGAGTGGGGGCTTTTTAAAAAAGGAAGAAGAAAAATATCATTTTCCTCTGGAGACAATTCTCCAGCCCAATCCCCTTCCACATCCTGACACGTAAGCTGTAATTTCCTCTTCCTTAAATTTCACTCGTTAGTTTTCATTACCTTCTGTACCTCGTCCACCTTCTGCGAAATATTTATGATGTCACCCTCCCACCACTAAGAAATTGCTGCCTGTTAAGGCTTTCCTTGTGTTAAATGTTATTTTAGGCTTTGTTAATAATTTAGCCACTCTAGTTCCCTAGTTGGTAGTTCCATTTATTTATCTTACTCTCCCATGAGCTTTGCTCTTCCTCCATGACCTCCCTCCCGTTTATCTGTGTTTCTTGTAATGAGCCTAGAGCAGCAGATTTTGTCATTACAGTAAGTCATGGTTCTTTCCTATCCCTACACAAAAGCTATGCAATTGGAGGTTTTTATTAGTTTGTGGGAAGGGGAGAGAAGCCACAGGTTGGGTTTGTGTTTATGATTTATAAAGTTACTGTTAAAAATCAGTAGATTTGCTTATTATTACTATGCTTGTATCCCATCTATCCTCCAAGGAGCTATAGTGATATACAGTTTTCTTCTGTGTTATCCTCACAAAAGCCCAGTGAGGTAGGAAAGGCTGAGAGACGGTGACTGGCCCAAGAATAACTCTGTAAACTTCATGGCTGAGTGGGGATTTGAACCGAGGTCTTTCAGGTCCCAGCCTGGCAGTCTAACCAATAACCCGCACTGGTTGCATTCTACAAGCATAGATCAATACTTATGGTTGTTACTGGAAATGTCTGCACCCCGAAATCCAACACTGAGGCACTCAACAGCTGTGTTGAGTTGCCAACTTATGACTGTCCAGTAGTGCCAGCTCAGAGCAACTGTTAGAGCTTGAATAGACTGAGCACTGGTATGATCTAGCAGGTAGGTGTTACCTTGCTGTTCATGGGATATTCATGGCATGGGTAGATGGTAGAGGGTTTCTAACTTAATTTGGAAAATGGACTGTAGTACACAGCTTAGCAATTTGTGGCCACGCATTCCAGCTGGTGACAATTGGAGAAAAACAGTTAAGTTGCCTAAATGCACAAGATTTGTAAGGGAAAGCTCAATCTTGCTTCATGCGGAGGGCTGCCTTCTTCACATGGAGACAGACTTCTGTGACAGTAGGCAGATGGAGGTTAGCACTGCCTGTTTTCGCCCTTCATGCATTTTTGCACAATATCTTCCTAAAATGCAGTTGTGCTTTAAAAAGACTCCTGTAGAATACTGATCTGAGCTTCTGAAAGGGAAAAAGAGTAATGTAAAGTAAAAGTCTGATATGGTTTGACACTGTAATAGGTTCACAGGAAATGTGATTTCTACTGCCTCAATTCTACAGTGTGTGCAGTTTCTATCTCTCTTTCATTCTGTAGCTTTGTTTGAAGTGGTAGACAATGCAAACTATGTTAATGCCACTAAACGTAACTCCCAAGGTTGTTGTGGCATAATTGTTCCAATTGATAACCAGCCTTGCCCACATGGATAGCTAATGCCAGACTAAAAATGCAGAATGTGAATATAAAATACATAATAAAATGAAAACAAACGAATAAGTCTCCTCCCATAAACACGTTTAACATTTAGAATGTTTTCTCTGGTTGAAGAGATTTTTTTTCGCCTGGCACCCAAAGATATATAATTAAGGCACCAGGTGAGCCTCCCTGGGGAGCGCATTCCACAAATGAGGAGCTATGGCAGAAAAGGCCCATTTTGCTACCCTTGGACCTCTCATGGGAGAGGCATGATTGTAGGATCCAGGTCAGTTCATATGGGTAGGGCTGGTCCTTGAGGTATTTTGGTTCTGAACCGTTTAAGGCTTTATAGGTCAAAACCAGCACTTTGTTGGGTTCAGAAACTAATTGTCAGCCAGTGCTTCTTTCTTCTTCTTTGGTGTTCACTTGTAGCGGAGTAAGATTGTCTTCCATGAATACGGTCTTAAAAGTGTGTCCGTAGGTGATTGTGGAGGCCAATTCTGGATCCACACGTCCTTCCACAGTGGGGACATAGGTTTCTGGGTGGGAGTTCATCACAGTGAGGGTTTGCCAACCATGCCTTCCTCTTAGATCATTTCTCCCTTTTGTCCTGAGTTTGAGGATCTTCAATGTCCATGACACCTTTGGTATAGGCTGTTCTCCAATTGGAGTGCTCACAGGCCAGTGTTTCCTAATTGTTGGTGTTTATACTACATTTTTTTATGGTTTGCCTTGAGAGAGTCTTTAAAACTCTTTTGTGACCACCAGCATTACACTTTCCATTTTTAAGCTCAGAATAGAGTAGTTGCTTTGGAAGACAATAATCAGACATCCGAACAACATGACCAGTCCAACGAAGTTGATGTTGAAGAATCATTGCTTTGACACTAGTGATCTTTGCTTCTTCCAGTACACTGGTATTAGTTCGCCTGTCTTCCCAAGTGATGTGTAAAAATTTTCAGAGACACCATTGATGGAATCTTTTGAGGAGTTCCATGTTTCAAAAGTGAACAGTAAGGTTGGTAGTGCCAGTGCAGTTAAGCTAGGAGCAGTATAATATGCTCAAACCGTCTTGCCCCAGTGTGCAGCCTGGCCACCAAATTCTGCATCAGCTGAAGTTTCTGAACCATCTTTAGAGCCAGCCCCACATATAACAAGTTGCAGTAATCTAACCTAGAGGTTACTAGAGCATAGACAACAGTAGTTAGGCTATTCTTGTCCAGATAGGGGCACAGCTGGGCCACCTGAGCCTCAAGCTGACAGCAAAGGATACAGAAGTACCCCCAAGCCACATACCCACTCCTTCAGAGGGAGTGTAACCCCACTAAGAGCAGGCAACCTCCCATCCATCTGGTCTAGGGAACTGGCCACTAACAGTGTCTCAGTCTCTGGATTGAGCTTCAGTAGGACCAGAACCAAATGCAAAATGATGCCACCCAGCCATAACTCAGACAGCCGCTCCAGAAGGATTTCATGGTCAATGGTATCAAAAGCCGCTGAGAGATTGAGGAGAGTAAGAGACACATTTCTCCTGGCCATCTCCCAACAGAGGTCAAAGCAATTTCTGTGCCAAAACTGGGCCTAAACCCTGTTGGAAATGGACCTAGAAAATTAGCTTCCTCCAAGAGCAATCAAGGAAAATCAAGCAACACAAACAATCCCTCCTTGCCTATTTCTTTCACTTTCTCCTTTCTTGCTATTGAAGATAAGCTTCATAAAAGAAGGTTAGGATATTCCCTTCAGAGTTATTGATGGTGTAATAAAATTAGAAAACAATACTTAACCTTTTGTTACTGTTTAATTTGTAACTGTCTCAAATATTCTTCATAAAACAGATAAATAACCAGATCTTGTATGGAAGAAGTCACCAGAATGCTTCTGCAATCATTAAGACGGCACCATCAAAGGTCAAGCTGGTATTTATACGGTAAGAATGGCATAGTCATTAACTCTTGTGCTCATCATTAGTGGCCTGAACTTGGGGGAGCTGCAAAATGAGAAAGATTCAGTATTCAAATGAAATTGAGGGCTGCTGAAGTGTGCTCCATTTGTCACACAGTTCCCTTTCTTTCATTTTCCCCCCATGATGTAACCTCTCATTCTGGTGGTGCCCTCATCTGAGTCTACTGAAAACTGATATGTCAATGCCTCGAAATTAAATTACTTTCACATTTTAGCAAGTCATGGAAGACCAGTGTGATAGATTAGAACAGAGCACAAGGTGGTTTGGTAGAAGGCAATCCAAGTAAACAGAGCAAGCTCTTCTTCAGTTTAACGGAAGATCAGACAATATTAAACTAACTGGATATTGTGTAACTTCCTTGAGCAATTCAGGATCCAAGTAGGAAGGGAAAACAACTAAATGAAAGCAGACTCTCGCCTTTTTCATATGTATTTCATGACTGCAAAAGCAGGAAATTCTTCTCATATAAGCCAAGCCTGATTCAGAGGTGGTGAAGCTGTGGCTCTCCATATATCACTGGACTCCAACTTGAATCGTTCCTCACCTTTGACCACACTGGCTTGGGTTAATGGGAGTAGGAGCATGGCTATATCTGGACAGCTACAACTCCTTAATCCACTGGTCTAGGCCATATGTCTGGCTTGCTGTGCGGAAATAGAGAGATCCTGGAACTGGAAACGACATGAAAATAGCCTGACACCATGAGGGAGGCGGAATTATCTAAACCTAATTCAGTACACAGTTGCTCCAGTTTGGAACAGAAATGGGGAACCTGCAGCCTTTTGCCTAATTTCCTGTGATTGGGGGGAGCCCAGGGGACAGAAAGTGGGAGGGAGAGGAGAAATGAGGTTGGGGAAATGAAGAAGGTAGAAGGAGAATGGTAAAGCCCTCTGTGGTTAGTTCAGGCCTCTGGCAGTAACCAAAGTCCCTCCCTCATCAGCCCATTGGACTTGAAAGAAGGGGGAGAGAGAAGTCAGATGGAGAGAAGAAAAGGGAAGGGGGCTCTGCCTACTGCAGCCATGTGGCCCCTGACTTTAGCCCTAAAGGGAATGTAGCATTCAAGAGAAAAAAGGCTCCTCACCCCCAGTCTGGGGGTCTGAAATCCACAAGGACAATTTGTGTGCATGCCATTTATTTGCCTTTGTTGCCATATTTTGATTATTACATATATCCATTCAGTTAAAGGCAAGGCAATCAATGTACTCTAGCCAGCAGGTATAGTGTGTTCAAAAGAAGGTTTCCATTTCCATGGCCTCAGCTGGATGGGGAATTGTGTGCATAAACAGGTCCTGTGCAGGCGGCTAACCTTTCAAATCAGGTAGTTGGGGTTGTACACATGGAGACCTTTCAGAAAGACCCCGCCAATCAGCTGTTCAAGGAGAGGCGCAGGGGGCTCGTTTTTTAATGGTTCCCTCCTGCTTCTCCTTCCTTGCCAAGAATCCGGCTGGTGGCATTTTAACCTTTTGAAAGAGCTCCTTACAGGTGGATCTGCTACTCTCATTTATGCAAGCTCAGTTGGGTTGGTGCATTAATGCCTATGCTGCTGGGGGGTCCCAGAAGTGATAAGAGAGCACAGGAGGCCATTGCCTAGCAACTGAATGACCAGGTTTGGTTTTTTAATTTGTGTATATTACACAAGCAGAAAGGAGGAAAGACAAGGTAGCATTGGCATGATACGAGAGAAAGCAGGTGCGAGAAGAGAAAGGCCTGCTGACCTTAGGAGTACATCTCTCTTTAGCTCTTGCCCTTGCCATTCCAGTCCCTGGGCAGCTCTTTAAAGCAAGGAAAATAATTCAAGCTGGCAACAAACAGGAAAGCCAGCATTTCCTCATGGGCGTCCTGTCCCGTTTCCCCACCTGAGGCAAAATGGGAGTTGCCCCTCCTGCCCCTCTGCCATGCCCCACTTCCGCTGCTACTGTGTCCCAGCTCTCACTGTATTCGGTGGGAGCCAGGGTGCTCCTCATAGTGTTGCCACTCACTCAGCTTCTCCACCCAGGGGTGGGGAAGATGAGCAGCAACGCTGCATGCCAGAAGTTCTCTTGAACTTCCACCGCTTGAGGCAGGTTCTTCACCCCACGCCATGGGTTCTAGGAGTGGGGAATCTGAGGCCTGGTAGCCAAATGTGGCTCTCTAGGCTTCTATCTGGCCCTCTCCTCCACACAGGCCTCCTCCCCAAGCCACGCAAGGAATGTGTCCTTGCTTGTCTGGATGGAGAGGCGCATATTTATAAACCTCTGACTTTTCAGTGGCTGTATAATCACTTACCCTGTCTGCTTTTTTGTCACCCATCAATAGCATGTGGCCCTCAGAAAGTTGCCCCCAAGGGGATGTGGCTTTTTGGCTGAAAAGGATTTCCCCATCCCTGCTCTACAGGATTGGAATCCAGCTTCGTTACTAAAGCCATGTTTTGCTTTTACTGCTACAATACGCTTTGCTGACTGTGTGTTCAGTTCAGCTTTTCGCATATTGCCTAATTAGATTTTAGACCTATGGCTGGGACTATTGTTTTATTTGATCTTTTAAGAAGGTAGAGTGCCCAGCAGATTTTTAGGTGAAGAAAAAAGTATTTGTGACATGTTGGTTTGGATGTAATGATGCCCTGGTGCAAGTGAAAGATGCTTGTGTTTGTGTGGAAATGGAGAAGGAGAGAGAAGAGCAGGGGGTCTCCATTTTCTACCAATTTTTGAAAGTGACAAACCCTGTGTTGAATCAAACACCATTCTGAAGGGTCTCACTGACCCTCAGGAGAGGTGTTCCAGGAAGATGAGGGAATGCAATTAGACAGGAAAGTCCGTTCTGCTATGTGAGAACACCACTAGCAATTCTTAGGATCCATGTTATTATTATTTGGCCTTTGCTGATAGTGTGACTTGGGGACAAATGGCAAACTAGTTGGTTGATTTATTGCAAGGAAGACCACTTGAGGACTTTTGTCATCACTTTGGCTGGTAGCTAAACAGCTCACATTGCAGACGGGATGCCTCATCAGTGGAATGCAAATAGGTCGGCTGCCACGGGGTAAAGGTAGGCAGCGGACAAGCATGATGCTATTACCTGATAGATGTGGGAAGCATTTTTTGAAGCATAGTTTTGTATATGATCTGGTATGACATTTTGAAAGAGACTGGGGAAAGAAATTAGACTATACATGAGAGGCATGGGAATATGGTGTATGGAGAAGAAACTGAGAGGTGAAATATTGTAGGATGTATAGAGGACTTAAGTTCGCTAGGAACACCAGCCAGCCAAACAATTAAGCATGTCCTTTAATCTCTCCCAGACCTTACTTTTGGCTGATCTATATCACCGCAGGCATGAACTTACTAAAAGGCTTCACTTTACTCTGCCCTTATCACATCTGTAAGGCAGGGATATTAATACTGGCTTAGCTTACAGTGTTGATGTAAACACCATTGGGACAATTTTGTGAGGAGGCTATCGCTGTATGTAAAAAAACAACACCTTTTTTAAAGCAAGCTTTGATGTCCTGTGGCAACCAACTACAGAATTAACATGGAAATGTGTTTCCCAGTTTTAGGATTTGAAACTATCACTTGTTCAGATTCTCTCTTCTTAGTTGGATATTATGGAATGGTTTCCCCCTCAAGGCAAACAGATTTAGTTTGGCTGTGGCATGTGCCAGTGACTGTTAAAATCTGTTGCCTATGCAGTTAACAGTATGATTTTCTATTACATATTCAGCCAATTATCAGATTTTGCAGTACAGTATTCTGAAAACCATCATGGACCAGCTATTTCTGTAGATGCTTGTCAATTTTTAATGCGTATTTTATACGTTTCACGCTGGTTTGTAGCCAGAGTGGTAGCCTCATCCCCATCTCAGAATTGGGTTCATCTATACTGGTGATCAAGAGTGAAAATGAAACCATCTCCATCCTTGGTTTCTTGTGTAGTATAGGTCAGGGGGAAATTGACATCCGGGGGAGGAGGATTTCTTTTCTTTTTGGCATTTTTGTAAAAAAAAAAAAAAGCTGAAAAATTTTGGAGGTTTCCTAAAAAACGCAACAACCTTTGGGGTTTCCTGGTTTTTACTTTTTGAAATATGGCAACCCTATGAATACTGAAGTTTGATTCTGGTACCCACTATTTGTTACTGACCCTCCTTTCTAAGAAATATAAGCAGTGACTAAATCTATGCTCCAAATACATTATAAGTGAAAATCAACCTTAGAGTCACTGTGACTGGATCTTAATGTCTCGATAAGTTTGACCATATGTGACTATGGTTGGAGAGCAGACCCAGTAAAATGAAAAATTAGTTGTTATCCTTGGCAGTGCATGGCAACCAGAGGAGATTAATGATCTTGCTTTCAGCCTCTTACTTTTCTCAGTTACTGAAATTAAATGTCGTGTACAGCAGCTCACTCTCCATTACTTAATTGCATTTGAAAATGTGTCTGGGAAAAGCTGCTCAGACGATAGAAAAATCATATATGAAACTGGATCCAAGTGGGGTTGGCGATTGCCCTGCTCTTCAAAAGATTGGATTGGTTTATTTAAATAAATATAAAATGGGGCCAATGATAAAGAATGGCTAGTCTTGCATAGGAATTGCGGTTCTCTTTTCCTCCCTTTCAATTATTTAGACAAGAGTCTAACAGATACTTGAATTTTACATATATATAATATCAGTGCTTTTTTTCTTTAAAAAATGTTTACTCTCATTTTGACTCAGGAAAATTCAAAATTCAAATTTTATAGTTCAAATTGGGGGAAAATAAATACACTAAATGGACAAAAGTACAAAGATTCACAAAATGTTTAGGGGTATGCGTACCCCCAGAAAAAGCACCATATAATATTATATATTATACACACACATATATAAATAGCCTTTTAGCCCTAATGAGGGCCCTCAACATAAACATAAACTTTAAATTTAAAAATAAATTGGGTTAAGAACAGAACATAAAATATTTTAAAACTAGGAGGAGTGGAATCAAACCTTTATATATCAAAAGGTGGGGGGGGGAGTTTTGTCCTACTTGCCTTAAAAGTAAAGCAGTTCATAAGCTGTGATGAATTAGATCTCTTAAGAACCCCTCTCGCTACTGATGGTATAACTCAGGAAGTTTTAGGAAAGGAAGGAGGCAGCTGCAGTGGCTAAGGTCGTGGCAGGGGGATTTCAGTTTTCTCCCTGACTCAGGAAGGGCATTTCACCAGTTTTGGGGTTTTAGCTGCTCTGGAAAGAGAGTGAATCTGCACGTTGGAGCCACATGTATTCTCAGCTTGATTAAATCAGCACTATAAAAATTGATAATAGTCACTTGAGTTCAGGTTGCCTCTACCATTACAAATTTCAGGTACGAAAAGTACTTTTTGTGAATGACAGGTCTGAAGGAGGCCTAAGGACCATTGTGTGTGGTTATTTGTTCCATTTTGTATACTTGTGTGTATTAAAATGGTGTGTACTTGGTTAGCCCCAAGGTTTTGTTTTGTTTTTTGTAAACCACAAAACTCTGATCTTAAAAGAAACTCTTTTCCTAATGTCTTCGGTACCTTAAGCTTATTAAAGCATGGGATTGCCACTCTTCCTTGTTTTGCTTGTTTAGATAGATGAAGCATCTATCTATTTTAACAGCTGTTAAAATGTAACTTTGAAAAATGTGACATGAATTGATAAATTCCAAGAGAATACATGGAAATCTTAGGATTTAAATAATAACAAACCAACTATTGTAGATAATTAACAATGTATTCATTATACAGATACGTATGGTCTAAAATACTGAACCACAGGGTATAATAATAGCTGGCACTTGTGATGATAAAATAGGCAAATGAGATACAGTTAAATTTGAGAATATAGGCACTTGGATGCAGAGATCTGTAAAGCAGAGCTCCAGCAATAGATCGAAGGGGTTAGGGGAGAAGTTGAAAAATCTGCTCTGGAGAATTGACATACCATCTGCAACGGTGCAGGATGTGGCCTGGGGACTGAGAGGAGGAAGAGGAATTAGTAAAAAGTGCCTCCACCATCCCTTCTGTCGGCAGAAGCCTCTACCAGAAAAATCCTAGTCGCTTCTGCAAACAGAAGGGACATTGCCATTAACTGAAGGATTCTTTCTATTTGTGGAGGATCTCCACTGGATCCAGTTCGAATTTTAGTTCCTCCTATTTTCTGCTCTGTGGCAGGCCACCTGCTTTGTTTGCAGAATATTTCCGGGTCCTATCACTGGCATCTTCAGGTAGGGCTGGAATTTACCATCTGAAATCCTTGAGAGCTGCTGTCAATCAATGTAGATAATACTGAGGTAAATAGAACAATGGTCTGACTTTGTATAAAGCAGCTTCCTGTGTTCCTGTACTTCTGAAATAAACCCTATATATTCCATTGTATTATGATCCTTTAGCTGACATGCATATTCACACACTTTTCCTAGCATATTTCTTTAAATGAATTAAAACCTGGGACTTTTTGATGGGGGCTTTTCACACTTCCACCTGGAGATAAACTATAGCATTTGGTGTCTGTGATCATCATTTTACACATGGGAGTCACAAACTGATTATGAACTTGAGAAACTATAGTACTACTGGGAATTGAAAGGCTGTGGCAGATGGTTGCGTTTGTGCTGAGTTTTTATTGTCATGCAGTGTAATTCCAACATTGTGTTCAGGCCCCCTCACTGGCCTGCTTTATCGTGAAAGCGAGGTTGCCATTACTTTCCATTGTAAAATAAATATATTCTGTTTTACAGCTGCTGAGATGGTAGTACAAAAGTCCATTTATTTATTTTCTGTGGTGCCGTTTAAAACAAGCCATTACTTTTGAAGCAACCTCCTTTGAAGCAGGACTAAAGTTGTGTTGAATATGTACGGTCACAGCAGGAACAGATTATGTGCGGCAACCTCTTTTCACCTAGTTTTCTTTCTTTCTTTTTCTCTTACCTCAGAGAGAGTGGCTTTATATGAATAAAAATTACCATCTCTTTCTAAAATTGCCTGTGGTGCAGATTTAATGGTGATGAGGAAAGGCAGGTGGCAGAGGTGTGCTTAAAAATTGCTCAAAACAATGTCCAGGATCCAAAGGGCACTTGAGGGTGGAGTTACTATGCATCATAGTGCATCATAGGGAGCCAGTGTGGTGTAGTGGTTAAGAGCGGTAGTCTCGTAATCTGGGGAACCGGGTTCGATTCCCTGCTCCTCCACATGCAGCTGCTGGGTGACCTTGGGCCAGTCACACTTCTTTGAAGTCTCTCAGCCCCACTCATCCCACAGAGTGTTTGTTGTGGGGGAGGAAGGGAAAGGAGAATGTTAGCCGCTTTGAGACTCCTGAAGGGGAGTGAAAGGCGGGATATCAAATCCAAACTCTTCTTCTTCTTCTTCTTCATGCCCTACACAGGACTTCTTTTGGAAATGGCAACCCTGTATTGCATTGTCACATCATGCGTTTCTCTGTACTCAGTATCATTCCTTTCAGGACTGGGGAAACAACTTGTGTAAGCCTTCCTAAACATTACTGTGCAAAGGTGCTGCACTGATATCTAGTTGCCCCCTGAGGCACAAGCTTTTCCCCCAGCCTTTAAACTGCAGCTCTTCACACTCCTTCCCTAAGATTAGGAGAGGCTGGGGAAAGGGAATAGCTTTGCTGTATGTGCAGAACTCACCACAAAGCCTTCTTGCTGCCTAAATCAAAAGAGAGGACTTTTATAGAATGTCTGAACTTGTTTCACTGCTTACAGATCTCCTCATTAGAGGCTGCATCAAGTGCTGCGGATGCTTTATGCTGATTTCCTTGTTACTTGTGCTGATTAGCTGTTTTATATATTTTTTTTAAAAAATTAAACCCAACAACTGGCAGAACCTAAATTGGCACCAGACAGAAATTACCAGGGGTTATGGAGCTTTTAGATATGCTGATTAATTCTCATCAGCAGGAGCTACATCATAATTGGTTTGTATGCTTGGGAAAACAAAAGGAGCTAGAAAATTGCTGTTTAACATGCTAGACTGTTTTAAAGGGAGGTTCTTGGAAATGTGAAGTACAGCTGAGTATCATTTATCTGTAAGAATATTCTGTGGACTTCTGTATGCATTGTTCAAATATTGTCATTTCTGGATGCCCAGCCCATCAAGTTTTGTGCTAAACAAGAATATGAGAGGTTGAAAGTAGAATATTGATGGCCTTAATCAGAAACTGTTTCTATCAACTATATTAGTACATCACTACAATGCTTCCCCCCCCCAAAAAAAAATGTTTACGGGTACTCTCATTTTCCTACTCATATTGAAATACTGCCCCTCATGAGATTCACAAAATGTTTTGGGGTATGTGTACCTCTGCATCCCCCCCCCCCGAAAAAGGCACTGCATCACTAGTTATTTGAAGAAAATGCATCAGTCCTTGTTAGGCCACTTGCGGGGGCTTAACTTGGCAATCCAGTGTGGTATAGTAGTTAAAGTGTCAGACTAGGACGTGGGAGACCAGGGTTCAAATCCCTCACTCAGTCAGGCAACCTTGGGCCCATCACAGTCTCTCAGCCTATCTGAGCTTGCAGAGTTGTTGTGAGGATGAAATGGAGGGGGGAGAAAACTATGTACCCCCCCCCTTGAGTTCCTTCAAGGAAAGATGAGATATAAATGTAGCAGCAGCAGTAGTAATCCTTTTAATTTACAAAGTTGTATACTTCATTTAAAATATTTTTATATGTTCTTCATTACAAATACAAATCCAGAGGGACTTACAAATCAAAACAAATCCAGATGCATCGCACTAGTACTATAAACAATGTGGATAGTTACAACCAGTCAAATAAAAAAATATATCAGTGCTGGTACTTTAGGCCGCCAAAAACTTGGCCATGTCTTCAGCAAGAATCGAAAGGTTAAAGAATAGGCCTCATCCATATCTCAGAGGGCAAGGAGTTCCAAACTAGGTGCCACCACTGAGAAGGCTTTCTTCCCATGTTGCCATATAGCTCAGCTAAGAAGGGTTCCCCAGCAGGTCTTAACAAGCAGGCAAGTATAAACAGGATAAGGAATTCTCCCAGGTGTCTATTCCCCAGATTGTATAGGGTTTTGTAAGTCAATAGGAGTACCTTGAAGTGGTAACATATAGAGAGTATATTTTCTTTCAGAATTGGTATTGCGTATTTGTGACAGGACACCCCAGATAAAAGTGTAACCACCATATTTTGCACTATCTGAAGCTTTCTTCAAGAACAGCCCCACGCAAAGCACCTCCAGTCTTGAGGTCTCTTCTTTCACTGTGAGCTTCTGGAAATCACAAGCGGGGTGTCTGCTGTTGACCTCAGATCCTGCCTTTTGACTTCCCATAGGCATCTGGTTGGCCATGATGAGCCATGGGCCTGGTCCAGCAGGCTCTTCTTACGTTCTTATGTACTTTGGCAAGGCCAAATGTGGTAAAAGGCACTTCTTGCTGCAAAGGACACTTGAGCCTCCAGTGATAATGGCTCTGATGGCACTCCCAGGTCACATGCCAGTTCCTTCAGCGAGAGTGCAACCTGTCCAGAACAGAAAACCTCCCCAATTTCCAGACCTATATCTTATCAGGATTTATATTCAACTTATTGGCCCCCCTGTGACCCACCTCTGTATCTAATCACCAGTCCAAGACCTGCACAGCCTCAACTGGCTTAGTTGTACAGAGAAAGATAGCTGGGTATCATCAGCATACTGATCACACCTCTCTCCAAACCCTCCAATGTGCACTTCCAACAGCTGCAAATAGATGTTGATATAAACAATTACCGTACAGAAAATTGATGGGAGCATAGCGTTCTATGTAAACGTTACAAGAGAGAGCAGTATTGAAAGCATGGTTGGAAATAGCCATTGGCAGGAAACATAAGCAGGAAATTGATGTGCCTCTAGGTAGGCCTGTTAAAACAGTGTGCTGGCCAGCCCCACTGGGCAATAGCCCTAATCATGCTATAAGTGGTGCTGGGTTATTTGCATGCAATTTAAAATATGGAAGCTTTCCAAATTACAACGCATTTCCAATGTGGTTCTTAGTGCTAAACTTCTTGCCCCCTTGTTTTAAGCAAAATAAAGAGACAGATGCATTATTTGGTCAGTATCTAAATGCCTTACATTTTTACAGGGCTATGTATTTTATTGTGCTGAAGGTGCATTTTTCTTGCTCTTGCTAAATGGATCTGGATCTGGTCAGTGCATAGTTGGGAGCCCACCCTGAAATTCTCTGTATGCCACCTTAAAGGAGGATTATAAACGCAAGAGATAACTAAAATAACCAATAAGAGAAAATGAAGATGTTTTTGCAGTTTGTCTAATGTATTGATTCCCTCTCTTCTCTCCTTTGCTCGCTTTTCAGCAATGATGATGCATTTAACCAGATGGCTGTTGCTCCTTTCCCATTACCCTCCAGCTCCCAGTCTTCCATTGAGGTAAGATACTTTCTGATTAGTGTTTCCTAAATGAAAGCAATTAATCATAATTAGCAGATTAATATAAACCATGGCATTCATCTAATTAAACTCTACAAAAAAAACATTCAGCAGAAGGCCAACAGAGCATGAATTCCCCTTCATAATGCAATAGCTAGCATGGTTCACTGTTGTGCACGTCTGTTTGCATTTTTTCAGTGATGCAAAATCAGCTCTATTTAAGTTTGAAACATTAAACACAGAGATGAACTATGCTGAAAACCTGATACCTGAAGCACTTTTCTCTCCCAAAACCAAGGACGGAGCACTCCAGTTCACACAGGGGCACCTTCAGTGTTTTTTGGAGTGACATCCTTGGGTCTTGTTGATGTATATGTGTGTGTTAAAGAGCATAATGAGAACAAAGGGGCTCACTGTGTAGGTCAGCACAACCTCTTTATATGAAGTTCTGAGACAAATAGGCAGCAAATTCAAATGATACAGTATAGGTGTTGTGGACTCCAAGCATCTACCTTGTCCTCTCACAGCTGCATTCTGTAGAAGCTCCTCATAAACAATTGTCTTGTCCATCAATACCACCTGGGCATTGAGTCTAGGAACACATACCTTCTGAGACCAGCGCTCCAGAAAGGGCCAAAGCCTCCATAACATTGTGCCTTCAGAAACTGTTCCAGCTAGGCAGCCCAGCAAGATACTATGGCTGATGATATCAAAAGCTACAAAAAGGTTCAGGAGAACTCACAGGATTGCACTCCCGCTGTACATTCCCCTATGTAAGTTATCCATCAAGTTGACAGCCATATCTTTCCTAACTCAGTTGGAAGGCAGGCTAAAACAGATCCAAATAATAATGAGTTTCGTTCAAGACTGTCTGGAGTTAAAAGGCTGCTACTCTCTGCAATACCTTTCTCAAAAATTGTAAATTAGTCACCAGGCAAACACTTGAATCCAAACTCTCCAGCTCCAAATTAGGGTCTAATTATCACTTTTAATGGATCATGCCATCTATTAAAACAGGAACCTTCTATCACATTGTTAGAGTCAACATGACATTGGAGATAGAGAAATATCAACAGTGGTATTCCGTTGCATGCCAGAGCATCAGGTAGAACTTTTCATCTTGTGCAGAATTGAGTGTGAATTTTCAAGGACAATGGAAAGAGTTTCACTTGTACTTATTCCTATCCAAACGTAACAACTATCGTCAACAATAGAACATTCTTCTTCTGGGCTTAATGAATATTAACAATTCATGGATTCATGGAGTGGATCCAGAGGTAGACCTTGCATATGTCCATAGAAAATGCAGCTGTTGCATGTGCCTACAAGCCCTCTAGGGATGTGGGTGGCGCTGTGGGTTAAACCACAGAGCCTAGGGCTTGCCAATTAGAAAGTTGGCGGTTTGAATCCCTGCAACGGGGTGAGCTCCCGTTGCTTGGTTCCTGCTCCTGCCAACCTAGCAGTTCGAAAGCACATCAAAGTGCAAGTAGATAAATAGGTACCGCCAGAAGGTAAATGGCATTTCCATGCGCTGCTCTGGTTTGCCAGAAGCGGCTTAGTCATGCTGGCCACATGACCCGGAAGCTGTACGCCGGCTTCCTCAGCCAGTAAAGCGAGATGAGCGCCGCGACCCCAGAGTCGTCCGTGACTGGACCTAATGGTCAGGGGTCCCTTTACCTTTTACCTTTACAAGCCCTCTGTCTCCAAATAGTGCCATCCACAGCACAATCCAGACAATTGGAAAGCCAGGGAAAAACCTAGGTACACAGCAAATAATTCAAGAAAATGTCCCAAGCTACAAACTGCAGGTCACGTTTTGACCTCTTCATACAACTACATCTGGTCTTATGCCAACTTCACATTTGAACCTCATTGAGTTGCCTTTGGGAAAACCACCATTTTGGACAATGGCCAGTTTCTTCCAGCATCCATTGAAAACAAAACAGTATCTGACTCATAGAGAAAGTAGGTTTCTAGAGTCAGGAAACCCTGGGATTGCTGCCAAACTTATTTGGAAGCCAGGCCAAAAAGATAGTGTATGTATATTGGTGAAATATCATAATATGGAATTCCAGAAGTTTGATAATGAGCATCTATTATTTGCCTTTTGTTTTGACTTGCAAGCCCAATGATTATGCATGGTTACTTTATAAATAAGAGAAAATGGTGTCATTGGTCCATGCCCTCTTCAAATACACTTGTTCTCATTTTTATTATAGAGTTGATTTTCTATCATAACCCAGGAGTAGTGTGTCACTTTCTGGATAATTACTGCTTCCCTGATTTTTTGATTTTATTTTTTGTTGCTGAATTGATGTTCCCTGGTATTTAGTCAAATATTTCCTTCTATTATCCAGTTCTTCTGCTTTAGTTTCTTTGTGATTTCTCACTCTATACCATTTTTTTTTCAACTTTGTGTGTCTTTTATACCCAAACAACATTATTCTGGTAATGACTTGGTGAAATACCTAACATTATGCAGTTGCATAGTTTAATCATGTTGCAGTACACCAACGGTTTTTAAAATGTTACTAAAGATGTGGGGTGTGCTGGTGTTCTGTGCCCTGTGTGTGTGTGCAGCAGAGCAGATTTCACAGGGATAACTCTAGAAAGTCTGGCTTTGAAGGCTATGGATACTTTCCAGTTAACTTGAATGGAAGATTTCATCTTCTGAAAACCTGTTATTTTTCATCTCTGTTATTTATAAGCTGCCTTTCAACCAAAATTGGTTCCCAAGGTAGTTTACAGAATTTTAAAAACTTACATATATTTAAAACCAACAATAGAACTTCAGGCAGAAAACTAAACCATAACAGCCAGTTAACCATTGCTGTTTTATTAAGAGTTTGAGAGTGCACAGAGTGTGGTTCATTTGATGCATGTTCAGGATCTGGGATTTATTAAACTTCCCGGGAATCTCAGCTTCCTTCCTTCCTTCCTTCCTTCCTTCCTTCCTTCCTTCCTTTCTTTCTTTCTTTCTTTCTTTCTTTCTTTCTTTCTTTCTTTCTTTCTACTGAGACACATTTCTAACTGTTGTGCTGGTGAAAATGTACTGTATGTGTGTTCTCTGCAAAGGAGTGAAAAACCAAAATACTCAGTGTTTTGTACCTTATTCTCTTCCTACTGCTGTTTTTGGTTCGTAACCTCTATACAGCATGCTTTTTGTGGGAAATGTGCCATCTAAGCCAAGGCTGAGATTGCATTGAAGTGACAGAAAACAAGAGTGATCTGAATGGTCATATGTGGATATTTGTGTTTCCAGAGCCTTGTGGACTATAGCCCAGATGACCAGTTGAACACTGTTCATGAAAGCAAGGCTGATTTGTTGAGTCTCCCTCCAAAGAAATATATTCTGTAGTTTTATTGTTAAAATCTTAAGTGAAATTCACATTCCTAAATTGAAAAACAAAACTTTTTCACCAGGACCACAGTACCACCGAATCTGCAAGTGGTGAAGAAGATACCAGTTGGGAATTTCTTACAAAAAGCTCAACGGATGATGTGTACACTAAACTAGTAAGCATGCGCTGCAAGAAATATGCAAATTTCTTTACAGAGTCAAGGTTCCAGTAGGGGGGGAAAAACTTGAAAAGGAAAGAGAAGCAGGAAATGACATTGGTGCAGTTTTGCACACTGTACAGACCAGCCCCAAACAACAGAGAAACTATAATTGAATTTTGGTGCCCTATATGTGTGTTAGAATTGAACCTTGGATTCTCATATTGGGACGGGGCAAACAATCAAAACCATAATACTTTTGGTGAGTGTAAATTAGACAGGGTAAAATGATGTCAAGCTGGCACAGAACCATGCATGGCATTGAGGACCATAGCTGTTTAGAGATCTTGCTAAGTCCCTCTTTATTTCCACTCACTCAGATTTGTATTTTCAAATGTATAGCTATAACTGCTAGAGCTAAAAACTTGACATTTGAAAAAGTTAGTGAACTGTGAGATTCTCAAGATGATAATTCAGTCTCAATTCTGAATTCAAAAAATGAATTCTGCTGTTCTGAAACTCACATCATCTCAACCCCCACCACACACCCCTCTGCTAATGAGATCTAGCATAAAGTTCCTAGTAGTGGTTTGATAATGCCGTTTATTCCCTGTGGAGAATGTTAGAGAAGAGAGAGAGGCCTGTTGACGGGCCCTTCTGCATGTCCAATGCGGTAATCTTGAGAGGCTTTCCTTCAAGTGCTTCTGCCAACTGAGGTGAAGTGGTTGGTTACCAGAGTGAGAACCTCCTCAGTGGTGGCACCCTATTTGTGGCATTCCCTGCCTGCCCAAAGAGGCCTGGCTGATGTCAGTATTGCTATCCTTTCAATGCCAGGCACTTGTGCACTCTCAGGCTTTTAAATGTATTTGTCTTTTTAAGGTATTGTTGTTTATATTTTATTTATTCGCTTTATTATCTCATTTTTGTGAACTGCCCCAGAAAATTTGCTGAAGAGTAAAATACAAATATTTTGAATAGATGAATTCACCCACCTGGCAGTCAGGAAGAGTGGCACACATCTGTTCTCTGGTAATACTGAGGAAATACATTTTTACATGGATGCTTGAGTGCCTCAGCTGTTCAGCATGCCAATATATTTCAACTGCTTTCTATGTCAAAGCAACTTAAGGCAACCCAATCATGCTAGGCATACAGTTATGGGTATTTTGTATTTATGATTTAAAAGAATAGTATAAAATTCTTGAGATTTCAGGAAGCCTTTGTATGTCAGTGTTCTTTCATGTATTTATTACAGCTATTTATATCCCATTTTTGAGTCTGCAAATCCTTTGACTGCTGCTTATAAGCAACACCAATGTGTATTTTGAGAAGGGGAGGGGTGAGGAATGAGCAGTATCACCATAGAGCAAATTATAAGGAGGATTCCTAGTAGGCAGCTGGTGGTAGACAGCCTCATAAAAGGAGGAAACAGTCCAGCTGCAACAGGAACGGGTTCCTGATATTATCTCTGGCTGCCTCCCTTGCTTTTCTGGAATCCTTCCCACAGGTAAGTTGACAGTAGATGGCTCTGTGGGGGAAGGTGCAATCCAGCGGGAACTGCAGCATGCATTTAATGTTGTCCCTCCCCACAGGCCAGTTTGTGCCAGTTGCCCACGTAGCTGGAGCAGCCTGTGGAGACTTCTTCACCTCTCTGTCAAGCTCTCTTCCCGTTTGACAGATTTTGATCCAAAGGGTTTAAGGCCACCCTCGAGCAGGACATTGGTTGCTTGCACTGTGGCACACAATGTATGAGAAACTGATTGACGTGTCAGTCTCTAAATACCTTGATGAGACTAAAATGAGAATAAGTTGGAGAGAGTAGAGAGCAAGCCATTTCAACACACCCCTGCTTTTAATTTGTCAAAAACCCTTTTTGAGACTAGTAATAGGTCACTGTTGCAAGTCTTCAGCTACCTTCTGCATACTAAAGTTTTCTGCAAATGGAAGTGGTTAAAGTACAGCAAAATGCTTTGGATTTATTTCCTCAGCATATCAAATATCCTAATATTCAATCTATAAAAGTACTCTTATAGAGCAGCTAACAATAGACACAAAACGATTAAAATTATGGCAGCACATCTGACCATAGACTGGTAAAACTGGAGTTAAAACTGATGCCTGGGAGACTTCTGTGTTTTAAAAGCTTTACCTGGCACGAGAAAAGGATGTCAAGCTGCTCACCACTCTGGAAAAAAATCAAAATCCAGGGTGAAAAGACCCTCCCTCTGGTCTACATTTGTTTTACCTTTGACAGCAAAAAGGGACTCCAGAAATGAGAGTTAGGCTAATAGCTACAGTACAAATGCCTAGAAATTCACTATGTAGGCTGGTTTTTCTGTTTTCTTCCTCTGCACACAGCCTATTTTGCATTACTATTCGAATGTCGCCTTCTGAGTGGCTATATTCAGACATAACATTAAATTTTAAAAAATCAGTTCCCAATCTTGAACATTTTTGTCATAATATGTTAGTCTTTTATCCATAATCATAATGGGAAAATATGATGGAATCGAGGATCACAAAGGTGGGCTTCAGGAAGCAGTAATTTATGTGAAGCTGGACTTTTCCATTGTTGGCTTGGGAAAGTAAAAGTTCCCTCCATGCTGGTGCAGCTTGGACTTTGCATAGGTGGGTTGTAGGAGCTCTATGCTCATAGACGCTTGAAGAAGACAATAGAATGCTTGAGGAATTTGACTCTACAAAAAAAATTGATCTGATTTGCACCTCTCAGATGTGCAGATCAGAACTTAAGTATTTTTTATGTCGTTCTTCCCTGAATTTTATGAAACAGTTTTCAGCTGAAACACACATACTCACACACACAGTGATAACATTTTTTTGATGCATTTATCACAAAGTGTTTTGATTGCATACATACTTAATTACAAATGTTGTGCAGTTGTTGTTTTATTTGCAGAGAAATGTGGAATTGGGATTGAATGGATTTGGGGCTGAACACAGACAAGCAGAAACAGATCAGAAATATAATGATCTATTTATCCCTAGCAGCTATTAGAAAAAGTCCCTTGCAGGCTTGGGGAACCTTATGGCCTTCCAGATGTTAGACTCTGACTCCTATCAGCCAAGTCACCATAGCCAATTATCAGGGTTGATGGAAGTTGCCAAAGGTTTCTCCACCCTGGTCTGCTGCTAGTCTAAGGCATCTGTTCTTGGGTCCTTTAAATTGTAAGCGATCACCTTCAAAAGGACCCTGAACTTGTACATGCAGAGACAAATGCAACTGCAGCTTTCATTCACAGTTTATATGATACTAGAAGAAATGCTGTGTTATGTATTAAAAGTGACCCAAGAAAATGTTTTGTTACATTTTGAAGGGTATACCTTTGGTGCATTGCACAATAAGCAAGTGATTTTAAACCTTCCGTGTTGACTTAACAGGGAAATGGCATGAGTGATAGCTCCAGTGTGGTTTTTAGATGTGTGTTTTTACTTTGCTTCACTATACATACAGGGTAATCAAATGTTCTGTTCAGCAGGAGGCTTTTTCAACTTGATCACTATTAAAGCTGAAAGGTGCTTGTCCTTGAATCTGCCCTACTGTCAAGCATCAGCTGAAGTTGATGGCTTCAAAGGAGAGATTCATACTAATATTTCCCGATATTTCTGTGACAAATAAAATACTGATGAGCACACAAATCCAGTGGGGTGTTTTTATTTTTCAGCAGCATAATCTGTCTCTTTAAAATAAAACCATGTGTAATACAGTATTGGAGGACGCAGCTGGCAGTGTGTGGGAAATAAATGTTTGAAGGATGTTTTCCTCGTGGCATCTTTGCAGTATTTCAGCTCAGCCATTCCTCATAATACTAAACATCAATTTTTACCTTATCTGCTTTGTCCCACTGTTATGATATTTTTTAAAAGCAGGTGAAAAATAATGCTTTCGTTGGCAGGACTTTGGTTTGAATAAGCATACTGTATTCAAAGTCTGGAAGTTATGCTATGGTGTCTCACGTTGTGCTTCAAAAATGGGTGCAATTTGCTTATTTTGTGAAATAAGGAAAGCCTACTATACACAAGCTACTACAAAATTGCTATCCCTTGAACGTTGGAAGTCTACCTCAGCCTCCTTTAATGTCTGATATTTCACCAAACATTTTTTACAAGCTTATTTTCTGGACCATAAGGGATAAATGGGTGTTTCTGTTATTCTTCTGCAAAAGGTAATATCTTAGAATGACAAAAACAAAATTCACTTATTAAAGGTGTAACTGCAGAAGCACAGAAAATATCACAAACATGGTTATCACATTTAATCAGACAAATTAGTTATATTTAGGTTTGAAGAATTAAAGGTAGCATTTTTTGCAGTTCATCTTAAGTTGTGCATTCTTGTCCTTATTGAGGCATCTGCATTATAAGCATTTTGTGGTAGTTTTCCTACAGACACAGTAGCTATCTAGTTAGGGTACTTGGCTGTGTTCCCAAAGAGTAAACTGGATTTTGATTGGTCTCACCCTAAATGGCCTTTTCTCAGTTTGGCCTGCTGTCTAAGAAAATGATGACAAGGTAGGCCTTCAGGGGGACTTAAATGTAGTAAGAGAGGTCTAATCTTAAATGAGCCACATGAAAAAGTAAGCAATATATTCCTAATTCTATATGATACTAAGCTTCACCTGAAGAGCGTTTAACACGGACCAGTAATCTATGTGGTCTACATGTGCATTGAACTGTGAATTGAGTATTTCAGTTTGGGACGATTTATTTCAGGGAATGAGGGCTGCGATAAAACAGGTTACACTTGAAAGTGTGTATCTTTGCACAGGTCTTTGCTTTCAGATAAACCTTTAATTTGGGGGTTGTTTTTGATAGGATGTCGGTGGCAAGCTTGACAAGCAGGTGATAGAGAACCAGCAAATAACAGCAGAGCAACCTACAGAAAATGTATGTATTATACTCCAAATGGTTTCTTATTCATTTATTTTATCATTATTAACAATTTATTATTATTCTTATTATGTATATGTGCGTCTGGTTTAACATGTTTCTCAAGGTGATTTACAAACTTAAATGTAAAAATGAGAGAGAGAAAAAAACAATGGAAGAGAAGGTTTTAAAAAATTACAAACAAACACCTAAGGCGAATATATTTTTATCCACTTAGCTACAAGCCTCCATCTTATTAGGATTAAGACTGTTATCCCTCTTTCAACCAACCTCTGCATCTAGACCTCAATCCAGGGCCTTCTCAGTCCTTCCTTATTCAGGTGTCAACAGAGAAATAGTGTTTGGTAACATCCATGTACTGATAACACCTTACTCCAATTTTCCTTTTGACAGCTCTCAATGACTTCATCTCGTTCTTAAATAGCACTGGAGACAATGCAGTGCTCCATGGCACCACATAGGTCAAAAGCCAGTGGGGGTGGTGAAATAGGAGATAAGGTTGCAACTGTTGCAGAACCATGGCCCCAATCTCTCATAGATGGTCCAGGAAGATGCCCTCCAAAGCTGGTATGAGGTTGAGGAGGAGCTGCAGCATAGTGCTCCTTTTCCCTCTCCCTCATCCATCCATGTAACGAAGGCTGATTCAATCCCAAATCTGGATTTGAAACCAGATTAAAATGTCCCCAAATAATGACTGCAATCCTCTTGAGTAGGACCTTGCACTCAAAGGCCATATTTACAGCTGGACAGTAGTTGTTTGCTATTTAGTTCAGGGTGAGTTTTCCTTTCAGGGAAATGCAAGACATTTATCACACCCTGGGCTCACCCATTCATGCCCCTTCATGCCCCTTCCATCTAGCTTTAATGAGCCAAGAAAGGCAAGGGTGAAGAGGGCACATCCTTGGGCGCTTACTCCCAAGCATCTGGTCAGTGTCATCAGGCTGCAAAACCCAAAGCTGATACCACAAAGCACAGCTGACTCAGAGCTGCATCAGTTACGGCATCTAGCTCACTACAGAGGTGAACAACTTCTTCCTCAAAATGCCCAGCAAGCAAATCACAGAGGGTTTCTGGGGTGTCCTGGGCTCCATCACCAATATAAATGTCAAGACTTAAGAACCGTCCTGACAAGCTCCATTGCAAATGGTTGAAAGACATGGCAACAGAAGCAATGAAATGGCCCCTCTTTGTTGCTTTTACTACCACACAGTAGGTACAGTTGTGGGCTCTTGTAGCAGACCTCTTTTAGCTCAGAAAAAGTACACTTTTATTTAGTTTATAATAGCAAGCTTTTAAATGACCTTGTAAAACAGCCAGAAATAATAATGGAAAACATGGAATTGTTGTAAAACACTTTCAAGATTTTACCAAAGCTCTTAAACTTTATGGTAAATAATGTTTCAGTAGTATGTTCTCTGACCGAAATTTTTGAAATTGCAGCATCAGAGGTAAGTAGATTATTACTTCTAAAGTTGTTAGATGTTATTTTACGCTCCCCACTTCTGATCTATATAAAAGATCTCTCTGTACTGTAGTTTCAACTTCTTGTTTGGGTTTTAGGAGGCTTAACAGTTCAATGTCTTTGATTTATCCCCCCCCCCCTTTTCCCTTCCAGTTTCGTAACCAATTAAAGCAATCAAAGTCTTCAGCAGTAATCCCTATCAGTTTACACAAGATATCCTTGGCTCCGGCACCTTCTTATTCTCCAGAGACAGAGTTCACCAGCAGAAGTATGAACTTCTTACTTCTATCTGAAGAATACCTTTCATTCAATACCAAGCTTTTTAGCATGATAATAGCATGCAGTGTTTTCTTTTCTTTTAATTTAAAAGTCTAGATTAACAGCTACAGTGCCGTTTACTTTTACATGCAATTGATTTAATGTATTTTTTCTTAGAACATTTCATGTAACAAACCTGTTTTATCTACCACCTCCTTCTGCTGCATGGAAAGACCAGGCGTTGCTGTCCTCCTTCACTCATAAGGATGATGCATGAGCAATATAACTGCTGAGATCAGGGCTCAGAAATCTCAGCCATGCTAATTCTGCAATCACCAAAATTCCATAATGTATTAATAAATAACAGAGGTTGCTACAGCTGAGAATTGTGAACTTCTGTCACACTGCTTGTATGAATAAACCAATATTATGAGTAAATAAACTTGTCAACAGCAGTGAAAAGCAAGATCTTGACTGCCCTTCAGGTAGCAGAAGATCCAGAAGAGGATCTGATGTGTGAGTGTGAGCGAGCATGTGTGTGCAGCTAGATATAACGAGTGCCCTAGCTTATCAGAATGGTGTGTCACCTTCCCTAAACGTTAACTTGCATGTGAATTGTGAAATTGCATCCAAAGCAGCAGACCTCAAATCACAAGAATTTGATGCAGGTGCACACCAAATTTCGACACTGAGTTTATTCCTCTGCAGCTTCTTTCTTTGTTTGGCAATGGTGCTTTTGTTCACTGGTACATTTTATCATTTGTTGCAGGTGGCTTTCCGCTTCCTCTGGTGGATCCAGCGACATGCCCAATAGTTCCTGGACAAGAAATGACTCTGGAAATCTCCAAGGGGCGATCAGGCCTTGGTCTCAGTATTGTAGGAGGAAAGGATACACCACTTGTAAGTTGTTTGGTGGTTTTGGAATACTATTTCAAGTTTTGCATGAATCTCAAAGCTACTCCATTTTTGGTACAATGAAAGAAAGAAATGTGGAAATTCCATAATACATGTTTGACATGTACGCTTGGGTGTTCCTTTAACAAAGGACACTGGTGGATACTAATATAGCCACAAATTTAATGAAAGCATGTCATGACCAATATGTATGAGTACATGTATGATCACCTTCTTATAGTCTAAGCATTCTCTGTTGTGCATGTCTTTAAAACACAAGAAGCTGCTATTTTACTTATTGCTTATATATTTAGCTTATTTCCCACCAATTAAAAATGAATTCAATGTGAATAAAAAATGGTAATTTAGGTAGATACAGTAAGCCTTTAATGTTCTATGCATTATGAGTAATGCAGAGATCACTCCAGCTTAGCTTTTCCTTCTTCACAAATCTTTGACTTGCTGTTACACCTGAACTAATTCAATTTTGGTTACTTTTGCTCCAAACAAGCATTTTAGTTGCATTTTAGTAAGTCAAGAATAGACCTTCTCTTCAGTAAATGGTTTGTTTGAAGCAAACAAAACAGAATTCTATTACAAATACAGAATTAGCAGAAATTTCAGTGTGAAAAGTTATAGAAAATGAAGAATACACTCCATTTGATTGGGGTCTTTCAGCAAATATGGCTAGGAAAGCAACAGCTATAATTAAAATGTATATGAGAGAAAGCAGCAGTCAATATACCAAATCACATAACCTCATTTCCTTGCCATCCTCTTCGTAAGAGCATTAGAAGATTGCTGCTGGAGCAGACCAAAGACCCAGAGCCTAGCGTCCTGTTCCTACACTGGCCAGCCACATGCTTATGGAAAGCCCACCCAAAAAAGGGATGAAGGCAATAATTCTTTCCTGCTGCGATTCACTAGCAAGTGGTGTTCAGAGTCATGCTGCCTCTGATCTTGGAGATAGTATATAGCCATCATGAGTATTAGCCTTTGACAGCCTTATCCTCTATGAATTTGTCTAATCCCCTTAAATCTATCTAAGTTGTGCATAAATTCCCTTAACGCAGCATAGCTTAACCTTAACTGTACACACTATGCACTTAGCTTGATCTGCTGTTGCATATTTGATGCTTCCTTTTTCTGATGAATGTTGAGTACCAGACATGTGCGCTTAGATTTTCTCTTAAGTATATGGTTAAAAGATAGGGGCAGGAGACTAAATATAATAGCTTTTTTCACCAAAGATAAGCTTTTGAAAGTGTGAACTTCAGTATCAGTGTCAAAATTGCATAAAATCACTGGAGGTGTAAAAACATACGTAGGTTCTTATTAGAAATATGTGAAAACTGTTCCCATGGATTAACAGATTTCTTCATTGAAAAATCCCTTTTTGAAAGTTTGACTTTTATTGTCAAAATGCAGATTGAGAGTTCCTATCTTTGGATGATATTACTTGGGTATCGTTGGGCTTTTTACAAAATAATCATGCTTTGTACAGGAGAAATGAAATTTCTACCAGCTTCCTGTCTGCTGCCTCCTTGCTCTCCACAGGCATGTCTCAGTAGACTGGAAAAATATGGTTTTATTTTTTGCCCATTGTTACGTCATAAAGCTACAGTTTAGCAATTTTCATCCTTTTGAGACCAGGGGCCAACCCTCAGTCCAAACAAGCATTTGGGCACCAACTTCTTAATTTTTTAAAAAAAATCATTCATTTGTATGATAGGAATGCTGTAGCTACGAGCCATTTTAGGTCAAGCTGCAACCTGGTATTTGGCCTGATTCACCTGTTGAAGACTGAAGTATAGTTTGTACAACAGTGAATCCATACAGCTATCATTAGGCTGTAGGACTGGATCTTACAACCTTCATATAACAAGGGAGGTCTGAAAAGCTGGTTGTAAGAGAAATCCTTCTCCTGCTTTGTGGCCATTCCAGCTGCATTTTTCACTATTCTTGTGAAAATTATACAGTTATGGGAGCATGCTTAATAAAATTTAAACTGCTTTTTTATTTCGGTAAATGCATTAGCAATTTGACCACACACCTTCTTCCTGTATGCAGCCTTAAGCATTTTTTTCATTCACCAGTAATTTGTACTGCAAATGAATCCAGTGTTCTGTAAATATATGATCACTCATTGCATAGAAACAAACCAGAAGTTTGACATGAGACCGTGACTTTTTGCTAAAGCAGAGTGGTTGTAAATACTGTTAGTGGGACTGCAAAGAAAGAAGCTTCAAAAAAACCCAACTCCATCCATATCTTTATCACAATACTTGCTTTCAGGCAAGGATATTAATATTTCCTTTTTCTGTTGTTGGTGTTTGGTAACAGAAAATGAATAAAAAGAAGTTAAAAAAAGAAAAAGAAAACAGCATTGCATAGAAACAAACCAGAAGTTTGACATGAGACCTTGACTTTTTGCTAAAGCAGAGTGGTTGTAAATACTGTTAGTGGGACTGCAAAGAAGGAAGCTTCAAAAAAAAACCAACTCCATCCATATCTTTATCACAATACTTGCTTTCAGGCAAGGATATTAATATTTTCTTCCTCCTCCATGTCTCTCTCACTTCATGTCACCTTGCCCTGAGTGATGTAGTGCTATTTCATTTAAATGTTTTTTAAAACTGAGCACATTCTGTGACCTCCTGCTGACTGCTCTTCCTGTGATGAATAACTTTATACAGAAAGCAAATTCCATGTTACTGAATAAATGAAACCTGTTCATTTTCATTAGAATTAGCTCTGAAAGCCACTCTGGAGCATTATTTTGGGTAGATTTTACTGTTCCTATCACATGCTTATGTGCTTAAGACTCAGTAAAAACTTGCTAAAACATATTTATAAATCACTATTTCGTTGAAAAGATCAAAGCAGGTAACAAAAATACATAAACCCATACAGTAAAAACCATATAAAGAGGTTAAAACAGACATCAATTAACTATTGTGGAAAGATTTATTCTTAATTGCCTGCGTAGGACTAGCAGTGGCTGGGGCAACCCAGTCAGATGGGCAGCAAATAAAATAATAATAATAATAATAATAATAATAATAATAATAATAATAGCAGCAGAATACAGAAGTTGTCAGCTGGCCTTTAAAAGTTGAAACAGAAACTACCTGCTTAATCTTTCTTGGTAAAGCTTTCCACCGGTAGAGCCAGTTTCCATTGGGAGAGCCATTATATCCTAGTTATAAAGGCTTTGGGTCTTCTTGTTGTCAAATTAGCCTTTCCAGCTCGGGGAGTGACCAACAGTGCTCCTGCAGATTATCTCCACAATCAAACTAGGATATAATGGTTCAGGTGATGTAAATTATGTAAATCAATGCAAGGACCATGAGCCTGTCTCAGTAGTAGATGAGCAGCCTGTGCAACTTCCAAATCAGACCCATGGGCAGCCCCACATAGAACGCATTACAGTAATCCAGTATTGAGGTTATCACTGCATGGACCAAAGTGGCCAGGGTATCTCTGTCCAGGAATGGCTTTAGCTGGTCAACGAGGCAAAGCTGGTAAAAGTCGCTCCTAGTCACCGAGGACATTTGGACCTCTGGTAACAACGATGTAAGTAGGAGTACCCCCAAAGCAGCACACCTGCTCCTTCAGAGGGAGTGCAGCCCCACCCAGAACAGGTACCTTGTATAGTTCCCAAATGTGGGAACCACCCAAAGAGCCTCCTTCTTCAAGCATAGTTTATCAGCCCTCATGCATTCAGATGCCAATCCAGAGCTTTCACACCCTTTCCTGATTCCAATGTTATGGAGAAATAGAGCTTTGTGACATGAGCATTCTGGTTGTCAAGAATCTTTTTTCTACCTGTTGTACCAAGGATGGGACACAGACAGCACTCTCAATTTATGACCTCATAGGCACTCCCTAGTCTTAGAAGCAGTGCTCTTATTGATGCAAGCTAGAACGATGTTGACCTTGTCATGACACAGCATGCTTTTGATTGATGCTCAGTTCTTTGCTCATTATAACCCCTAAACCAACGTCAGAAATGTGGCTGCCTAGACATTTATTCCTATTTTATACTTGTCCCTGCATTTCTTCCCATATTCTTTCTTCCTGCCAAATTTAACCTTCTGTTGCTATCTGCACAGCTCTCCGGTTTTTAAATACAGTTTTTGAATTCTTAGCTTATCCTCCAGAGTATGTGCATCCTTCTCAATTTTGTATGGCTGGTTGTTAAAACTGATAGCTTGGGAATATTCCGTGGGAGTATGTGGCATTCCATTTCAAAACAAATGGCATTGCTGGTGAAATGATAAAAAATGTGCTGTTTGAAGTGTTCCCCCCTCCTTTTGGGGGGGGGGTGTCTACTGCTGACAATAAGTGTATATCACTGAAACATTCCCTAAAGCAACATCTGCTGCTGCTTATATTTTCCAGCCTTGGTAATAAAGTTAATATATTTTTCAAATTCATTTATTGTGGTGGATTTAACTTGCAGCCACGCTGTACAAGGCTGAACACCCCTGTGAAGGCCTTAAAACAGCCATTACTCATAACACCATGGTTTTAAATTATATATTATAAGTTTATATTAAATTATAAAAGTTAAGCATGTAGGACTGAAAATGCAAGTTGACTTGGAGTTCAGATTTCACTCATGCCTAGCTGTGTATAATATGGTGGAAGTATTACACAGAATAATTAGCAAAATTATGGCTAATGTTAGCCAAAATCTGGATTCTTGCACTGAAAAGAGGAAGAAACCCCCTTTTACCTTAGTGGCTGTGGCAGATATAATGCTGTAATAAAAATACACAAGCGTGTTAAAAATACATGTAAAAATGTCCAGTCATTGGTGCTGCCAAAATGCTCAGAAATAGTAATAATAATAATAATAATAATAATAATAATAATAATAATAATTTATACCCCGCCCATCTGGCTGAGTTTCCCCAGCCACTCTGGGCAGCTAAATACCACCCAAAACATATTGGTCTGATGCTGAAATGCTGATAAAGTTGGTGTCAGACGGGCCTCTCTGGGGAGAGCATTCCATAGACAAGGAACTACTTTAGGGGAGAAATGTTATTTCATTGTCACCCACTGGATCTCCTTTGCACAAAGAGCCTCAGATGACAATCCTAAGGTCTGAAATAATGTCAAAACCAGCACTGCAAATTAGACCCAGAAACAAATTGGCAACCAGTGCTGCTAATCACAGTACACCTTGAGGCTATAGAACTGCATGTTCCATTCAAAGTGAATTGCCCATCCTCTTTCAACAATATTAACCCTGATTAAAACTTACTGACCAGGTTTCCACCTTAACAAATACATGAAAGCATGGTATGAAGCTGGTTAAAGTTGCCCACTATGTGGTTATAGTTGTTCTGGGGAAATGTGTGCCTCTGTGAGTGATCTTGCAACACGCTCGGTATTTTGCCACAATGGTTAAGAGATCATCAGCGTAATATATGTGGCTGGGGCAACACAGTCAGATGGGTGGGGTACATGAAAATGACGATGATAGGAAAGGTCACAGTATTTTCATGTCAGTTCTGCATTCTGGACTGTGGTCTCGGAACTTACTTTTAATATATAAGCATTGATACTGAGATTATGTGTTCCCTTAGGATGCTATTGTAATACATGAAGTTTATGAAGAAGGAGCAGCTGCTAGAGATGGCCGACTTTGGGCTGGTGATCAAATCCTTGAGGTAAGATTCATTATTTAACTCTGCAAATATTTCTATGTTCCATACAAAACCAATATTTTAAGAGGGAAAACCATGCATTGTACAAGAAACATGGCTGAAATAATCAACTTCTAAATCAACTTCTAATCTAAATAATAATAGATAATGTGGATTTGATCTACTTCTGCATCTACTTAAAATGTTGAGATCCATACGCATCTATTGATCAGATTTCTTTAACATTTTGTATTTTAAAAAATACATATGTATATTTATCATATCGCAAATATATAAAATACAGGCTAAAACATATGAATGCAAATTATGAACATATTGTAAACATACATTTCATTGCCAAACAACTTTTTGCTTTTCATCAGATATGCAACAGCATTCTCATGTTCGATTTAAAAATTTAGACAGTAGGCATTAGTGTCATGAGATGATAAATGTTATATTACGTGTCACCATATGTCACAAAATTATTTCTATTTACCATCTTTCTTTTTGATGAGCTGTCAGTTTAGCCACTGATAACAAATCCCGAACTTTATTTAACCAGCCCATTTTAATTTAAGTACAGTGGTACCTCAGGTTAAGTACTTAATTCATTCCAGAGGTCCGTACTTAACCTGAAACTGTTCTTAACCTGAAGCACCACCCTAGCTAATGGGGCCTCCTGCTGCTGCCGCGCCGCCAGAGCCCGATTTCTGTTCTCATCCTCAATCAAAGTTCTTAACCTGAAGCACTATTTCTGGGTTAGCGGAGTCTGTAACCTGAAGCGTATGTAACCTGAAGCATATGTAACTCGAGGTACCACTGTATTTAAAACTGTACTTAAAATCTTGTATCTATTAACTGAAATTAACAGAAGCTGTTTTTATCTTCTGTAACTCATCTTCATAGCAACTGAGAGTGTGTGTTTTTTACAAGCCACTTTATGAACATTACTGATTTTTCATGTGTCTTGCATTAAGATGTCAGGTAAGGAAGGGTTAAGAAAAAAGCTGGCGTTTGATTGTAGCTTAGAAAAGAAGTCCATTCATGATGGTTGCAGAGTGGATAGAAGTACCTCACTGTCAAGTCAAGAGAAATTCCCAGTCCACCTATTAGGGCTTCCATGTAAGGAGGTTAGAAAAACATTGAGGGCTGCTTGGGAATTACTCTTAACAGCTCTTTCACCGAATGTTTCTTGTTTTGGCTGCTATTCTTAAATAACAGCTGTGTATCACAGTAATGTGTCATTAATAGCAGAATGGACATATCAACCAATAGATTGTTAATGGACCATACAGGAAACATGTCTGCAGACCCAGGTGCAAAAAGCGTGTGCATATGGCATGGCGCAGGGCCAGCCAAGGGTAGAAATAAGACACAGGACATCAGTATTGAATTGAAACTGGCCACAACTTTTATTGATTACAGCTGTAAGTAGGCTTTGATGAAGGCAATGGGTATCAAACAACTCTCCTACTGGTTGATTAAAAAAACCCACCTAGATCGAGAGTCACCCTATGCCATACATCAAATTAGAGTGAACCCATTAGGGCCGTCACCTGGAAGGGTGCTATGGTCCATCAGTGGCCATGTGGACTCCCAGTTCGCTTTGGTAGGGTATACAGTAAGCTAGTGATCCAACCCAATGACTCACCTGCCCAAAGTTATGATGACTGCTCTGAGGGAGGCATAATCCCACAGCCCGGGCAGTTGTCTGCAGGAACAAAATTATTCCCTGCTCCCAAATTCAGCGATTGATTATTCCATAGCAAGGTCCACCCCACCCCCAACCTGCTCGCTCAACTTTGGGTGGACTAATCAGAAACAAGGCAGGTGGATGCGAAATCCTGCAATGATCTGAGCAGGGAGGCCTATAACTTACAGTGGTACCTTGACTGTTGAACGTATTCCATTCCGGAAAACCGTTCAACTTCCGAAACATTCGACAACTGCGGCGCAAAGGGCGGTTGGCAAAGTCAATGGAGAAAAAAAGAAAAACATACAGCAGAAACTGTTTGACTTCCAGGGCGCGTTCAAAAATGGAAGCAATTACTTTTGGGTTTTTGACGTGTGAAAACCAAAACATTTGGCTTCCGAGACGCTTGAAAACAGAGGTACCACTGTATAATGAATAGGCAAGCCTGATTGAAGCCAGAACGGCTGCCGCAAGCACACCCCTCAGCTCACTATGATTGGCCCATTTAAATGGGTGCACCAAGCGGTGTGGCCCTGTGGAGAGGCTCTGGTGTCCCCCAATGGCCACATTGTGCAAAATTTGGCCCCAAGACTGGGCCGTATCAGACCACAAACTGCCACTCCCCTGGAGTCTCAGGTATGCGGCCATTGCATGCCCTGGTGCTTGGTACAGTTTGTGGCCATTAGAACTCATCTAAGAATTTAGTGTACAGCACTACATTCATTTAAGTTTTATTGATTTGCCTTGTCAAAGCCAGGCATATGAGCATGGATGTCTGTATGCACATGAACACGCACACATCCATGATGTACATACACACCCATGCCTCACCCCATACTTTCTGGTTACAGTACTTATAGGTAGCATGTCTTTTTATTTTTCTCTGAATTCACAAGTTGCGTGTGCATGTGCATATTTCTTTTCACAGTGCATGTTTGCACTGAGATCTTGCAGGTTGTCAGGTGTATGTCTGAGGGACGCGGGTGGCACTGTGGGTAAAAGCCTCAGTGCCTAGGACTTGCCGATTGAAAGGTCGGCGGTTCAAATCCCTGCGGCGGGGTGCGCTCCCGTTGCTCGGTCCCAGCGCCTGCCAACCTAGCAGTTCGAAAGCACCCCTGGGTGCAAGTAGATAAATAGGGACTGCTTACTGGCGGGAAGGTAAATGGTGTTTCCGTGTGCTGCGCTGGCTCGCCAGATGCAGCTTTGTCACGCTGGCCACGTGACCCGGACGTGTCTCCGGACAGCGCTGGCCCCCAGCCTCTTAAGTGAGATGAGCGCACAACCCTAGAGTCTGTCAAGACTTGCCTGCACAGGCAGGGGTACCTTTACCTTTACCTTTAGGTGTATGTCTAATTGCTGCAGTTCACACATACTAAAGTCTTCAGCAAACACTGGCCCTCCATCTCTCTATACTGCAGAGAGCAAGATCAGCGCAGGCTGAGCAGGCTTTGTGGCTCATTTTATGATGAAGGCTAAAGTTATTTTTGTACGGAAGAGGTTCAACAATAAAATCGGTTATTGGGTTTCTGTTGCATATTCTCCACTGTTTCCAAGAGAAATCATGTAATCAGTGGCATTGCGGTCCTGGGATGAAAACAGGGGATGAGACACCTGGATAATAACTGGCAACATTTCAAGGTGAAATCAAGTGCTAGTCATCTAAAGGAAGCCAACATCCACGTGCCTTATAAAAATAAGGTTCTTAATTTTGCCTGGTAGGCAAGAGGGTGGTGACCGATAGGCCAAAAGATTTGGAAAGATTTATGTTTGGAAAGATTTATTTTAAATGCATCATCAGAAAACCGGTGAATGCATTTTGGTTTATAAAAAGTATAAGCTTAATAGTATCAAGGGCACATTATACATGAATGAATTATTGAGAAAGGAAAATACTATTACATACAATATGAAGCTTACAATATGCAAGATTAAAGTTATCTACAATTTAACCATTGCTGAGGGCTGCAGTGCTCCACCAAAACTCCACTAGTTAAAGTTTACTGCATAATCCCATCTATCCTAACTACATGGCCTTTGAGTTTAAGAGAAGAACATAGCTACCAGACCAGAGTGAAATTCCGGGAATCAGGCTCTTGGGGGCTTTGATGCATGTTACTAGTTATCACTTTGGTGTCCAGGGTAAATCAAACAGAAAATTAGTCCAGGTAAAAACTAAAGAAAATGTTTAAAAATAAAATAGTGAACCTGACTCTGTTCATTAAACTGAAATGTTTTAACTGTAGCATTAGTTTTAAGAGCAATTTAAAGTTGCAGTGGTGGTCTGGTGTGCCATCTATTGGAATCTAGAAAAATTATTCTCTTATGATTCAAATTATTGAATTGCCTAAATCTTAACAGAAAAAGAACACTGGTTTCGAATAATGGCTAAACAGCTATTGGTATATGAGTTCTAACATGTTTACAAAAAAGAAGAGTCTTAGCCCTCCACATTGTAAGCAGATATTAAGTCTACATCCCTCTATTTTGGTGGCTAGTGTAAAGAACAATGGGAAATTTGCATTTTCAATGTGGTCTCAGAATGGTATGTGGAATTTCTAAGGCATCAGCTAGGGTTAAATAGACAAGTCTATTTCTGTCCAGTTTCAGTTTTGCTGACACAGAATCATAGGTCCATTCTGTCCAGTTGTGTGGATTTTTTAAAAGAATACATATAAAGTGTGCATTTAAATTGTATCCATTTTATATGCACTTTCTATGTAAGGGTAAAGGGGACCCCTGACCATTAGATCCAGTCGTGACTGACTCTGGGGTTGTGGCGCTCATCTTGCTTTATTGGCCGAGGGAGCATGACTAAGCCGCTTCTGGCGAACCAGAGCAGCGCACGGAAACACTGTTTACCTTCCCGCTGGAGCAGTACCTATTTATCTACTTGCACTTTGACGTGCTTTCGAACTGCTAGGTTGGCAGGAGCAGGGACCGAGCAACGGGATTTGAACTGCTGACCTTCTGATCGGCAAGTCCTAGGCTCTGTGGTTTAACCCACAGCGCCACCCGCGTCCTCACTTTCTATGTAAAATACACTTTTTCAATACATTCTCCCCATGAAATATCCTTTTTTGTGAACATTCTTTGCATACTGAAACCACATCACAAAATCTAGAGAAGTTCACAATCTAACTGGAAGTTGTGTTCTGATCAGTGACCAAGTTTGGGAATGTTTGAATGGGCTGGTCCACTGTGAAAAGTGGACCAATCAAAACCATCTTCCATCCCTGTGACCATTTTTTTTTAAAGCAGGTAAATCATTGTTGCTTAAATTTATTACCCACCCTGGGATCTTAGGATGGAGGGTGGGTGATTGATGGTGATAATTACTCTATATTTCAAAAAGGAGTCTACTGAATAGACTTCAGACATGCTGATTTTGTACTATAAAATGCTAGGAAATTTTCCCATAGAACTCGTAACGGGATCCATGGATGATATGTTCCCTAATGTATGCTTAAAAATTCTTACTTCATCAGAAACTAAAAATGGATGCTATGTATGTACATGACCAAACATTTTTAAAAATGGTTATGCTTCAGATAAGGTAAACATAAAGGTAACTGACCACATTACAGAGTACAGTGGTACCTCGCAAGACGAATGCCTCGCAAGACGAAAGAGTTTTCCGTTTTTTGAGTCGTTCCGCAAGACGAATTTCCCTATGGGCTTGCTTCGCAAGATGAAACGTCTTGCGAGTTCTTGCGAGTTTGTTTCCTTTTTCTTAAAGCTGCTAAGCCGTTAATAGCCGCTAAGCCGCTAATAGCCGCTAAGCCGCTAATAGCCGTGCTTCTCAAGACGAAAAAACCGCAAGACGAAGAGACTCGCGGAATGGAATAATTTCGTCTTGCAAGGCACCACTGTACTGTTATAAACTGGGGGAGGGGGCAAGGATCCCCTAAACTCCTGGCTGCTAGATTCTCCCCATAATTCCTGGATTTATTAAAAGTTGGAATTAATCAAGGTTTTATTAAACTGTGCCAAACTCCGCTGGATTCATCTTATGCTAATGAGCCAGGCCAGCCTGGGATAGCCAGCTGAGTGTGGGTTATAAGAGGAACCAAGATATTAATGTCTGAGCTATTGACCCATCCAGAAAGCTGTTAGGAGGGTGAAGACTATGCCAGACCAGGAGGGGTGGAGCCCCTCCTCCAGCTGTGTGTTAGTGGGAAGAGACAGTGAGGGTTTAAAGGGTGTAGGATTTCAGTTTGGATGATGTAAGCTTAACGGGAGAAATGTGAGTTTTGCAAGCTGGGTGGGGGCCAGAGCTCAAGGTGGGCTGTCTTGTTTTATACTGCAAAGAGGGTCAGACACAATGTTTGGGATCTGAGGGTGCAACAGTGGAAGGAACAGGACCCTATTGGGATATGAATGCTCTGCACTCTCCATCTAAGCACAGGTTGTGTATATGTGTAAATAACCACAGATTCTGCTGTGCCTCATTGTCCAAAAGGAAACACATACCTGGTGCCTTGCAGCGTTTGGAGATCAGGGTGGCATGTGACAATAGTATGCTAGAGGACACCTGGCCTCTTCTAACCTTGCTTCTCTATAATTGCAACCTAAAATGAAATAATACAATGAATTGTATTAATCAGTGAACAAGAATGACTAGACTAGTTCTGGGATTTTGCAGTGGGACTCTTTCAGACCTCCTGGCTACATGATTTTGATCATGAAATGCTGCTAAAGTGTTGCTTCCTTTATTCATATGACTTCTTTAACGATAGAAATTGTGATTTGTTCTGAAGTATTACTTTGCTAGACTAATTAAAATCCAATAAGCAAAGAATATAATATGCTTCTGTTTTATTCTAGGTTAATGGCATAGACTTGAGGAATGCCAGCCATGAAGATGCTATAACAGCCTTGAGACAGACGCCTCAGAAAGTACAACTGGTTGTGTATAGAGATGAAGCTCATTATAAAGATGAAGAGAATTTGGAAATTTTCCATGTAGACTTACAAAGGAAAATGGGCAGAGGCTTAGGGCTAAGCATTGTTGGGAAACGGTAAGGGTTACACTTAATCATAGCTCTGTGTGCAGAACATTACAGAGCCTTGTCTTCTCTTAAACTGAAGATCCCTCCACAGAATAAGCTGCAAAGATTATGTGCTCTTTCAGAACAGGTGCAATATTTGTAATGGTTGTTACACCTTTAGTTTTTCTACAAGTAGAAAGGTGAAACATGCAATTAGATGCATTATACCTGAATCTGATTTTCCTTTTACATTTAGGAGGACAAACGTAGTACCTGAGAGCTACTGTAGTGTAATGACAGCTGCCAGTCAGAATGTCACCTCAGCTTCTGACTCACGAGGCAACCTTAGGCAAGCTGTTAACTCTCTCAACACCCTATCTAAAATATGGAAGTAATAATGTTGACCGCCGTATATCAATTTCTGAGAGTACACTGATAGCAAGAATGATTTAGCCACATAAGAAAACCAGTGTTTTCATTTTAAGACGAGTGTGTGGTCTGATGAACAAGCATTAAGAGGAATAGTTTAGTCGGTAGACAACATGAGACTCTTAATCTCAGAGCTGTGGGTTCGAGCCCCACACTGAGCAACAGTGGGTTGGCCTAGGCGATGCTTATGGTCCCTTCCAACTCTATAATTCTGTGATTCAAGTAGCTGCTCCTTAAAACTCAAGACAGGATTTGCATTGTGTTGCTTGTCCTGGGTAAAGGTAAAGGGACCCCTGACCATTAGGTCCAATCGTGACTGACTCTGGGGTGATGGCACTCATCTTGCTTTATTGGCCGAGGGAGCCGGCGTACAGCTTCCGGGTCATGTGGCCAGCAGGACTAAGCCACTTCTGGCAAACCAGAGCAGTGCATGGAAATGCCGTTTACCTTCCCGCCAGAGTATTTATCTACTTGCACTTTCACGTGCTTTCGAACTGCTAGGTTGGCAGGAGCTTGTCCTGGTTAGCAATATCTAAATGCCTATATTCCTAGGAATTGTATGTACCTTTTAACAATTATTTATTTGCTTGTTACAGTTATATCCTATTGGTTAATAATAATAAAATCCACAACAGAAAATTACCAGTATACATAGCACATTAAGCAGTAGTACAACCATAACAATAAAATAAGAACAGATAAAAAGTCTAGAAAGGGGGGGTATCATTAGATATCTAGACTAAAATGCAGAGCAACAGAGAACATACAATGTGCAAATTGTTTTTAGAAAATATTTTTAGTGGTGCAGCAATGCCTGTGTTTCTTTTCAACTGTTAGAAATGGAAATGGAGTATTTATCTCTGACGTTGTAAAAGGAGGAGCCGCTGACCTTGATGGGAGGCTAATTCAAGGGGATCAGATCTTGTCTGTCAATGGGGAGGATGTAAGGCATGCTTCACAAGAGGTGGTTGCTACAATTCTTAAGGTAAGTGCATAGTGTATTCTTGAGCACTAAATCATGTTTGCAAGGCTTCTGGAAACTGATTTTTTTTTTTTTTTTACATTACCATGTGGTTGTGGTTTAGGCAAAAGTATGATTGTTTGCATGGGGCTGGGGGTAATATATCTAGGGGGGAAATTAAAAAGCCACCAGGGTGTAAATCCTGTATGTTTCTTTGCATATCCAAAGTGTGCCCAAGGGCTTGTACAACTAGAGATTGGACGACTGAAAGCTGGATCTTGGCTGTCATCACGGAAGACATCTCAAAACAGTCAGGTTAGTGGCAGATGGTGCATTAATAAGAAATGGGAAGCTGATGATATAAAACTCAGGATGTGAAGATTTGACCTTGTAATTCTGGAAATTGGTCTTACAACCCAGCTATAGTCGTAACCCAGAGAGTCAAGCTTGTTGTTTCAATATTTTGGGTGACCCAGATGTCTGTGTATTAACCATTGGACAATACCTTAAGAGACAGAAAATGGCTTGGCATTCCATTTCATAATACATGGGCAATTTTACTGTGCACTTGTACTTTTAAAAAATGAAATCAATAATTGCACCGACAGGCTGAGAACAATAGATTTTGTTTTCACTTTTATCTTGCCCTTCGGTCCACTTGGAGCCACCAATGTGTCTAGCAAGCTTTTCAGCAATAAAATATGTGGGAAACAGTTGAAAAAAGTCATGTATCAACATTATGCAAATAACATGTGCCAATAATAAAGAAAAGGCTGTATTGTATTCTGACTTAAGAGAGCTGGCCAGCAATCGCTAGGATTTTCACAGGAAAGCATGGAGATTGTTAACTAAGTCATTTATCACCAGTTCCTGTTTCCGCTTGCTGTCATTTTCCAGTCTGTGTGCCCTTCTGTCGCAGACACCCAGGTGCCAAGCTCTCATTTTGTTTCACCTGAACTGCTGCACTGCAACCTTCCCAGTCAACATGTGTATTATTCCTTTGCCTTATTCCCTGCTAGTTTGAAGAGAACTCTAGAGAGCTGACAGCTACTGCTAATGAATTCTCCATGCACCCTGAGGAGCACTAATCCAGATTCTGCAGAAATTTCATTAGCACTCTGTGGCCTAAAAATCTGTTTAGCTAGAGGAGGTTTTCAATTTTTTCACACACAAGACTGCACAGCTAAAACTTGGCAGCTGGGCACCAGATTTGGTTGGCGAATGAAATGTTTCGGTGAAACACTCTTGCTGTATTAGAACACATAGGAGTTCTAACCTCTCAAAGCTTTCCTGGAGTTAAGAAGCCAAGCAGAATTGTGTTGTCTGACTACCATCCAGTCTCTTTGAACCTTTTTTAAACACACAGATGTTGGGCATCCATATGTAAAAGAAAAACAAGTGCTTCCATGTGATCATGTGACTTATCTGTTTAACATTAGTGTCAGCAGCTGTCTGTTAGTAGCACAGTCTGTCAGTGCTTCTGGAAGTTCTCATCCAATGTTGTAGTGAGGGGAGCAGGTTGCAGATATTATTTATTCATTCTTTAGTGAGGCCATGGATGGATACTGGACAAGAAAAGCTCTGATAACTTCCATTTTGGATTTCTGTAATACATTGTGTGGGGGATGGCCTTCCAGAGGACTGGAAGCCTCTGCAGGTACAAAATACAACTTGGTTCCTTCCTTCATCCTTACCGGTTTTGCCTTTGCATTTCAGATAAGCCAACACAGTGCTCATAGCCACTTTCACCCTACATTTGCTCCAGTTATCTCCACTTTACAGAATTTTGTCAGCACTAAGAGGTCGTCTGCTGATTCCTCTCACAGAAACTCAGGTATGGGACAGAACCTGCAAGCCAATACAACCCTGTGAATTATGCTGAATGTTCACTGCCATCTTATTCTGTTCATTTATAAAACCTAGTTAGGTATTTACTTCTGTATGTAGCAAGGAAGCAATTCTTAGCAATAACTCCTAAATATCAAATAGTCCTGTGAAATATGGAGCAGATGATTAGGAGTTTTTAATGTGCTAATTACAGTTTCTCACATTGTATTTGAAGTGGCCCAGGTCCTGTTTTTCCTTTTTTGAGTCCACTTTGTGCAACATCTAAAGTTGGCTGCTACCTACTAAGGTTCAGGGCCCAATAAACTACTTAATTTGTAACTTAATTGGCAACTTAATTGGCAACTGGCATATCCAACTCATTTCTAAATACTGAAGGAAAAGCCCAAACAGACTTTAATTTTTCAGCTATATGGTTCCCCCCCCCCCAATATATCTGCAATTAATTCTAGTTATGAACGTTTTAGTGTATGTAGTTAAGCATTGAAAGGTATTTATTTGGGGTGTGCACTCGCCAAAATATAAGGTAGCAGACTTTATGCACTCAGCAAGAGCTACTACGCTTGCACATTTCACCCATCGTCAAGAAAACCTATAGCTCATTTTTAATCTCCCAATAGTGATCAGGGCGGAGAGCAAAACAGACCCCAAACTACATTGGTCAGCCTACGAAGCACTTCAGATCAGGGCTTGCTGTTTTCCAAAGCACTGAATTAGGTTCCAAGGCTTGCAGTTGCACACCCCTAGTATTTATGTCATTTGCAAGAAACCTAATAAAGCAAAAGTTAGGCAAAGGACACCCATATTGTATCACCATCTCTGGGCAAAGATATGCAACAGTCACCTTGTGTCTATTGGGGGTATACACTTGAAAACACTTCAGTGGATAATGGGTTCCCCACTTCCATGTTCGGTGAATGGCAGGCACTAAGTCCTTTTCCAGTTGCATAATGTATTTCTTGCTCTGGCATAAACAAGCTTTTCATCAGTGATAATTTTGAAACGGCAACCAGGGACTATAATCTCCTGATGGCATTATCTCTTAATTACAGAAGCTAATTGTTCATTTCTTTATTAGTTGGGACAGATATGAGCCCGAGGACTGTGGAAATAACAAGAGTGAGTGGCTTTTCTTACTTTTCAAAGCATTTAGTTCTTATTTTAAGTGAAAGGAGCTACATACGGTTCTTTCTGTGTGTAAAAGTTAGCCGCGTTTGTTTCTTTAAAAAAAACAAACCCAAAACATTTCTATATTTGTTTCTAAAAAAAATAAATGTTCAGTTTTTATTTGCAGATTTTTATTTTTTTTAATGAGAGGTGATGAACTCACTTTGGGCTGTATGTGAACATGGGACCAAAACAGAGTTTGGCCATTTTGCTGAGCCATCCTTAGTAAAATTATATTAATACCTACTAGTGGTGTAGCAGTCAGATTGTATAGTTTTATTTGTTGTGGCCTTTGTATGTGATGTATGTGCCATCATCTTGCCGCAGTTTATGTGCATGAGTTGCTACCAAATTAAGGGTTCTGTGGATCAATAGGAGTCTCATATAAAAGAACCAGTGACTACCTTTAGGTTGTGTCTTACTTCTCCAATTGAACAGGCTTTCCATACACACATAAGGATTATCTCCTGTACTTAGTTGTTGCTAAATCAATATTGAATGATGCACAGGAAATTGCTAGAAATTTCGCATCACTGTCATGCTTGGTTTTATTAATTACTAAGGCCCATGTGTTAAATGTCTTGAATGATGTCAACACAAATAGTTATGTTGCCAACCTCTCTGTTAAGGGTCCAAATGATGCTCTTGGTATCAGTATAGCTGGGGGCAAAGGAAGCCCATTGGGAGACATTCCAATTTTCATCGCCATGATTCAAGCCAGTGGAGTAGCAGCACGTACACACAAACTAAAAGTAAGTGAAAAAGATAAAATTATCCATATATATTGTCTTTATTTTCTTGTTGCTGATTTTATTCCCCCCCCCCCCCAAGAAAACTGCAAGGGTTATATATTGTTGGATATACTCTGACAGGCATTTCCATTCTATTTCTAATTGTGAAATGTGCTTCTTTCTTTTGATTAGCAAAACCACCTGTGTCAACTACTGTGAGTGATTGCATAACAGTAATAATAGAAAATTGCCTTTTAAATGGACTCTGGTTTCTGGAACCAAGGGTGTGAGTCATGTCATGCAGTCTGCCATTTCAACAAAGCAAGGAAGCTGAAAGAACACAAATTGTCTCTATGAATTTCCTTAAAACCCATATGGATTGTCTTGTGCTAGATCCACTGGCCTGGCTTGTGCTTCACATTAAACCATAGTTCAAAGCAAACTGTGATGTCATGTGAACAAGCAGTTTGCTGGTGCACACTGCTCAGAATTTCCCATCGTGTTGCACCCGTGATCCTGCACTGCAGGCACAGCAAAGCCAAAGCCTGGCTTGTCATGTCACATGGACCAGGACTCATGTTTCCTCCAAACAAAACACAAGTATTGTTCTTGGCTTACTGCTTGTGATTTGGCAGTTTGTTTCACTCACATTAAATTATAGTTAGTTTTAAACTCTGGTTTAAGATGATCTGCAAACTGGGCCATTGTCTGTCTTCTATGTACCTTCCTCTCTGCCTAACTCTAAGAAATATGATTGCTATTTGACCAAGTATTTGGTGATTGAGAAGCCACTTCAGACACTTAAAATGTGCTCAACACTATGTTATTTGACTTTCCTGATGAAACGTGTGTGTAGAGAACTTAAATTGTGACCCGGGACATCCACGGGTACAGCCATAGGTTCAGAGCAATTATTTCTGTCATTGCCACCATGTATTTTTCAGCTTCTGCAATCATAGGAACTCTTTCCAAGTCACAGCAGCTGTTTTGGCAAACATCCCAAGCCATGGCACAGAATACACTGGGTGGCAAAGATCCTGAATGTCTTACTTGGCCCTAAATGTTTAGGGTATTCAGTAAAGCTATGCATAGAAATAACCTCTTTATTTTAAAAAAAGAAATGTCTCCCGTGGAAATCCGAAGCATGTTTTGATTGCCTGAAATGGCTCCGAGATTTAGTGCCTACTATTTGGTTAATAGTACCATTTTATTTTTATTTTTGAAAGTAGAATATCTCTGTAGCTTTTGTATCAATATACTTAACTGTAGTGATGTAAAGATGCAAGTATAAGTACCACAAAGATTATGGTTGCCTAAAAACAGCAAGATAAGATATAAGTGCCTTCTTTCCTGAACTGTTCATGCACTCTCGCTAAAAGAAAAAGAGCTTGCAGAGAGGCATTTCAACTGTTTACTATACAGCCCTGGAATTCTTCCCACTCAGAAAACAACAACAACTTATCCTGGGAACATGGGGAGCCATATTGTGTGCACCACTGGTACACATATGTACCCTACAGCGATTTCCATGATAGCAGTAGTACTCTACTCTGTACCACATGTCAGGGATGAATTTGTGTATAGGAAGAAGATTGTATGGGGACACAAGCTGCCTTTTCACTGTGTGAACTGGCCTCAAGACTGAACTTCATCTGGATCTGCTGTAAGACTGTTTGGGTCGACCTGCTTCTTTAGGTGAATGCTAGAACTCTGTGTGGAGGTGATGAGGCCAGTGATAACTGTCATGCCATATATGTCACGCTTTATTTGAGACAAATGGAAAATTAAACAGGCTGTTGCAGAAAATTAATACTAAACCCTATATCTTCAGTAGTAAGTATTGGTTCCTATGTACCCCATTGACATCTGTGGTCACAGATATACTATCTACCAGAGATCATGTGATTTCTCCCATGACGCTGCATATAGAAAGAATGTGCTCTTGTGCACCGCATGCATGTGCTTGGACTGCTATAGGCTTTTGCTACTTAGGATGTGTTTTGGTGTAATTCTCTGCTTCCAAAATTTATCAGTGAAGTAGGAGCTCTTTGTTTGTGTTCTACTACTTCCAGGAGGAGTGTTTTATCCTCCCTATGAAAAGTACTCAATGATCAAAACATAGCAGATCTCTATTGTCTTTCTATAACCGGGAAGCATGAGTATGCAGAGTCAGAACTTGCAAGAAACGTTGAGCTTTCTTCCAATTTTCCTTAATGCCAGCAATTTTTCTGTAGCTATTGTACTTTTTTTCCCTTTTAGGTTGGCGATCGGATTGTCAGTATTAATGGGCAGCCTTTGGATGGGCTGTCTCACGCTGATGCAGTTAATCTACTGAAGAATGCTTTCGGGAGCATTATCCTGCAGGTATGATGATAAATTGAACATGCGGCTGCACAAGGATAGATAAATGGTGTTTTTAAAGAAAAGGCTGAGCATCAGTGGCGCAAGGCATCACAGCACGGCAAGGCTCTTGCTGATTTGAATTATGCAAGATGAAAGCAAGAAATTATTTCATTCAAGAGTGCTTTATTCTTGTCCATTCACACTGCGAACATGATCTTATAAAACTGAGGGGGAGAGGGAACGACTTCTTCCTGTACATGAAAAATCATCTAGGCTTTCAGTTTCTGTCACTTTTTAAACAAAACCAAATTCCCTCCTCTTGCTACATAGGTTTGATGGAGCTGCCCATCATGTTAACCTTATTTGTTCTTCAAAGCAGGAGGGGGCACAAGAAATAGCATTGCTTCTTTTGAACTGCTATATATGGCTGGTTATCAACCAAGTGGCAGTACTTGGATAGTACAATTGATCTATCATCTTAATTTGGCAGGAGGAAGGGAAAAGGTGTGTTATCTAGTAAGATGCACTCCCTTCGTGTTTGTATGGAAAAGCATTTATTTTCTTAGCAGAGCTAATGAACATGCTTACAGCTCATCTAAAAATAAATAAATGGGCATGCTCTTAATAAAACTAAACTTATTTCACAGTGTTGCCGTGATAAAGGGGTTGAAGGGGTTGGGTCATACACATTGCCCTAAGGAAGGAAATAATGGGGCAGGGAGTTAAACGCTTTTAAATACCACACCACCACCCACTCCCAGATTTAAGCAATTCACACAAGCGTTCATTCTCAGCAATAACCCATATGGAGGTGGAACCATAAATATTATGAATGCATAGCAAAACAGAAGAAAGTCAAATTTCTAATTCACTGGTGCCACTCCACAAGAAAGAGGAATGCAAAACCACAAATTCCAGGAGGAATATAAATGGGATTTAAAAACATCCCTAATCTGCCCCTGTTCTAGTTCTTGTCTTATCTGTAAATGCCTTTGCTAGTGCAATAAATGGTAAACTGACAAAATTAAAGCTGCTATCTGAGGTTATGTTAGACTCACTCCATATAGTGAATGCTGCCATGATTGTAGCCAAAATGGGGCCCACTGGAGAAGGAGATCTATCAGGATTCTCAGGGAAACCCAAATGTTTGCAGAACTTTACAGAATATTTTTTTAAAAAAATGTAAGGGGCAAAACTCCATTTAAGAAAAGAGCCCAAAGAGGGCTTTACATGCTCAGTAGCCATGCAATGTAGAATGTTAGTTGGAAAAGAAAAATGGAAGTGACTTTGGGGGAGCATATCCATATCTGCTTTATGTAGATTTTGTTGAAGTTAATCTGATAAGGTAAGGCCTGCCTGTGCTCAGGGCAATAGGTTCTAATAATAGTAACAGGTTCTAAGCAAGATTTTAAAATATTGAAACTTGGCAAATTAACAAAAATAATTTTGTTAGATACAGCCAATCTAATGCAACTGAGGTCGCCATTATCACCACATGAACAAGCCCAGAATAAAAATCCCAGCCGAAGTTGGATGGTGAACTTTATGAGCAGATGCCATAGTTGTTAATAAACAGTGAAGTGACATTTGTTTGCATCTTTGAAAGTTAATAGAAAATAGCACTGACATGAGCTGGGCGTATGACCATACTACTGCTGTCAACCAGAAGTATTGTGATTATACCTACACTGTCCCCAAAATAAGAACAGTATTATTTTAGAATGGCAGGAAACCAGATTCTATGGGGATGCAAGATTAAATATACTTGCTCATGACATGTCTGTTACTCATTACATGTCTGTTATATCAACACTTCCAGAAAAGCAGATTGTTCAGTTGTTCATCTTTTAAAAGGCTACCTCTCCCCCCTGCAGTATGGTTCTTATTTAATAACAATTGACCTACAAAAATAATACAATGCACATATTTTAATTGATTGATTGTTATTTATTCACTTTCAATTTTTGCATTAAATATGCATTAAAATTAAAATTTCTACCAAAAAAAATCTTTTTTTGTAGAAAAGACATTTAAGAGTCATTGTGCAACTTGTCTTGTTTACGTTCCTGTATCCAAACAGATCAGCAAAAAAATGGATGTGATGAATAGGAAATGGTTATATTTCATTTTAAATAACTGTACTTCTCATTTGCCCATTGATGAATCCACACCACAGAAGTGAACTCATCCTATCAATTTGATAATCATGAGTGACACATCATTAAGTAATTCTATTATCTGCTAAACCACCTCATAGTCACTGGCTATGAAAGGTCAGATAATTGTATCCACCGGTGTGGAAAGCTTTATAGTCGATATATCCTGGGGCAGGATGGCAAAGGAGTTTGTTAATGCTGTTTGCAAATGGGAGATTAGGATCCTGGGGGAATATTTCATCCCTCCTTGCTGTTTGGATGCTGCTAGTTAATTTAATCAGCTGTCTGCAGGTGTAGTAATAAGATAAGGGGAAGCTTTTTGCAAGGTTGTTGAACTTTGATATGCTCTTACTGCCAGCCACAGATGGCTGAATATAGATATGTCCTCCTGCCAGGTTTTGCTGTTGTTTTTAACCACAAAGCACGAGCATTTTAGCTGTTTTCCCTTTCTACTGGAAAATTATAGTATTATTCTACCTTATGAGTAAGGCAGGACAAGCATATAAAATATTATCTGCTGTTTAATCAATACACTGTGATTCTGAAATCTGGACCATTTATGTTAAGAACACTGAGGGTTAGGATATCAAAACTGGAATATGCCACTAGATTTCTTCTCTTACGTGACCCAACTTCACTCAGAGGAGAATGTAGCCTTTTATTAGCTGACTCAGTAATATTAATTGGGTGAAAAGACATGCTGGCTTCTTTTAGAGATGGGCATGTTTCACCATTCTTGCATTGGTTCATCTTATAAATGAACCGACCTATTACTCCCCAGTTGGTAATTAGCTCAATTTATGGCCAAACCAATCCAAGTTTTCATGGAAGCAGCCTTCAGCAAAACAACACAGATGCAAAAGAGTAAAATTTGGAGGGGAGGCAAAGAAAACCCCCAGAGAGGACTTTTGGCCAAGACAATCTCCTGTAGGAATGGTCATTTGACACCCAGCTCCCTGTAGTTAGATAATTTTCTAATGCTGTTCCTCTTCTTCGAGGTAAGCATTATTGAGCCCCTTCTTGATTTGCTAATTTTTGTGTCCAAAAATAGCATGTGCAAAAAGCTTAATTCATCCTTGCAATGAATACAGGTAAGGCAAAAGGGGTAGGAGTTTAATATGTTCATCTACTTGCCTTCCAAGTCTAGAAAAAAATAAGCACCATACATGTGTGCATTTATACAGGCTGCAGTCCTATAGATGCTTAACTGGAAGTAAATCTCATTTAACTTGGGGGATTTACTTCTGGGCAAACATACCTTCTTTTCTTTTGAAAAGCTGAATAGGGCTAAATCTAGACACAACAAAAAGTGTTTCTGGAAAACATGTTGTAAACTTCATAACGTTGGCTAACCGTGGGACTCCACAGCGCCATCTGGTGTCACAGTGTTATAACACATATAAAACACTTTTTCTTTACTAATGTAGCTGAGTCCCAGGTTATATAAATGGCTTTCATTAGCCGCCTCTCTAGGCACAAATGATGTCTTTATCCACTTAGCTTTAACAATGCTACAGTCTTGAGTGCTTCCACAATTCACTCATCAGTTAAAGTTCCCTTTTAATTAGGAAAAGTGGCTTTCTAAGAATACAGAATTTGCTGCTTGATAATATGCTAGCTAAGATATATGTTTAGATTTGTCACTTTCACTTTGTCTTGCAGGTTGTAGCTGACACCAACATCAGTGCCATCGCCAGCCAGCTAGAGAGCATGACTGCTAGCACTAATTTTAGCCCACCTACAGAAAACCATCCTGAAGACCCAGAGTAAGTTGTGCTGATACTTAAATTTTCTAGAGGAAGCAAAACACTGCCCTGAAGAAGTTGAGAATGCTCAGTTTAATGGCATTGATATTTGGATTTGCGATCAGTTTTAACAAATTACTTTGGACTTTGAGCATGCATTATAATTTGTCCCTTGCTTTCTATAGCTAAAAGGTTTTTAAGTTGCCATAACAATTTGAGCTTCCATAACTCCAAAATTTTGAATTCCATGCTGTTGTCAAAAATTGCCATTAGTTAGGTGCAGCAGATGGTATGGCTGCTAGTGAAACTGGTTGAATGGTTTAGCTGGGGTGATTTCATTATGGTATGTTGAGAATCAGAAAGTATTTGAGGTGTTGGTGTCTAAATCTTGGTTTTCCCCCATGTTGTCTGAAATAATGGAGATGCATATAAATGGATTGTAGAGGGGGGTGGATTGTAGCTTAATACTGTACACATTGTGAGATTTTCCAAATTCGGTGGGATGAAAGATTTATGCTACAATCTATATACCATCTTACTTGGAAGTAATCAAACTTAGTGGGGCTTACATTTGAATAGACATGTACAGTATCAGTCTTCATGCATAAATCTAATAGATTGTCATACCAAGGGCAAATGATTCTTTTCTCTGTAGTCAAGATCCACAAATGCACTGGAGTTTTCCCTGTAAAATGCCACCCTGTCCATTTGATTGAAATAATTAGGGAGTCCAATTGTGTTTTATAAGCTGGTCTCCAACCGTAATAAATTATCTACTTCTATTCTATTCTACTTAGGGAGTCTTTTTCCTTAATGTACCTCTTGCCTTATGCATCTTACTTTTGCTGCTTCCTTGTGAAATCTTTCAGTCTGAATAATGTCAGGGTTGTATTTATCCAGTGATTCTGAATAGGTATTGCACAATGACGAATTTTTCATACAACATGTGATCTCTAGACCTTGTGAAAGGAGTGGAGGGGAGGAGTACCGTATTTTTTGCCCTATAGGACGCACCTAGTTTTCAGGGGGGGAATCAAAGGAAAAAATATTATCCCCCCCCCCCCCGCAGCTCTGGGAGCAGTGGACAGGCTGCACGCAGCCTGTGCGCTACTCCAAGACCTTCTCCCTGCTTTTCCCCCACCTGGAATTCCCCCACCTCCCGCAAAAGCCCACAGGAGCCCCACGTGACTCCTGTGGGCTTTTCGACCAGGAGGGAGAAGGGACTGAAACGGCCAGTCAGTCCCTTCTCCCTCCTTGGGGAAAGGACCCCAAGAGCGGCACGCTCTTTAAAGGGTGCGCGGCTCCTGCGGGCTTTTCTAGGAGGTGGGGGAATTCCCCCACCTCCTAGAAAAGCGGCGGAGCCCCTTTAAAGAGCGCACGGCTTTTGCCTGCTTTTGCGGGAGGTGGGGGAATTCCCCCATCTCCCGCAAAAGCCCGCAGGAGGGAGAAGGGACTGACTCGGCCAGTCAGTCCCTTCTCCCTCCTTGGGGAAAAGCCCCCAAGAGCCGCTTGCTCTTTAAAGGGTGCGCGGCTCCTGCAGGCTTTTCTAGGAGGTGGGGGAATCCCCCCCCCTCGTAGAAAAGCCAGCAGAAGCCGCGGAGCCCCTTTAAAGAGCGCGCTGCTTTTGCGGGAGGTGGGGGAATTTCCCCATCTCCCGCAAAAGCCCAAAGGAGGGTTGGGGAGTAGCGGGAAGGCATCGCACACCTTCCTGCTGCCCCCCATCCTCTGGGGCTGGCAATGGGGGAAGCGCTGCTTTCCCCACCGCCAGCCTCAAACCCGGGTTGGAGAGTAGTGGGAAGGCGTCACGCTCCTTCCTGCTGCCCCCCATCCTCTGGGGCTGGCGATGGAGGAAGCGCTGCTTTCCCCACCACCAGCCTCGAAGCCGGGTTGGAGAGTAGCGGCAAGGCGTCGTGCGCCTTCCCGCTGCCCCCCATCCTCTGGGGCTGGCGATAGGGGAAGCGCTGCTTTCCCCCACCGCCAGCCTCAAAGAGCAGACTCTCCTGGCTTCAGCAGAAGCACGCGAAGCCTCCGGAGCGCAGGCTTCGGAGGCTTCGCGTTGCTATCGCTGAAGCCAAGGAGTCTGCATTCGCCCCATAAGACGCACACACATTTCCCCTTCATTTTTAGAGGGGGAAAAGTGCGTCTTATAGGGCAAAAAATACGGTATATCAGCAAGAGAAAGAGAAAATCAGTGGGGTTTTCAGTTGCATTGCGGGGTGGGTGGGTTGGACCTCAGTCTCCTACCTTGCTTCTTGCCCTTCTTCATGACTAAAAGAAGCCCTATAAATTAGACATATAAGCAACTATGCAATTTCCTACATGGTATGGGTTGTACCATTCTCCTTTTCTTAGTATAGACTTTGGGTAGGGGTCGCTGCTCTTTTTAGAACTTGGGTAGGGAGTATCCTGCCTGTATGTCAGTAGACCCAATGATACATCCCATCTCTATTATTTTAGGAACAAGGGTTAGATATGCTTTTGTTGTTCAAGAGCACCTGTTGAAATGCTTGGCTGTCCTCAGCCTCTTCCCTTGATAGATTATGTAAACATTTTTGTTTTCAGCTGCTAGTCTTGAATATAATTGCTAATAACACAAAAATATGCAAATGTGAATCTTCCAGGCTGCCAGAAGATTTGGAGGGTTTTATTATTATTATTATTCTGATTGACTTGTGACAACCAATCCTCCTGAGTTTCCTCCACTGATGTGTTGTCATGTTGATTCTGCTCCTATCTGGCTACGTTTTCGCTTGAGCTGAGTTATGACAACTACAATTCCAGATGATCTGCCCTTAGAGAAATTAAATGAAGAACAGCTTTGCCCACTCTTCCTGAAAAAGCTTCTAGATGCATGCTCCATAAAGTTTCTCTTTGGCTTTACTTTTAGTCTTTTCTCCCCTTTGATTCATGATAACACCAGTCACCAAAACTCAAGTTCAGATTACTCTTTGCATCTGTTTCATTGAATGGTGCTGGGTTATTTCTTATCAAATGACTCCCCAGTCTTCTTGTAAACATTCCAATTCAGCAATTGGTGTTTTATCTATTTCCTTAAAAGGGGGGGGGGCTCATTTCTGCTGTTGGTTCCATTGCAAGTCAGATGCACATCTCAAAACTTCAAGATTTGTGGCTTGCTGAGCTCCTCTCCAAAGGGGGCTGCCCTGGTATTATTCTCTTCCACATTGGTCGTGGTTAAACAAATACAGTGGTGCCTCGCAAGACGAAAAGAATCCGTTCCGCGAGTCTCTTCGTCTTGCGGTTTTTTTGTCTTGCGAAGCAGATTAGCACTATTAGCGGTCTTAGCGGATCAGCTGATAAGCGGCTTAGCGGATCAGCTGATAAGCGGCTTAGCGGCTTGGGAAAAAGGGGGGGGGAAAAAACCCCGCAGGAACTCGCAAGACATTTTCATCTTGCGAAGCAAGCCCATAGGAAATTCGTCTTGCGAAGCACCTCCAAAACGGAAAACCCTTTCATCTAGCGGGTTTTCCGTCTTGCGAGGCATTCGTCTTGCGGGGCACCACTGTATTGGGACTGTCTTCTCTCATCTGTAGCTGCCATCATTAGTAGCTTCACTTCTTAGATAGTGAGCTTCATTTTAAAATACATATACTGTGGAATCACAGGGCCACAAACATCTTTCATACAACCACTTTCCTTCCAGCCTGGATGTTCTGAGTAGCAATTCACTTCAATACCATTCAACAATCTATAGGTTAGTCCTTGCCTGCTGTAAGCAGAGCACAGGATTCTGCTAGATATAATTGTTTTCAAAGGTACATGCATCAAGCAAAGCAAATCACTTATGCACTCCTGCTATCCTAGTGTTGCCAACTTTTTGTGAGCTTTCTTCATGCCATGGTTCTCCTCTGTGAACAACTAAAAACATCAGTTTCTAGTTTTCACTGATGAGAAAAAGTTCAACTGGCCAATGCCTACCTCTTATGCTGCTGTCAAAAGCATATGGAGTCAGAGGTGGAGGAAACCTTAACAGCTCTATTATAGGTCAACACTAGGCACTTCCTGAGGCCCATACTTCCTGAGGGAAACTCAGCAAGATGGGTGGGGTATAAATTTACTATTAATATTATTATTATTATTTTCTCCAGCAAGGAACCCAGTGTCAACCTCCTCAGCCTCCTTGATGTCATTGTCTGTTTATTTGCCCCCTCACAGCATGTAAGCAGTGAGAAGACTGAGGAGGTAGACCAGTATCCTTCACATGCCTTTGTTAGAGTGGAACTTTGGGAAGTTGAGAGGATTAGGCCCAGAGGGAAAGTGTAGTGCAAAGGATTGGACAGTATTGCCATCAGTGAGAAGGAGGGGTCTCACTGAGGACATATTTACAAAGGTCCTTCAAAAACCTAGAGCCAGCACTAGTCTCACATAGCTAATTCGTGAGAAAGCCCAGTAGCTCAGTGGTGGAGCGTATCCTTTGTGTACACAAGATCTGAATTTCAGACCTTGGCCTTTCCAATATCAGTGCTTGGAAAGGCTCTTCTGCCTGATACCCTGTAGAGCTACTGCCAACTAGATCAATACACACCATTGATCTGACAGTGTGCAGCCGTTTCAATTAGGTTACCTTTCCACTTATTAAATAAGCTCTGTTTTAAGTGGCATTTGCTGTGTTTTCCAGATCACCTCAGCCTAAGATTATTGTGTTGGAGAAAGGCTCAGATGGATTGGGATTTAGTATTGTAGGGGGCTATGGAAGTCCCCATGGAGACCTCCCTATTTATGTCAAGACCATTTTTGCAAAGGTAATCGACAAGAAAAGATGAACCTATGCATGTATCTTCGCTGCTTCAAAATACATTTGTAACAACTAATTTCATTTTAATTTGATCAAAGCCACTCTTTGATTGGGGAAAGTGGGGGGCAGTCTGTGAGTTTCCATATCTTGGAAAATTGGAACTACACCCCCAGCAGGCTGTTGCTAAAAAAATTTGAAAGTTGTCTATTGACTAGGTGAATGGATGTCATCAACTGTGTACACACCATACATTTAAAGCACATACCCTCCTCCAAGAGTCCTGAGAACCATAGTTTAGCTCTCACAGAGCTACAGCCCACTCCCCACCCTTAACAACGTACAGTTCTTAGCAGGAAAGGTTCTTGAAATGTAAGGTGTGTTTACAGTCATCCTTAAAGTTCAGCTTTTATCACATCAGAAAGGTGTTGGGCTCTCAAGCTCTCATTTTTGGAATGAAGACAAGTCCTTTTCCTTAGATGCTGAAGGCCCCTTTAAAAGCACCAGCCTGAGGTCCAATTCGCAATTAATGTGTGATAACATGTCAAGCTTTTTTAAATAGCAGCTGTGGGGAGGAGCTGATCAGAATTGAGATCTCAGCGCATGGGAAAGGGAGGCTTAACTCTGGTACCAGTGCAAATCCCTTCCTGAGCTACTGGAGCTACTGTTACCAGGAGAGAAGTTTACACAGCTGCTATTTTGATTTTTCAAAGCCATGCATTTTAATTACAGCCGTGCATTTATCGTCACTCCTAGTTCACCATGATACCTCTGGTATCAGGTGTATCCTTTGTTCCTCTCCCACTTAAAGATTCAAATAAGTGTTCACGTACCTGTTTCTGGGTGTTTTACTCTTTGTTGATCTGGTGTATCATATTCTTTGTTCATTGCATTATTTTCCGTATTTTCATGTTTCTTACTCCCAACTGAACAGTTTTGGGCATTATATGACAAGGTTGCATCAAATTTTATGCACAGCCTGTTGTGCATATCTTGTTTCAATCTTTGCTTAGATGTGCAGAATCTGAAATGCGAAACAGACATTAAAAAAAAAGATGTCTCTGTCAAGAAATTATAAACGGACAGGCATGTGGAATATTGGAGAGCTGAGAACATATAAAAATGCCCACAATCAGTTTTTTTAAGAAAGAAAAAACTTAAAAGGGGAGTATTAGAAAATGGAACACTATTTGCAATCTGGTTAACACAGCTTCAGGTACTTAGTTTAGACATTAATTTAAAAAAAAAAAATCAGGAGTCCTGCCATGGCCACCTGGAATGCTATGCTTGAGGGGGGCTCCTGTTGTGACCTAGCAACTCAGCAATTCACCCAGCAACTGACACAAATAGTATACATCAGTTATCTCATCTTGCAAAGCTGGCAACACTGACCTACTTGGCCAGCATTGTGTTAGTTTAAAAAAAAAGTGGGGCAATTTTACATCATCAGTTCACATTTTCAACAAGCTGTGTGTCTGTGATTTGAAGCCGTGTGTGCAAATCTTTATCTTATGATGCATGACTTATTCCTTCCAGAGTTCTTATGTGGGCTATCAGTACACATCTTTTGAAAAGTGGTGCTTCTGCTAACAGCAGCCTGCTGAGTAATAGTTCAGCAAAGGAAGTCGCCCTCACCCTTCCCTAAAAGCAGAGGGCCAGCCACTGTGTGGCCGATAGCAATCTCTGGAAAGCTAATTCAGCAGCACAAGATGCGGGGTGTGAATCTCAAAAGGACAACTTTATGGAAACTTGGTACTCGTTTAGGCAATATGCAAGAACTAGCCCACACAGTGAGAGGCTCCCAGAACTGCATCAGGCCTTCTGGAAAGATCTCATTTCCAAACACTGCATGGCCCAGTTGGCAGCCAACCAGGTCTAGAGCAATTAATGTGTGCCTCTATACCATTGATGGCATATGGGACACATACACCTACATGTGCACTTGATTTCCTCTTCAATCTCTTTATTACAGTCAGTAATCAGTATTCAGTTGATTTGATCTGGTTCTGTTTGGTTTTATCAAAAAAGAACAAAAATGGCAGGGAGTACTATTGACACGCCTAATCTTGGAGGTGGGGGCAGTCTGGTCTAGAGCAGAATCTTCTCTCCACCCCTTTTCCTCCTCATCTGTGAAGTGTTAATGGCCACAAATGCTCCAAGAAGCATTAATAATGTTAATGGAATGTCACCATTGAGGGTGGTTTGTGTATGTCTCTTTTTATTCTTCTTTAATTAAGCCCCTTCAAATTGCTTGGCCTCTGATGTGCCATTTCTGGTTTTTTTTTTTCAGGGAGCAGCTGCAGATGACAGCAGACTGAAGCGTGGCGATCAGATTTTAGCAGTTAATGGAGAGACTCTGGAAGGCGTGACTCATGAGCAAGCTGTAGCAATTCTGAAGCGCCAGAAAGGGACTGTAACACTAACAGTGTTGTCATGAGATTTTGCTGCAAATTCAATCTGGGCTGGATGCAATTTATTTCTGAGCATTGCTAGAGCTGCTATAAAACAATCCTGTGTGGGATGAAAACCCAACTCTGTCTAAATTTAGCACACCATTAATCATGTCGCCTGTGCTGTTTACATCCATTGTAGATGTTCGTTTTGCCTAGTTATTGAAACTAATTGTGAAATCCTTAAGCCCACCCACCCCCATTCATCCCTGGTTTCCTTTGAATGTGCTTCCTGGCTCCTGCTTTGCCCAGAACTGCCATCAACCAATAGGAAGTAAAGTCACTGAAACAAAAATTAGCTTATACACAAGAAAGAAATTAGCTTATTGTTGGATCCCATCTCATGCACAGAGATAACTACAGAGTGGCTTTTCATTTCATTCATGGTTTACTTACGTTCATTCTTCCTTTTTTCAGCCATTCCAGAAAACATTAAAAATGTAATTCAATTACTGCTGTTCTAAATGATGAAATATCAGATTCTCCCATGGGAAATTAATTGTAAACTGTGTTCTAATCATGAAATGTCAACCCTCCCTGTCTAATCTCTCTGGATAGATATTTGTAAGTTAGTGGCAATCATGACAAGTCAATTTCAGCCTCTCCTTAGTTTGTGTGTGCCATTGTTTTAAAGGCTGGCTCCCAAAAATTATTGAGATGGATTGGCATGAGCCTTTTGAAGGGGCTGTCTCGAGGGAGCTGGTTCAGTGATAGGGATGGTTTGTACAGTATAAAGCTTAATTGCACAGAGGCAGAAGGAAGCACCTTAACGTGAAATAGGGCTACGTATTATTTATAATGACAATATAGCAAAAGAAACCTAGTGGCTCAAGTTAAATTTATGTAGTACAATGTCATTGTCAGTAAACAAAGTGACAATTTTCTATCTAAAGCCTGCAATTTCTGTAGAATGTATGTAAACTGTATGATACAATTAGAATGCAATAACATTCATGTTGATTGTATATGTGCTCAAAGGTGACACAGTAATCAAAGAAAATGTGATTTTGTCTCGTTAAGATTATTGTCTTTGTTTTATGTGCTATGTTTGGATATAGCTAATCACAAAGTGCTTTAAGCTACTGGAATACTTTCATGGGTGTTCCTTGAATAGTGCCTGGAAGAAGATTTTAAAGGATTTCTACACCTCAGTGTGCAGATTAATGCTAGTAATATTTCTAAGAAATGCTAAGAAAATGTCCCAGGAAGAAAACTGAAGAACACTTTAAAGGCTGGAGGCATTCTCTTTGATAACATATGCTGAAGTTCACACTGCACACCCATAATTAAACTTGAAAAAGCATTTTAGACTTGTTTAAGGATTGTGACCAAAATCTGTTGATCGTTCTAGTTTAGTTTTGACCAAAAATGTGTAATTTGACAGTTCCCAACCATTCTTTTGAATTTGACCCCAGCTTTTGCCCTTTTATGCATATGTTTCTGATATAAAGAATGATGATCTTCTATAACCGAGATATTTTGCACTCCCTGTGGCTCAAGGCAGAGATCACATGATTGCTGCTTGTAATTTGCACTCTTCTGTGTGCCACATATAGTACTGCCAAAAACTGCATTGCAACCTGCAACTGAGCTGGTAGGGAAGTAAGTGCTATATGTAAAAGATAAAAAGGCACAATCTGCTAGGAAGGTCTCCTTGCTTTGAGCCCCGTTGAGATGAATGGGAACTGTCTGAACATGGTGTGAGCAGGGCTTAAGGCAGGAAAACCTCCCAATGGATTGTGCCTCAATTCTTTTAATGAAACCTGCATTATGCTTCTTCTTTTTTTAGTATATGGGCTTTTGGTTTGTTTAATAATGCTGATTTCTGTGATATGGGCGGGAGGTAACAAAACATATAGTTCATTTATGTATGGCAGTAAAATAAAATGTTTTACGACTTCCAAAGATTTGAAATAAAATTCACTTGCAAAAAGTTGGAGGAGTACTGGAGCAGAGTCAATATTGCACCAATGCACAGAAGCCTAACTTTATCTTAGAAGAGAAAAGATACATCCCAGATGACATTTTTCCTGGAACAAACGCTTAAAAATGAGTATCATTTGGGAGCATGGGCTAAGGACTGTTGATTCTTAGCAATTTTGTCCCTTGCTAAGTTGTAATTTTTTTTACTTGTTACCCGCACTTCACACTAAGGTCCCAGGGTGGGTTATAGCATTAAAACACAAGATTAAAAACAATATTGTATCAAGTTGTTATAGCAGGCCTGTGAGGGCGTCAGAGCAAGGCTCTCTTGGCCAGGCCTTAAACCACTTGCAATCTAGCCATCAACTTTCCCATTTCATTGCTTGCAGGTCTCTGCCATACCAAGGTGATCTACATGCTCCACAGTGAAAGCGAGGCCAGTCACATGTCACGTGTTCAGCATAACTTGCCATCCCACAGTGAGACAAGAGCCTCAACAGGAGTGCCAGCCACATTAGCTGGGAAATCCCCCAGGGCATTCAGGAATCCATCCATCTTTGAGGGTAGACCATCTCAGTGGATCCCCCACCATTGCAGAGTAGGATAGCTATATTCAGCCCAAATCTCATCATGGGATTGTCCACCCTCAACACAGCAAGAATATAGTGGTACCTCGGTTTAAGAACAGCCCTGTTTACGAACTACTTGGTATAAAAACTCCGCAAAACCAGAAGTAGTGTTCTGGTTAGCGAACTTAACCTCGGTCTACGAACAGAAGCCGAAAGGTGGAAGGGCACCGGTGGCAGGAGGCCTCATTAGGGAAAGCGCACCTCGGTTTAAGAACAGACTTCCCGAACGGATTAAGTTCATAAACCGAGATACCAATGTGTTATCAATCTGTTCTAGGGCATATCTAGTCACATATGCTGGACCCTTGGAAATTACACTGAAAACAGAAGAAAGCTAAAACTGCTTTGTAGGCAAATGTTATCTTGCAGCCAATGGCAATAGGAACAGTTTAATGCAGAACAGATTAAGCATGTAATCTGTTGAAATAAGGCCTCTGGCCAATTTCAAGATCAGCAATATGACTCCTCATTAGGTAATAAGCATGGCCCCCCCTCAAGGAACTTCTGCCTGCTGAAATATCTCAGAGACCAGGTGTATAATGTTAAAAGCATCCAATCTTGATAGTTTTTCTGAGCAGCAGGATCCACCAGTGCCCATTTTAAAATTCATTTTTCAAGTGCTAAAACCGCTGTTCATGTGACCAAGTGGGGCTGCCCTTTAGAGTGACACTGGCATGCTCTTTCAACAGTCACACCTATATAGCATATGTTCCAGCTATCCATATCCTTATGTTGGCTTTTGGAACTGCTTTTGCAGGAAAACAAAATATTTGTATGAGCTGGTGAAATTGCTACTCGCCCTGTGCTTTCTGCTGATTAAACAGGGGGGGGGGGTAGCTAAGAGTGTGCCTGTTTTTCCTACAGCCTTACAAGTCCTACACCTACAAGCAGTTTGATAGAAGGAACGGAACAATACAAATCAAGAAAAGATAAGGAGGATGGCAAGAATTTCATTGCCAGGAAGCAATTATTTCCACTATGTGGCTTCAGAAGCAGAAGCTTGCGTTGCAAGCCCCAAGTTTATATCAAAGGAAGACTCGGTGCCATTTGAGGGGCATATCATAGGCTCTCCAAGCTGAGTTCCTGCTTCAAAAACACACCCTTAGAGATATTTTCCACATTGACCTACCTCTCTTTAAGATCACAAAGTGGGACGACTTCTCTATTATCTTCAACTTCTTATTGTTAAAGCAATCTTATTCTATGAAATTGAGTTGGAAGAGCATGCTCAGCTGAGACAATTTTATCTGTCTTTATAGCTCTGTGCTTTCGCATTCTTGCCAGATAAGCAGGAAATCTACCCATAACTCTCCGGTTATGAGCCATTAATGTTCTCTGCGGGTCTATCCTCTCTATCTTGGAAAGCAGGTAAAAAGTGAATATATTATTACTGCAGCGCAAAATGGTCTTGGAAAGATATATTTCTTTACTGGCAAATCAAATATAATCACCGCTGCCAGGAACCCTGCCAATAAGCCCATTGCTTTACAATTAAAGTGTTGGAGGTTTGCAAGTTCCATGTGGACAGATTACGGTGGCCATATTTCCATATTGCCAGTCCCCCAAGGCAACCACGCAAAAGGCAAACTCTTCGACCAGTCAATCCTTTAGGACCAAGGTGGCAAGTGAAGAAAAAAGGACTCTCACCAATGCCATCTTGGCTGCGGATGCAGTGATGAAAATAAATCGGGGGCCACCTCTAACCGTCCCCTAGCCCTGGCGCATCTGCCAGAGCAGCACACAGGAGCAAGACTCCACAAGGGCTGCCTAACCGAACTATAGCTTAGGGCCCCACTCTCTTGGCGGCCCCCCAAAAAATTAAAGGAAAAAACTGGATGTACATTTCTAAAAAACAAATAAAAACCTACATATAGCAACAGTGTTTTGTGTTGTGTAGGCTCCTATGATGTGAGTAACGTGCCCCGCCTGCTAGCCTGCTCCCTAAAATATCACTGGTTTGCTCATTTCTATATAAAGGTTGCCTACATTCTGCATGGACTGGTTGTGTGGCAACATGTGCAAATGGCTTTAGATACCAATTAGGTCCATAAATTACCATATAGCATATATTGAACACAAAAAACAGTGACAATTTGTTGTTGACAAAGGACAGCTGGACATATAAAGGGCCCCATTACCTTCAGTAGCTTAGGGCCTCATCAAACCTAAATCCAGCCCTGGCTGCCTCACATTGCCGCAGTGGCAGTTGGCCACGAGGAGCTCTCTGACAGGTGATGGAGGGAGTCTCCCTTCTCCTCTGCAGCTGAAAATGGGTCAGAGGGTGAAAACACAAATGTCCCACGGTGCCAACGGGGCAAAGCAAGGGAAAACGCCTGGTGCCCTTCCTCAGAGAAGAAGGAGCGACCCCTGGCCGAGAGGGCGATAGCCTGGTGATGTGGAGGTGTCTGGCACTAAAACCCAATGCAGCGAGTGAGAGGAGTGGGGTCGGCAGACGAAGGAGCCTCTGGCTTTGTCTCACAGACAAGAAGCGGCACTTGCCCTCCCAAGTGGAGAGGGAGGCAACAGCTGCCCCCACAAGGTGTGTCTCAGCGCTCCTTGCTCCCCTGCCCCCTCTTCACTCCCTCTTTCACGCATTCCTCCTTGTTGAGCTTTTTCTGGTAATATCTCCCCCCAAAGTTAAAGTTTGGGGGGATTTTAAAAGCATTTTTAATGCTTTAAATGGCCCTACTTGCCATATGTCTGGGTTTTACGGACATTCTGTCAATTTAGCAAAAATCCACCCGGATGCCATTTTTCAGCCCGATTCCCAGATGTGTCTGGGAAACTCCAGATGTATTGCAGCCATAGGATGGATGCACTTAAAATTATTTTAGGATTATATTCAAGAGCAGCAAGTGTTGCCTGAAGTCACTAGGTTTCCCACAAATATCTAATTGGAGGATAGAATTGTTTCAGTAATATACAAAAAGTGGCATAATCAGTGAACTGGTATAGGTCTTGTATGTTTGGTGCCCTCTAGTGCCAGGTATCCATTATGAAAATTTGTGCATTGAATTTATTCAGTACAGAGCAGAGGCTCTTAGAAAACAATGAAGTGAGCTTCAGTCCCCTTACCTCTAGGTACCTCAGGCCTGGTCAGTGTGGTGTGGCTTCCTTAATATCAACCATGACCCAACAGACACTTTGTGACTAGCAGCTGATGTGCTTTTATTGACTAATATGGTATCAGGTTTGGGCAGTAACTAGAAGCATCCCACCTTTGCAGCTGTCATTACCCCTGCATAACAGCAGCTGCTTTGGCCTTTGTCAGGGAACTGACATCAGAGGCACGGGAGAAGGAGAGGGTCTCTGATTCTGCAGGAGAAGGTCCCAGCGCTAGGGGGAGACTCAGCTGGGAAGAAGGGGAAGAGAATGAGTGTAACACCAGGGATCCAGGAGAGCAACGGGACAGGGAGGTGCAGGGGCTCCAGGACTCTTCGTTGGAAGTTAGTGAGGAGAGCCCAAGCACCCCACTACCCACGCCCACCCTGCGCAGGAGACTCCCACGCAGTGAGAGGCGGAGACGATTAGGCGTCAAACAACTCTTATGTTGGCAACGCTTTAAGAAACGCCCACAGACAGATTCTACGAGTGACTAAGGGCAGCCACGCTTAGATGGGCAGTGCAGTCCGGATGGTTTAACCAGGCAATCTAATACTCAAACGGAGCAGGATTACGCACGAGTAACTCCCAACCACTACAGCCTTCAATTCAGTTTTTGTAAAGATCAGTATATGACCATTTTAAATGAATGAATAAATGAATAATATTACATTAATTCAATAAGCAAGAGTGGCTCATATGCAGGCTGGATACATCCCACAAACATTGTTATTATTATTATTAGGATGTGGGTGGTGCTGTGGTCTAAACCACTGAACCTCTTGGGCTTGCCAATCAGAAGGTCAGCAGTTCGAATCCGTGCAACAGGGCAAGCTCCCATTGCTCTGTCTCAGCTCCTGCCAATCTAGCAGTTCAAAACCATGCCAGTGCAAGTAGATAAATAGGTACCACTGTGGCGGAAAGGTAAATGGCATTTCAATGTGCTCTGGTTTCTGTCACGGTACTCTGTGCGCCAGTAGTGGTTTAGTCATGCTGGCCACATGACCCAGAAAGCTGTAAGTGGACCAACACAAACTCCCTCGGACTGAAAAGCAAGATGAACACCGCTACCCCATAGTCGCCTTTGACTAGTTTTAACCATCCAGGGGTCCTTTACATTATTTATTAGTATTATTATTATCAATCATCATCATCATCTGGCACTTTCAGCTATCTCAGATGCTATTCACAGTGTGATATAAAAAATTGCCTTTCCCCCCCTCAGGTTTTGAAAATGAAACTGTTTAAAAGCAAAATATATGTGTCACTTTCAAGTTCTCGCTGACCACCATACTGCCTCTTGAAGAGATTTATTGCAAAACACACTTGTGCCTCAGACACTGCCCAGGCCTCAAACCTTGTAGTGTTCTGTGAAGGCCTTATTGTTAGGCAGTGCTGGCTTTTATTATAGAGCCATATGTGAGGGTGTTGAACTTGGGTTTTGCCCGTAATGAGCATCCATTAAAAACTCTTACCAAAAAATGGGGGCAGGGGAGTGCTTACTCTGATCTGCTTCTAGACATGCCCAGCAAAAGGAAGCATGTTTTGAGTTATTTAGGACAAAAACCCTAAAGTATGCTGTTGTGCACACCAGAGAGGAGGCAGCGATGCCTTAGCCCACTGCACATTACCTGTTTGGCATTTCTACACCCAAAACACACCCAAACTCTGCTTCATTAAGCTGCCTTCTGCACATATGCTGTCATCAGTGCTATTATTCTAGAAAAATAGCCTCGGTCCAGTTTACCTGAAGGAGCGTCTCCACCTCCATCATTCTGCCCAGACACTGAGGTCCAGCACCGAAGGCCTTTTGGCGGTTCCCTCGCTGCGAGAAGCCAAGCTACAGGGAACCAGACAGAGGGCCTTCTCAGTAGTGGCCCCCGCCCTGTGGAACGCCCTCCCACCAGATGTCAAAGAAAAAAATAACTACCAAACTTTTAGAAGATATCTAAAAGTTTAGGGAAGCTTTTAATGTTTAATAGGTTATTGTATTTTAGTGTTTGTTGGAAGCCGCCCAGAGTGGCTGGGGAAACCCAGCCAGATGGGCAGGGTATAAATAATAAATTATTATTATTGTTATTATTATTATTATTAGAGGTGCCGGAACTCACCATGAGTGCCTCCCTTGTTCATTTACAGTGGCAATGGTGCCCACCTGAGAGATGCCGCCAGAACTGAGTTCTGGAGAGTTCCGGCTGGAAAAAAGCAGTGGCTGTGATTCACACATTCACAATGGCTGTCTCAAATTTACACACCTCAGCTTAACTGCGCAGTAAATGTGGCTTACGTTTTCCTTTCTGATTGAAGCTTCTTTGAGGGGAAACGCATCAAGCAGCCGTGAAACTACAAGGCGGCTCTGAAACACTGAGTAATGTCATGGGTACATGGCTTTGAAAGCCAGCAGTGGGAGCATGCTTGACCCAAAGTAAATGGCAAAGTGTACATAGACAGAGACTAACAGCAAAGCAAGGGCATTCTTGGTGATGGTGCCCTTGTGAAACGCTCTACCAAGGAGAACAATCAATTCCTCTTGCCCTTTAGGAAATGTGTTTGCGGTTGGCTGCGGAGCTGGAGTGTTGTTTTTTACGGAGTGTCAGTTGGCCTCTGTATGGGTTGTATGGATAGCAATTGCTAGGTTTTAGTGCCTGGGAAAAGTGGTTCTTGATTATTTCATATTTGAATTACTTTTACTGAAAATTGCCTGAACAGTGCTGCAAGAACCTACTGGCATATTTTATTTTAACAAGTATATTCTGCTTTTTGCCATGAAGGTCTCAAAGCAGCTTACACAACAATATCTATTTACCAAATAAATACAATTAACTGGATTGAGAAATCTGGAAGGCGCTATGAATAAATACTAAATCAGACTGGTACTGCCTAACAGTCAAAGGTATGCATTTGGGTGCATAAACTTTATCCATAATTGAACATAATTTCAACATAATTGTGGATAGCAGGTTTTTGTCAGTTGGAATAATAAGATGTTGTTTTCCCAGGCCATTTAACCAAATGTGTGAACAGAAAGGAATTCAACAAATGTCGGATTCCAGCAGAATGCCAGCTAAAATTTAGTGAGAATGCTCTTTCAAAACAATCCTCCTGTAAGACGGAGGAATTGCATTTTCTGTTGTCAAACATTGATTGGTGTTTTGTTCGTTCTTGTTCTCTTCATTGAATTCCATGCTTAGCAAATGGCTGTGGAAAGTTGATGTGTGTGGGGGCTTTTATGTGAGACACTGAACTGAAACATGAACAAAAAGTTCTACTATGGACCTTTAAATTTTAAACCCCAAATATAGTTTGGAACCAGGCTACCAGGAGAACCACCCAATACAAACCTGCCTGGGAACATAAGAACATAAGGGCCTGTTGTATCAGGCCAATGGCTCATCTAGTCCAGCTTCCATTCCTCGCAGTGGCCCTCCAGATGCTTGTGCGAAACCCGCAAGCAGGAGCTAAAAACTTTTCCCTCCTGTGGTTTCCAGAAACTGGTATTCAGAAACATATTGCCACCAGCCATGGAAACACAGCATTAAGATCTGTTTCAGAGAGAGCCCATGCACAGTAGACGGGGCCTTTTCGGTGGTGGCCTCTGAGATATGGAACTTCCTCTCCACTGATGGGTACGCAGTCCCACTTTTAGCTAGTTTTTAAAACTTATTTTGGATTGCTTTAAATTATATTTCCTACATTTCCAGATGGTTTAAGGTGACTGAGCCATTCTATGCTGCTGTTTTGTTTTTTTGAATTAACTTTTTATTTTTTAAAAAATGATGCAGCTGCCTTTATTAGGAAAATAGGAAGCTGACATACGGAGTCAGCTCATTTCCCCACCTAGCCAAGTATTGTCTACCCTGGTTGAAGATACTTGCACCCCAGTATGGTTCCGCTTTATCACATACACAGCACAGCAGGACAATGACCTCCCCCCCACACACAAAAAGCATACAAATCAATATGGCTAACCGGACCCAACAACCTACCCCCCTACTTACAAACAAGTCTCACTGCAATCAACTGAACTCTACCAACCAAGCTCAGGACCCCCTAATCTCTAGCAATAGCAACAAAAATAAATAAATATATGAACAAAGGACCTGCCTGTGTGAAGCTGACACAAACCCCTACACTAACACTAGCCAACACAACAACAACAAACAATACCCCCATCTCTCTCCCCACAACTGCAAGATATCTATGACAAAAGTGTCTCTCACTAAACGTAAATGAACTGTGAAAAAGACTCTTTGAATGGAAAGTGGACACAATAGATGTACCTTTCCCTGTTTGTTTTGTAGCACACACAAAAAATCCTTAATAAAAAAATAATAATTAAAAAACGAAACAGAACTGTAGAGCTGGAAGGTACCACAAGGCTCATCTAGTCTAACCTTCTGCAGTGCAGGAGTTCTCCAGGGTTTCAAAGAGAAAGCTTTCCTGACCTACCTAGAGGTGCTAGGGGTTAAACCTAGGATCATTTTGCATGAAAATTTTACTGTTCTCTTATAATGTTTGGTATTCCCCCCCCCAATATATTTTGTGATCATATAAGTAACGTTGTAAGGGCTATGCCTAAAGAGGCTGCATATAACTGTATAGATAGAAATCCATATCCTGTTAAGACTGCAATCCTAGAATGATTTTGTGGGAGTAAGTCTCATTGAATCAAATGGGGCTCCTTTTTAGTAGACCAGCATAGGCTTGCACTGCAATAACCTTTTAGCCCTGCATCTCATTCTTCGGAAATTTCAGTAGGTGGAGCAATAGACAACATTTTACACAACATGCACCATTTAGTACAGACAAGCCACACAAAACAATTGCATACAAAAAGCATCCTCGGCCTGGTGAATTAAACGGATAAACTGAAATCATAGTTTTTCTTCTTCTTGGACTAGTGTTTGCTGGTCAAATTGTATGAAGACTGCACATGCTTACCAAAATTAAACAATGCCACCCTGGGGTTTTCTTCACCCTCTAATTTGATGACAGGTTTTAGTGGACTTGAAAGCTTGCACACTCCTTTTGTGTGCAATTTGATAGGCCTCATGCAGATTTTGGACTTTTTATTATTGGCCAACACAGCTACCTTTGCTTTTTACCAAAGAAGTTCAATAAAAATAAGAATTCAGCCCCTTTGCCTGGCTCATTCTGTTGACAAAGACCAAAGCACCAAGTTTTAGCTTATTTAAAATCTGTGTCAATAACGCTTTAGTTTAGTAACCAAAGTGCACATCAACATGACACTATTTGTGGAGATTGGATGTTCTTTTTCAGGATTATGAACTATGAAGATTAAGAAGCCCTGGCCTACCTGGCAGCAAGTCCAACATCCAAAGGTCCGGAAACACAGTCCAGGGTCAATCCAAGTAGCCAAATCTGAAGCCCAGCAGTCAGGATACAGCCCAGAGTTAAACCCAAAGCACAGTCCCAAGCCAATGTCTATCAACAGGGGCAGCAGAGCAAACACAGCACCTCAGCTCTGCTTCCCTCTTTGTATGCTGATTGCAGCATCTGTGTTTGATGAGGCTTGTGACCTTCACCTGTTCTGAGTCTACTCAAGCTGAGGAATCACATAGCGAGCCCCACCTGGCCAGCTAGGCTGCCCCAGCCTCCTAGAGAGTCTCTGCTGCTGCTGCTGCTGCTGCTGCTCCCTACGCTTCAGAGCCTGGCTTGTTTGTGGAGACAGGGGCCCCTCTGACTCTGGTGATGGGTCTTGCTGCTCTGGTTCCTGTGCATTGACCTCCGTCCCTTCACCATCGCCTGTCACCCTGTGAGTACTTCCTTCCCAAACCATCTGGAATAGCTCAGTCGGTAGAGCATAAGACTCTTAATCTCAGGTTTGTGGGTTCAAGTCCCATGTAGGGCAAAAGATTCCTGCATCGCAGGGCGTTGGACTAGATGATTCTCATGCTCCCTTCCAACTCTACAGTTCTATTATTTTCCCATCCTCTGCTTGCCCCAGTGTGTCCCAGTCCTGGCTACATCCCTCCCCCCCCCCCCCAAAAAAAAACAGCTACAGGGGATGGGATTGTTGTGAAAATTCTGGGTGGGTATTCACAACAGCACAATTCAGAAATAGCTAAGTGACTAGGTCCAAATGGTTTCAATGGATCTCAGTCTCATCTGACTTTTTCTCAATTGTCCTCATAGAGTATATCAGCCAACCTTGGGTGGTGCAGAGTCTCTACATTATATACGTAATGCTTGGGAACAATCAACTCATAACTCCACAATGTGGTTAGGCTACTTCCGCAATAGTTATTGTTTTGCTCCGAATCAGTTTATTAATGAAAAGGGGGGACCCTTTGGAAATGTGTTTTAGCTGCATGATGTGTTGTCAAAGTGCATGTTCAGTTTTCACTTTCGAGGACTTCCCCTTCCCTCTTGCACAGTGGACAGCTTTATTCTTCTTCAACAATTTAGATGATGATGTCAGCTGCAGACTTAGATTTTTTAAAAACAAAATCCTGCTGACTAAATACATTTCTGCGCTGTAAGCCAATAAACATTGATTTCTGCAGATGGGAGAAGCCAAGAGATATTAAATGATAACATTTTGTTCGTGATTCTGTGATAGGACCTGGAGAGATTTATAATTATTACCTCTCCGTCTCACTATTATCTTATTTAAGACCCCAGTGTGTGGTGTCGTTGCCAGGCAGCATCCACCATCCTGAGATATTTTCATCATTGCTATTGACCTCTTTAGATCTTGAAAAACATTAATAACCTCCTTTTTCCTGGATGGTCTCATGATCTTGGCATGGACCCTGACTTTGGTATGAACCTTATATTGTATGCATTCAGGTGCCGATTAGAGGCAATCGTTGCTCCACTTTTTATTATAAGATGAGGCTTGCTTCCACATGCATGAAAATTATTTGATGTATAAGTTCAGGAAGAGGACCCGTAGCACAGTGCCAGAGCAAAGTACTTGGTTTCTTGCCAAGGTTCAATCCTTGGTGGCGATGGCAGGATCTGCCAATTTCGGTTCTCTCAGTTTCTCAATCTTAAATTCAGTTTTCCACATTTCTACTTCAGTTTCCAAAGCGTTTTGATTAAAAAAAATCCTCAGCATTTTAGTGCTAATTTCTCCTGATAAACACATTTTTGTATCCAGTTTTGACTAATGTGCACATTTTTGCAAGCATCGTCTCCTAATGTATTGCATTTTTGTATGTTATTATCACTAATGCAAAAAAATTTATGCACATGCATCCCTAGTACATTATATGCATTCCTGTAAACACCGTTTGGCTGGGAAACTGCATCAGAAAATTTGGATAAGTACAAATTTCAAAGGTTGGCTGTGCAAGTTTGACAGATTTGGCTTTAAATGCAAACTGTATGGAATTATTCCCCCTTCACTAGTATGTAGCTGAGCCACAGGACGGAAGACTTGGTGACCTGCTTAAAGGAAGTGGAGGCCAAGGATGGGCAATCTTTTTTTCCCCCTTCTTCTGTCAAGAGCCAAGCGTCCTTGGTGGTAATCTATCAGAGACTACATGCTAGTGGTGGGTGGAGCCAGACCTGAAAGTGGGTGTGCCCTCTCTCCCTCCCTCTGTACTCAGCAAAATGCCAAGGGAGGGTCACTCTTGCTGAGGGTCTGAACTGATTCTTTGTAGAGGATTTTTGAAATTAGCCCAAGTCATATGAAATTAGGCTGAGGGCCACAACATGCCCACCTCCAGTGTAGGCCTTGCTGTGATGGATGAACCGATGGTCTGCCTCAAGATAAGGGAGCTTTGTATGTCCATGTGATGTCACGTCACCTGGTCACTAAGCGCTTGATGACTTACCAAGTCATCATGTATGAATTGTCTCCAGTTGAAGACACCATGTTTGTGGTGTTGTGGTGCACAGGACCTGCTTGTGGTAGTATAGCTTTAGGAGGTTCACACACAGACACTTGCCATCTGCCGCTTGATATGGCAGTCATCAAGTGGAAAGAAGCTCACTTTATAATCAAGAATATCTGTGTGTTTTCTGTCTGTTTGTGGATGCCAAGACTCTCATTTATGTGATACGGCCCTACAAAAGAACTGGCTAAATTGTGAACTGAAGTAGAAAAAAACCACCAGATGCTGTATCGTCCTATTCTATCAATGGGCCTTGACGCACAAAGCCACTGGCAAGGATTGCGGCTTGAGCATTGCAGTTGCTTAGGTGGTGCTAGAAAGTTGTTTCTCCTCCCCTGTCATTTTTGCTGTTATTTCCTGAGTGGAAAGAATGCTGTTGTTATGCTTTAAAATACACTGGGAAGAGAAGGGGCCAGTTTCTGTTGTTTATTTTTAAGTCAGAGGCCCTGCCATTCTTGCCTTTTCCGTGGAGTCTAAGACTCAGGGAGACCGCAGAATAAGCCGTGGATTGGACGTTTGCATTCTTGGCATATCTTTGAGTTTATATCATGACAGCTTGCTGGAGGAGAGCTCTTCCATTTCAGTCTGCCCCCAACCACCCTGCCTGCTTTTAATGAGGGCGTCTGGTGCTTCCACCCCTAACCCCTTTCAGCAAAGCAGATAGGGGGACCTTCTGGACAATGTGGCTGAAATGTGTTCTGTTCATCTCAGGGCTGTTTCACATGAGACATTTTGTACTCAGTTTTAGGATATCCAAGAATGCATACATGTTGTGTCAGCTACGAAGTGTGCATGTATAAATGAAAGGTTTTCTTTTCAAAATATTGGCAAGTGATAAGCTGCTTGTGGTGATTTCGAAGCGAAGTAGAGCAGCCCATAGCTATGACCTTGGCTGCATACACACCATACACCCCATCCTGCAAGAATTCTGGGAAATGTAGTTTCCCCCCTCACTGAGTTACAGTTCCCATCACCCTTGACAAACTACTTTCCCCATTACAGTGGTACCTCAGGTTAAGTACTTAATTCGTTCCAGAGGTCCGTATTTAACCTGAAACTGTTCTTAACCTGAAGCACCACTTTAGCTCATGGGGCCTCCCGCTGCTGCCGCGCCGCCAGAGCATGATTTCTGTTCTCATCCTGAAGCAAAGTTCTTAACCTGAAGCACTATTTCTGGGTACAGTGGTATCTCGGGTTACAGACGCACCAGGTTACAAATGCTTCAGGTTACAGAGTCCACTAACCCGGAAGTAGTACCTCGGGTTAAGAACTTTACCTCAGGATGAGAACAGAAATCGTGTGGTGGCAGCAGTGGGAGGCCCCATTAGCTAAAGTGGTACCTCAGGTTAAGAACAGTTTCAGGTTAAGAATGGACCTCCAGAACGAATTAAGTCCTTAACCCGGGGTACCACTGTATTCTTTTGTGTGAGGGGCAGTAAATATGCTTTAAATTTATGGTGTACACACATCCTTATCAAAATGGATGTTAATACGTATAACTTTCCTTCCTAAAAGGAAAAAAAATACGCAAGACAGGACACTATATCTCTGTGTACAAACAACACACACACCATACAATTTTAAAGTCTAAGAAAAAACCATTTTAATTACCAGAACATTGCAGATGATGAGAGGTACATTTTATTACCTTCTTTCTGTGCTTTTCCCAATAAACACTCTCATCCACAAAAGGAGGTATTGACAGACTTTGGGTGAAGGAGCAGGGCTTTTTTTCAGCCGGAACTCAGTTCCGGCACCTCTCAGGTGGGTGCCATTGCCATTATAAGAGAACTAGGGAGCCATTCTTGGTGAGTTCCAGCACCTCTTTTTTCTATAAAAATAGCACTTTGCAGGAGTGCAAATAATATTTAGAAAAGCACCTCAAGGGAGGCATACATCCCCTCTCATGAAAGCAGACCAAGGAGCCCAGTTGCCACAAAATGCTGATTGGCTGTTGGAGGTAGAGGGGTGTGTGTGGGTGTGTGTGGGTGTGGGTGGGTGTGTGCGTGTGGGTGTGCGCACGCGCTGAGGGATAGATGCAAAATCACAATGGGGAGGGCGATGGAACAGAGTACTTGGGAAGAGGGCAAGTTCCAGTTAACAAGCCATAACAGGAAGACTTCACAGTGCAACATTTTGTTGCAAGTACTACTTGTTTTGTGACCAGTCCAGCGCCAGAGATCTGCACATAAACAGAACTGAATGTTCCTATTTCAGTACTTACTATACAGATGTGCATCTGGGTGGATATAATATATCTCCATTGCTTTCAGTGGAAGGCACTGTCAGCATCCTGTTTAAATGTGCCTACCTACCAACCATCTACATTCTTGTGCAACTAGTCACCTATTTGTCTCTGTACATGGTTTCGTTATTGGATCAAGGTATTTGCTATCTGTCACAGTTACGATTCTGTAACATTTAGAATGGTAGAATTCTGAGGGTCATCTGGTCCAATCTCAACTAAGAGCATCAATGACAGAGGGCCACCCAACCTCTGCTTGAAAACCTCTATGGAAGGAGAGTCCACCACCTCCCAAGGGACTCTCTCCCACTATCAAACAGCTCTGTCAGGAAAAAAAAAATAATTCTTTCCAGTAGCACCTTAAAGACCAACTAAGTTAGTTCTTGGTATGAGCTTTCGTGTGCATGCACACTTCTTCAGATACCACACTTCTTCAGATACTTCTTCAGGTATCTGAAGAAGTGTGCATGCACACGAAAGCTCATACCAAGAACTAACTTAGTTGGTCTTTAAGGTGCTACTGGAAGGAATTTTTTTATTTTGACTATGGCAGACCAACACGGCTACCTATCTGTAACTCTGTCAGAAAGTTATTCCTGATGTCTAGTTGAAGCCTCCTTTCTTGTAACTTGAATCCATTGGTTCGAATCCTACTCTCCAGAACAGGAGAAGACAAGCTTCCTCCATCTTTCATGTGACAGCCCTTTAGATATTTGTAAGCATGGAACAGATGTATAAATTAATGTGTAATTCTGACAGTGTGGCTATTATTAATCCGCAGTACGTAATGTTGTTGCTGAGCCATTTGAACTGGTGAAGGCTATGTGGTGAGCAAGTCATCATAAAGATACATTTAAAACTGATAAATTACTTCTGCTCCTCACTGCACAGAGAAGTTAATCTACAGGACTGATGGGCCTATAAATAATCTTCAATGAGCTCCTTCCCATTCAGTGTCTAAATTGTTGTTGCTATACAGCACAGTATTAAACTATATTTCTTTAGGAATCAACAGCCTTGGCAACAGAACTTGCCAAACTTGAGTGTTTACACTGTCTTAAGACAATAACTGGGATTTTAGACAGTTCTTTTCAGTTCTTTTCAAACATTAAATCAAACTAAGTAAACGATGTGTAGAAAAATACTTTAGGTTAGCGCTTCTCTAGATAACAAAAGGCTAAATAGTATCTCTGAAGTGCAAATAAAAACTGCATATGTAAGATCAATATAAAGAATTCTAGCATCTCCAGTTGACATCCACAGAGTTCCCTTGTTCTCTTGGAATGGCACTGGCGCCCACCTGATAGGTGCCAGAACTGAGTTCCTGGGAGTTGCCCCTGAAAAAGCCCTGGTTACAATATTAGGTTGCGCTACAATATTAGGCTTACATAATGCAAAATTGAAGGAGGCCATTCAGATGTTGTTAATCATCATATTATAGACTGCATAATTTTATATGAATGCAAATGCTATAATTCTATTTGATGCCCACAGGCATTTCAGAGTATAATAAATAACCAGGATGGCAAGAAGTATATTTTAAATACTTTTACTACCGTATTTTTTGCTCTATAACACACACCCGACCATAACACGCACGTAGTTTTTAGAGGAGGAAAATCCGTAGGCATGCCACCCGTAGGCATTTCCTCCATAACACGCACAGACATTTCTCCTTACTTTCTAGGAGGAAAAAAGTGAGTGTCATGGTGCAAAAAATACGGTAATTGCTTCCTGAAAATATCTGAAAACAAGCAAATGCTACATTTTTCACATGGACAGAACACGGAATTCACTTGTAGATTCCGGTTTTAGAACACTAAAGTAAAATTTGAAAGCTTGCATTAGATGTCCCTTAGCTTGTGAAATGCAAACATTAAGATATGATTTTAGAATTCTAGCACTCGAACAAGTACAGGCACATTCAAAAAGGGGCCAGCAATGGATAACTTTCTATTGCAACATGAAGCTTGTTGTTTTTTACATCAAACATGTGTATAACCACAGGGTCTTGATGAGAGACTAGGTTTTAATGCTTTTGTTTTCGGGAATCAGTCCTGTAGGTTTTTAAAAAATAGAATTGTGCCCGGTGGGTACATTTTAGGTTCGTAGGCCTTTGCAGAATTAATATTTATTTAGAGATGGCAACCACACTATATTTAGCTATTATATATAGGGATGCAATCAGATGGATTCTTTATATTTAAATTTGAATTTATTTTTTTCCCTTTAGTGACTCTAGAGAAATTGCATCAGAAGTTCGCTATCAGTGGGTTTTGACAGAGGAATTTGGCTACTATTCACAAGTTTGTGGTTGGTGGACTGTAAACAGAGTGCCGCATATTCATCTGCAAGCAAGGAATTTATTTATCTGAATAAAGTGAACGATAGTGTATTTTGAATTGTCAGTCACTTTTACTAACCGTGAATTTGGCTTTCCTTTTTTTTACCATTCCAGAGGAAATGGAAGACATTGCTAGAACTTGAACTTCCATTTCTTGAATGGAGCAAGGCTTTCCTTCTTCCTCCTTCTATCTGCAGTGACCTTGGGCTCCCTGAAAATCTGCTCTTGAGGGCTGGCAGGTGCATCTGGAACAGCATGGTAGGTTGCATAGGGGGGATTCAAAGCAGAGGGTGCAGGGAGATTACAAAAAACCTGGGGACCCATCCTTGCATGAACAGAAGCAACTTCCACTCATACATCTTCATCATTAGAATCGAGCCATTGGCAGCATTCATCCATCATAACCAGAACAAATAGATGTTGTTTTTCTATTTTCATGTTTCCAGTAAATAAGGGTGAACCAAAATGGACCAATGAACTGAGTTTCTACCAGGATTTAACAGTCAGATATGCTGTGCAAATTCATAGACTCCTGATCAACCTGGAACCAGCTTGATGTTGATGTTTCACTTTTGTGAAGTGAAGCCACCATTGGTCCATCCAGCTGACTGGGGGCATCTGTCCAGGGTTTCCAGCAGGAGTGTCTCCTGGCCTTAGCTGGAGAGGGGAGGGATTGAATCTGGCACCTTCTGCTTTCAAAGCATGTGAGCTACCATTGAGCCGTGGCCTTTCCAAACATGGCATTTTCAGCACTGTTTTGTTTTTACATAGCATACTTTTTCATTTATCTGACGGCATTATATAGTTTTATGAATTGTAGGTTTTAACCAACAAAGTTCTGCTCAGAATGGATCCCAGTTAGTCATGCCCACTAATTTCAGTGGGTCTACTCAAGAGTACAATTGAAGCTCGATAAAACCCTATGCCTTTAATCAGACTCCGAGTAGACCCATTCACAAATTTGCCATTTGTGAATTTGAGAGGATCTTCGATTCTCTCTCTAGTTTATTCATTATGAAATGGAATATCACTTTAGCTGCCTCTCTGTCTCATTTTTTTTGCTTGACTGTGTTGGATCCTCATATGGTGTTTGTAGGCTATATCCAGCTTTGTGGGTCCCAGGTTTTGTATGTGCCTCCTACCAGAAGCCCAGGCCTTGCTATTGATAATGGAATGTGAGGTGGAATGACCTTCTGTTGCTTTAATGATTACAACAGACTTGTGTGTCTCTGTGTGTTTTTCCTGGAGGACAGTAATGAAAGGAATGCTCAGTTTGAGCCCTTAAAAAAAGGGCAAGGCATGAAGTCCTGTTTTCTTGAGGGTATTTGGGAGTTGTGCAACTGAGGTCTTATGTGAAGAGTCAAATATTTTTGCCCCTGAGCAACAGAATCAACTGCAACCATTAGCTCCATACTTGGTGCTGAAACAAGTATTTTTTGTGGGATCACTTCCGACTGAAGGTGTGGAGGAAAGTGAAGAAAGAAGAGGTAAATAAGGGGCAGGGTGGTGCAGATGGAAAAGTCCATTCAGTTGTCAAGAGCATTTTAATTTTCTTACAAGTTCTTTGTAGAGATTGTGTGACTAATGGAAGCCTGTTTTATTTTTAATGAGGGCTGTTTAATAAGAGTCTTAATTTTTTAAAAGCATCTCTTCTCTCTGCTTTGGTCACCATTATTTTACCTCAGAATGCACCACATATAAGTTTATTTCGACAGCTCAGCTGGATTCTCAAATTGATTTTGTGCTTCTTTCAGCCCTACAGAGCTGGACCATTAATTGATTACCTCTCAAAGCCCGTGACTGCTTTTATCAAACCTGGCATTACTTAACTATTTTATAAAGTTTCCCATCAATGCAATCACGACAGACTTACACAGATTTAAAAAGAGGCTCTGTCAACTTGTTATATGACTAATTTTAATAGTAATGTACAACAAAGTTCACACAAGTCTCATTCTATTTTTCCTGGAAGGTTACTATAAATGATAGTGTCGGTTCATTTAAAGCATTGAAAGCCGGACGCAAAACAGTTTTAAAAAACCCCAAATTACTTTCAAGGTTTATTGTAGATGGGAGCTCCTTTGTTGTGTGTGTGTCTGTGATCCACACTCAAGCTGCTCAAATGTGATGTGTCTCACTTTGCAGCATCCCCTCTCCATCCCATTGCTGCTAAAAATAAATTTCTGCCTATTTTCTTACAGAAGCTGTACCTTAACAGGTGCATGCATGCAGAATCGAACAAGTGTAGCTTTGTTGCATTTATGACTACCATGCCAAGAGAGCTAATGTCATGACAGAGAAAAATAGAGACCCTGTTGTGAAAGTATTCATTTTTTAAAAGTCGGATAGAATTGCTAGGTACATGTCAAATCCCAACATATGTAATACTGGTTGGGTTTGCAAGTAATGTCCTGCGATGACAGTGAATGGTGCTAAGCCTTGGGGTTGAAAGTCTTCCAATCTCCCCTTTCACATGGCAGAGGATTTGCCACTTACAGTTTTATCCTAACCATTGTTCGTTGTGATGTTCAAACCTGGGAAACTATTATTTGTCAAGTTTCAGATCTGTTAATAAGGCAACCTATACAGGTTATGGATTTGTCAAAAATATAGTTTGAAAACAAGCCACTCTCTGAAAGTATAGCTTGATTCCGAACTGCTCTCACTAAACATAGTATTAAAAAGCCTTTGCAGTTCTCTGGGTTTGAATGTCACAGGGAACAATGTTTACTTTAAAATAAGAAGTAGCTCCTCTTCTGGTATGAGAGATATGAGGGACAAGCACACAGTGGCGTAGCGTGGGGGGTGCAGGGGGGGCCGGCCGCACCGGGCGCAACATCTGGGGGGGGGCGCGCTCGCAGCTCTCTGCCCCCTGCTAAAATCCACGGGTTAGGGGGCGCAAATTACTTGCCTTGCCCCGGGTGCTGACAACCCACGCTACGCCACTGCAAGCACACAAAGCTGAGGTTGTGATTGCCACAACACATGCACATAATGGGAAACCATAATTTCCCATTATATCTGGACCCAGCCACTGAGTACCATAAATGGCTTTGTTACAGGGCCAAATTACTTATGATGCAAGAGATCAATGATCAGGACCACTGCATTTTGTTTAATCATTCAAAACAGCCAATTTGATCAGGGAAATAGTGCTGAGGGAAGCTCCTCAGTGCTGCCTTTTTCTCCTCAGAAAAGCCCTAATGCTTCCTGCACATGACCACATCATGCTTGCTATGAAGACATCATGAGATTTTCTTTAGCTTTGCCCTAAAGAAATGTGTGCATGCACTGAGAGCTCTGCGACTTTCTTCTTTGAAGAAAAGAACCCTATGCTTCATCCCACACTGTTAATGTAACACACCTGATTTTCAAACGTAGTTCGCCATGCAGCAAAGAAGACTATTTTACAGTTCCATTTATTTGCTTAAAATGATGGGTCATTGCAAAACATTGCTCATAGCAGAGACAGCCCAAATAGTTAAGCAAGAGTGATCTGACATGCACGCACCCGAGTTTAACTAGTTTTCAGCATAACATTTGCAGGATAAATTTGAGGCAGAGAAGCTAAGCAGATGCATATTACAGCAAGTTAATGAGGATGAACTTTAAATTATCACTTTGACAAAGCTGCTGTTCAAAAGAGAAGGCTGCACTGGAAATGAGGAACTGGTTGCACCGTTTCTGGATTATGGAAGGTATTTTTGTTATTCATTGTGGTTGAGCAATGGGAATTTGAGGGAGATCTTCGTATGTGTGCATTGTAGTGAGTTCTGGAAGGCTGCCAGAGCCCACAGAAGAACTCTGCCTACCCTGTGGGTGGAAGGTTACTCAATAAATGAAACAATATGGCAGATAAATTAGCACAACAGATTTCAATCTCCCAAGTTTGGGATTTCCAGCATTTCAGCCTGATGAAACAGATGTTTGCCCAAAAGGCACCTTCCATATGAAGCCATAATCAGAAATAGCTCTACAGAACCTAATTATGAAAATATCTTAAACAATAATAATTCTCATGAGGAAGTTTATGATCAAGTCATTTTGTTCTACATACTTAGCTAGGTAAAAAAATGAAAAAGCACACTGTATCTTAATTGTGCCCAAACTTCCAGTGAGAAATATACTTCAAAGCTTTCTCTTGGCTGGTTAATTCAAATTCAATTAAAAAAAATGTAAGAAAGCCATATATATGATAATTCCAAAGGGATAAAAAACAAGATGGTTGTGCTTTGTGAATATACAGGAAGTAATGTGTGTGTGTTTGGATCCAATACATTCAACTATTTCTGTAAATAATTAGCTATGACTTCTTGCATCAGAGCCATAGAAACCAAACACAACCAAGATATATATTGTACATAATCTAGCCAATCTATATTTGTAGCTGTATGCTGAGTAAATGTTGACTGCCGGTACTTATAGAAATCAATAGTAATAAATAGCACAGTACAACTTACAAGTTAACTGAGACATGCGTTAAGATAGCTGGTTACAAACAACACTCATTATCTAAAGTTACTCCAAAAAAGTATTGCTTTACTGCTGTGCTTGTAGACAAACTGGAAACATCATGTGCTTTAAGAGATATATGCTGGACTTTCATTTGAAAAGCAATATCTGTTTTCACAGCCCAACCCAAAGATGTGGTACCAATGCCAAATCAATGACTATGTGATGCTGTCGTGCTGTGTATTCTTCTTCTTTGTCTCAGAACATCTGCTATCCACAGTGGTGGGCGACAAGGAGAAACAGATAGGGCGGTGATGCAAGGTCAAATATTGCATAAAATGAGACACTCCTGGAGAAGCATGGCGTAATGGCAACAGCACAGTTGGATCCAAAGTTCTGTCGATGAAGTTCTGCTCATGCAATGGGGATCTCTTGAGTCTCAACTCTCAAGTTCTGCTGCGGTTGTCAAAGCCCCTTTGACAAACACATCCAAAGTAATGTCTCTTGTAATGACTGCTGAGGTACTAATTTGTGCCCTTGTACTGGGATCAGGCCCAGACCATAGCCGTAGCCCAACAGCAACCATCAGTGCTACTGCATTCTGAGTTGTCCCTGATGTGATGCTCTGATGCAGCAGGGGGAAAGGCTGGTACTTTCTTACAGAGCAATCAATGGGCTGTGCAGCAACAACAGGCTTAGAACAAAAATAAGTGAATCAGAGGAAGATTTACTGGGCAGGAAGGAAGACTTCCTAGTGTTACCTTATTCACAAGGTACAGAGAATATATTTGAAGTTAGTACAAGCTGACACAGCATCAGGCTATCAATAAATTTAAAGTATCTCAGAATTGCTCCGTATTACTTGTACCTTCACTGAACCTGGGCAGCTTTGGTGTGGTGGTGATGTCATACCTGAAAGCACATTATCCTTTATGCCCTTGGTCTTCGAAAATGTAGAACTATGCCCAGGGCCAACCTAGTTGCTTCCCTGTAGTTATTCAAGCTTTGAGAAACAAAAAAAGATAAGCTCAAAGCTGAAGAAGAGACAAGACAACTTGACTTGTGGAAGTAATTACTATTAAGAAAAGGCAAAGAAATAATCTAACCATTATTTGTGCCACTGGTCAGAGGTTAAGGCTATAAAAGCAGGTTTAAGGGAGTGACTCATTCATTAGAAATGTATGCAAATAGCTGACATAGTTCTGCCTTTCCGTAAGGAGAGAAATCAGCAGTTATCAGCTATGATCATGGGCATATAAATTGGTTACAGAGCTGGGTAAAATAATGAGTCTTTTGTTATCGGTTTCCCATTCCATCACTTTATGTATTCAGAGACCGACTGTGCTGTATGTGGCTCCGAAGGAACTCTGCAATTTCCGTGTGGGCAGATTTCAAAGCTATTGACAAAGCAGAATTACCAGCCTACATGAAGGAGAGAAAAAAAGGAGATTATTATTATGCCAGCACTCTACGTTTAGACTTAACGTATTTTTCCGTGTATTAGACGAAGTTTTTTGACTCAAAAATCATGTCAAAAAACTGGACTTGTCTTATACATGGATAGTGGCATGGGGGGGGTAAGCTGCGGGCTGCCAGTCATCTGGTTGGTGGGCGTGCAACTCCCCCCCCCATGCATCAGTGGGAAGTGCGTGTTTCCCGCAATGGCGTGGAGGGGAAGCTGCCAGCCATCTCCCCTCATTTTCTTTAAATTTAGTCCCCCCAAATAGGGGGCGGCTTATACATGGGGGTGTTTTATACACAGAAAAATACGGTAAGTCTAAAGCTGTACATACTGTTAAATAAAGAGAAGAAACCACCACCCACATTTATAACAACAGAGCACTTTCTCCAAAGGAGCAAGCACATTATTTTTTCTAAGCTATGCCTACACACTGCCCAGGCTTACGCCCAGAGAGGTCACTTTGGTGCTGCTAATGCAGCAAAAACAATGTGGAAAGCAGCAATTAAGATTTATTGCTCCCTGCAGCCACAGCAGGCGCTGTGATTCTCCAGTGGTTTGACTTCACCTCTAGAGGTGCACTCCATTGTCTCCTGAGACAGATGGATGCCAACAATGGCAGACTTTGACATAAAGACTCCCAGCCCATTGGGTGAGATTTCGTAGCAATTATGAATCAGCATCTTTCAATGGCAGCCTTCCGGATTAGGCATTTGAAGTATTGCAAACAATCACATTTCACTTTATTGACCCTACTTTTTGGCAGACAGAACACAAGGCAAGTCTCATTTTGCAGAAAACAAACAAAAACCAAATACAAAAACCCCCAGGTCTTCTAACAGTACAGCAGAGTGAATTGCTCATTAACAGAGCAGGTCCTTTATAATAGCATATTAGCACTAAATTTCATGTGGAATCAACACGATGTTGATGGTCTCCAGTTGCATCCGTGTACATGCAGTTAAAAGCTTATTGTAAGTCACAGCCCTGCTTCAAGAGTTGTTTGGCTTGGAAATTCTGCTTAAATACCAGGCCGTTTCACTGTGAGGCAAAGCTTGATGGGACACATCTGGATCCAATTAATTATAGCATTTTCTCTAGTTTCTGCCAGCATAAGTAAACCTTTCTTCCTGTGATATAAACTAAACAATGGAAAGAGATAAACTGCTGCAGATTTAGTCTACCTGGGGTACTTTTCATATGATTTGAATTCACGCCACATCAGATCAACTCAGGATAAATTACCTAGAGATCAGCTTGGTAGGTTTTGACTGACACTTCCCTAATAATCTATTGGTCGGGTGAAGAACCTATGGCCAACTGGGCATACTTGCTCAGGTCGATGGAAACTGCAGTCAACATCTGCAGGGACATAGGTTCTTCATCCCTAATCTAAACATTAAAAAGCCTAAATTCCCAGTTGAATTTTATTAACATGGCAGGGCAGCCACCCGCAAAATACAGAAGGAAGTGAAAGCCAGACTGGTTCACATTGACCTAGACTTTGATTCAAATTCTTGCTAAGCCACAGAATTTCAGAGACAATGGATGTTCTGAAAGCCCTGTAAAAATACAGGAATAGAGAGCCTATCTGTTGCTGTTAGTATTTATTAAAAACTTCCTCAAATGACCAAAGTGTTCTTTTTTAAGCCTACACTAATTTAAAGAAGTGGCTGTTAAGTAGTAGTCACAACAGGAGAACTGTGGCCATGTTGCGGAAGTAGAAGGGAGACCAGTACACACAAAATAAATCTTAAACAGGCCACTTCTTTTGTTGAAAGGGCATACAAACCAACTGGGTCAGGGAGGTCAACCAAACCAACTTGCTGTATAACCACAAGTTGGCTGTGTAAATCATCCATAGGGCAAGCTGAAAACTAACACAAATTGACTCTTCTCAAAACTGAGACCTCAATGTTCAGTATTTATTGAATAGTGGGTAAAAGGAGAATAATTTGAAACTCCCTGCTTGAGTCTTGAAGAATCTAAAGAACCCCTAGAGCCATTTTAAGCCCATCTCACACCCCTTAGGTTGAAAATAATATGTTTATGCCATATTGCTACTCACATTAATTAAGATTGATCTAAAATTGCTCTATCCAGTTTGGATAAAATTTGCTGTATCCTCAGCTCTGTGCCCAAGAGTTGTGGCAAACAGAGTACAGTGGTACCTCGGGTTAAGAACTTAATTCATTCTGGAGGTCTGTTTTTAACCTGAAACTGTTCTTAACCTAAGGTACCACTTTAGCTAATGGGGCCTCCCGCTGCCGCCGCACGATTTCTGTTCTCATCCTGAAGCAAAGTTCTTAACCCAAGGTACTATTTCTGGGATAGCGGAGTCTGTGACCTGAAGCATCTGTAACCCGAGGTACCACGTATCTTGGCTAAAAATAGGCCAATCATTGACAGAGGTATTTTCTTTCACAGCCCTGCAAGGAAACAGCAGCTAGCAACAGCTCATGAGGTTAGGTTTTAAGTGTGAGTGGGAAAAACTGGAATGCCATTGGCAAGGGTAGGAGGAAAGGCAGGCACAAGCTTATAAATGCGAGGAGATCCAGTCCCAATAGCAACTTAATTGGTTGACCTATAGACAAGTGCACAGCTTGGCAAATAATAATAAATGGTATCATCCCTCAGTAAACCTCTGCCTGTGTGTGAGGCAGCACCCTGTTAACCTTTGCTCAGTTTATAAGGAAAATGAGACAGGAATCTCATTTGCCTTTTAAGGAACAGTAAATTTCACCTTGAAATTTGTATTCCCAGACCAGAGCATGCGTCCCTGTACATCAGTCTTGTTGTATCATGTGCTTTGTAGTCAACAGTCACTACATACATTGTTCTCAAGCAGTTTTTGCTCACTGTTGTACTGCACCATGGGATCCGTAAACACCATAATGCTGTGTCACAGTGAGCAAAAGTTAGGTTAGGAACTACACTGTTTAACAAGGACCCTTGTACAGATCTGACAGTCAAGTCAAGAGCAGCTCTGTCAGAAGAAACCTGAATTTCTATAAGGTTGCTAGCAATTTCAGGAAAAAACCTCATTATTGGTTCCCAAATTTTATGTTAAAACTCGTTTGAGATAGTATTTAACAGCATGCTTAGTTTTAACATGGTTTGAAATTGCGGGTCCTTATAATTTGGCAAGCATTTATTTCTCTCACCTTGTCAATCAATGCAGCATCACAACTTGGATGGGTCAAGAGAAGCTTCACAATTTCGATGTTACCATACTGAGAAGCAACCATCAGTGGTGACAAACCAGCATCATCCTGAAGGTTTACATCAGCGCCACATGACAACAAGGCTTTCACCATATCTTCTCTATCATGGCTCACCCCCAGAATTAAGGCAGTCTGGCCTCCCTAGAAAAGAATCAGAAGCAAGAGAGAGAGAGAGAATTAGTTTTTGTATACTATTTCTTATTCTCTCAGTGAAGAAAATCACCAACATTTGTAGCCCGATCTTTAAGGAGGAAAATGGTCCAAGATGGCGAAGGATATAAGGAAGACATGAAAACATGGTGCACTCCGATTCTTTAGTGAATGTTGTACTCCCATCTCTTCATTCTCTCAAAGCTATTTTTTGTGTGTTGCCCAATCTCTGACGAAGCTTCAGAGTTGTGGCTGCCATTTTGTTAAATTATGGGAAGGAAAAAGATTAGAAAAAAAGCTCATAATCTCCCTGTTGATAAATATATGTAGCCACTCTAAGATAGCAATGTAAGATAAGCCGATGAAATTTTGTTGGTCTGTAGATATGAGCAAAATAATTTAGCCAAGTCTGATACAGGAGACCCTGTTTACAGCACCAACCCTCTGAAGCAGATTTTGAGGGTAAGCAGAGGTCTGGAAAAGAGGATTAGATGAATTCATGGAGGACAGGGATACCAATGGCTACTGAGATCTTATGATGAAGGACTGTGTGTAAATCAAATACATGCATACTAGCCATGATGACTACGCTCGCCTCCACAATTGGAGGCAGCAATGCTTCTGATCAGATGCTGGAAACCATGGGAGGGGAACAAGCTGTTGTGCTCAAATCCTGCTGGGTTTCCCACAGGCAAATGTTCAACCACCGTGAGATGAGGATGCTGGACTGCATCAGCCACTGGTCTGATCCATCAGGCTCTTCTTATGTTTTATGTACTATTACAAATATTGTGGCATCTTGATCATGTAAGCAAAGACTGACATTTCAGCACGATAGCATTAAAGTAATGTTTTATGAGTCCAGATACCCACGATCACTTTTTTTATATAAAAAAGCCTTTTGGTGTCTGTGACTCAAAACAAAATGTAGCGACACATTTCAGCATACCTGACTTGCCCGTATATTAACATTGCCTTCTTTCAAGAGCTTCGTGACCACATCCATTTCTTCATCGGTTTCTGCTGATGCAAGTGGTGTGATCATTACTGCTGTATATCCAGCTTTGTTTTGATGGTCCACATCACAGACACCTAAACAAGAGGCAACATTTTTCATCTATCTATATGTACCAGGAGTCAAAGAAGCGCAAGACACGTGAAGCAATATTCTTATTTAATTTACTTGTATCTCAGAGATCAGCCTTCACCAATGCGTAATCCTCCAGATTACAATCAGCTCCACAATGAATGGAAATTAGCTTGCTAGGGCTGATGAGAGCTGTCCTCCAAAACATTTGGAGGACACCGGGCTGGCAAAAGGTTGCCATAGACAGTGCCTTACAGTGCAATCCTATATGTGTCTACTTAGAAGTATGCCCCATTGTTTTCACTGGTATTTATTCCCATGTAAATGCGTACAGGATTGCAGCCTTAAACACATAAATATTTATCACGAATCTGTTTGGTAAAAAGACAATCAGCAACAGATTGTACAGATAACTGTGAAGACCAAGACTTTGATTCATGTTCCTTAGGCTTTGGGATGTATTTTCCAGAGCTAAGCAAGCTTCCTGTTAGAGCAAAGACTCTGGAAACAAAATATGGAGAGGTTACGGCGACAGAAGGGAACACACTTCTTGCATTTTCTACAGCTTCTCAGAATATAGTCAGGACCATGCATGCCTTCTGTAACCACGACCCCGTTTGCACAATTTGTTATGCTGGAATAATGATGATTCCACTCCCTTCAGCTTTTGACTCGTTTGGACAGTTTAAGGGAAAAGACTCAAAAGCTCAAATGGGATAAATGGCAAAATCAGGGGCTCAATTCAGCTCATTGTCACACCAGAACAAGGTCCATTCTACATTCACTGACAACACTGGCTGGGGGGGGGGAGAGGTCATTGGGCCACTCATGAAGCAATTTCACCAATACTTTACTGATAACTGCATCAGAAAAGATCCCTACGCCAGTCTCGGAAGGGGGAAATTGGTCCTAACAACACTTTCCTCTCATCCCTAGAGAAATTTGGTGGCCTGTATATGACCCAAGACAGTTTATAAGGGGATAGGCGTGAAATACCTTGGTTATGGAGAATGATATTTTATTCAATATGCTTTGTACTAAATATGTACACTATGTGTTGGATTTGCTAGAAAGGCATATGGGAACAGGAGCTGGCTACCTTGGGAGAAAAAGGGAAATACACATTGATTAGCCCTAGCCACAGATTGCTCACGTGGAGGGCATTAGCATGATTACTTGGGGTGGGGTTGTGCCCTTCACGCTGCCATTGATGTTGCTTCCTCTTCCTCAAATAGCCATGTGCGTCACCCACACTTGTCTGAAGAGAAACCACAGTATTCAAGTTCTTGCTCCTGTGTGGGGCCTCTGCATTATCAGGACACCAGAACAAGCAGGTTCTGGTGTCCTGAACAGCCTCTGTTCATGCAGAGGCCCTACACACACCTAGGGCAATGCACGGTTGCTTCTGGAAGAATTCCTCAGGGCAGGGCTAAAAGCATTCCCCGCCCCTGGTTCCATGGGTGATGCCCAGCAGGCAAGTATAATGCATGAATAAGGCTATTGTGTCTGGCTTATGATGAGAGTTTTCCTCAAACTCCTTGGCATTAGACCTTGGCTGTCTTAACTTCAAAGGAAGATGTAGGTGTGCAAAAGGAAATAGGTGACTAAAGGATGGAAAAGAAACTGGAAGAAAGAAGTTCAATGGTAGAGCACATACTTCGCATGTATAAAGTCCCAGGTTCAGTGTCTTCTCCAAACAAAAGATCTCAAGCAGCCGGGTTGGCAAAGACCTCTGTTTGGAGAGTTGCGCCCAGGCAGAGCAGACAGTACCAAGTTTTTTCTTAAGGTTTGCATCATTGCTAGAACTCCAGGGCATGCTATTATTTTCCTTCTTTCATAGACTTGAAATGAGTTAGTATTTAAAACTCAGTGTGTAGCTTTGAATATAATTGCCCGGGGGCATCTACCAAGAGAACAAAACAACCTTGTTTCAATATTCTGGGGTGGCTTGGAAGTCTTAGTGCAACAATTGATTTATAGACACATATGATAATATGCCATTCTTCTAACATTTTACAGGTTGTCATGCCAACCAGGAAATCAAAGAGCTTCTTTCTTCTTGCTGGAAAATACATGCATGTTTACTGGATAAAAATCTTGTAGGACATTTTACTCTTTCACATCTGACCTGACAGGCCAACCGTTTAGAATGCAGTTTTTATTGCTGAACTCTAGCTTCCCATTTCAGTTTAAAAGTAGCAATCCTCGATTATGAAGTACAGTCATGCCTACTGTGAATGTTACAGCATAGAATATTTCACAGTCCCCGTCCCCCCCGAATTTTGGGTGAGGGGATGTGAAGAAGAGCCTGTGTTGGAGCCCTAACTCTGGTATGCTCTCGCGCCTTAGAGGTCTGTAATTTTCTACCACAATTTTTGGGTTTCAGGTGTCAACTGAAAACACTTTTGTAACTCTTTTGCAATCTGATGAATAGAAGATTACTTCCTTAGCAGCAATGCATGCATCTGTGTTTCAATTACTTGCTATAGTAGGTGTTGTTGTTTTTAGTTTGTACACGTTTTTAGCTATGTTTGGATGCATTTTGCCTAGATATTTTTTTTTAATGTACATCACCCCGAGTTCTTTTTGAGGAAGGTTGCATCTATAAGTATCCTAAATAAATAAACAAACAGAAGTCAGCCACATCTATATTTGAGGGCTGATTGACCCTTTATATAGTAAATATACCTACCACATATATAATTTAGATCTAACTGCGTAAATGGCGGGACGCAGGTGGCACTGTGGGTTAAACCACAGAGCATAGGACTTGCTAATCAGAAGGTTGGCGGTTCGAATCCTCGTGACGGGGTGAGCTCCCGTTGCTCGGTCCCTGCTCCTGCAAACCTAGCAGTTCGAAAGCACGCCAGTGCAAGTAGATAAATAGGTATCGCTCGGGCGGGAAGGTAAACGGCGTTTCCATGCGCTGCTCTGGTTCGCCATAAGCGGCTTAGTCACACTGGCCACATGACCCAGAAGCCGTACGCTGGCTCCCTCAGCCAATAAAGTGAGATGAGCGCCGCAACCCCAGAGTCGGCCACGACTGGACCTAATGGTCAGGGGTCCCTTTACCTTTACGTAAATGGAAATACAGTGCATCTCAGCATAGTGTGACCTGTGTGCCTGCTCAGTGTGCTATCTAGGGGCTAACTGTTGACGGGCAATTTCAAGGCCCTGTTATCCTTTCCTCTAACACTCTGTCTTTCAACCCAATTTCGGTTGAACAGGCCTTCAAACAGAAGACTCCTTCAGGAATGCTTCCAAGCTTATGCCGGCCATTAAGAAGCTATCCTTCTGTAATCACCAAATTCTGATTTTACATTTTTATATGGTTTTATGTATGATCGTTGTCAATCATTATGATATTTTAAAAGGATTAATGGTATATAAATATTTTTATACACCAAAGGAAAATAAGCAGAGAGCAGTAAATCAGGATACAATGCTAGCTCCCCCTTTGCTACGAAGTGTGGACAAGATCAAAGCATAATGCAGGGAAGCCAGAGAGAAGATTACTGCAATTAAGGGAAAAGAAAACAAGTACCCAGTTGGGCCGTAAGAACTGAGATTGAAAAAGCAGTTTCAGGGAGAGTGTTGAAAGCAGAACAAATGGACATAATTTTCAGCTCCGAAAAAGCAATTAAGGGATTCTTACCTGTCTCTAAAAGAAGCTTCACAATCCGAAAGTTGGAATGAGAAACACTGTAATGAAGTGCTGTGTTGCCATTCCCATCAGCCAAGTTCACAATTATATTCTCTAACTGTGGATGAATTGCCTCAACCTCTTGGAGGTAAGCTGCCACAATTTCAGGGCTGGAGGATTTCCTGCTTGAGATTCGGAACCACTCCTGGCAGATGGTGCTTAAAACGTGCCTCTAAAAAAGAGACCGACAGCTGATTTAGTCCAACAATGAGGGTATTCCAAACTCTTTAACAACGTTTTTGTGCTTGAAACTCACAGCCAAACCATTAGTGCCTCCCATTCACCTCTAGGGACCAAGAACGTTCTCAGATTTCAGTCCATATAGTAACTTACTGCTCTAGGTAAAAACTTCCTCCATGGAACAGCACTGTGAGATGCCAAGATGAGATGATAGCTCTTGCCAGAGCACCTCTGCTAGATCTGATAGGAGAGTTCAACAACATCTGGATGGCTGCATGCTCCCCAGCCTTGTTGAATCTTAATTCTATTATAGTTTAATGTGCTGTTCCACTGCTTGGGCAGGCTGCAAAAAGCAATCTATAACTGAGACATAATAAATAAATCTATGCATATTTAAACTTGCCTTGTTATGAAATCCTGCTATGGTAGCAGACCAGCACAACATCTTTTCAGTAGCTACTGGACTGATTTGAGTTTTGAGAGATGCAGTGTTGTGGCCAACTAAGTGTAGACCCATTGAAATTCATGAACTGAAGCTAGTCATATCCATTAATATAAATGGGCTTACTCTAAGAATAGCTAATGTTGAATACAACCCAGTTAGTAACACTGGATACAATCTAGCAAAGAGCATTAATACACAATGCTGCACACTCCAAATGAATGGGAGCCAACCATGTAGTACAGAGAGGGCTAAAATCTAGAAGCCCACAGGTTCAAGCTCAGTCTCCTTAGATGCCTACAGATGTAACCTTTTCCCCCCAAGTTCTATCCTGACATCTGCTTTGTGATGATAAATGCAATGGGTTTAAGATGTGGAAAGGTTTTATTATGGTTGATCGCTGCAAATGAATAAACTATATAAAACAAACTTTATTTGGGGAAATGTGTCTTTTACTTCCCTACACCATTTATCAAAACTAGCATTTCATTAATTTAGATTTTGAAAATAGGGAATTCGAAGTTAACCATAACACATCAGTGAAAAGCTGGTGCTAGTATGCCAGGGACAGCTCGGTCAGTAGAGCATGAGACTCTTAATCTCAGGGTTGTGGGTCTCAGCCCCACATTAGGCAAGAGATTCCTGCATTGCAGGGGAATGGACCAGATGACCCTCATGGTCCCTTCCAACTTTACAATTCTATTATTCTCTGAGTTGACCATTAACCAAAAATTATCACTGAGAAGGTTCTTAAATTAAGCTGAAACAGAGAGGTGCTCAAAATACAACAGGAAAAACATCAGTACCAGTAATTTGTCCTTTGTGGTTCTTATTTCTGGCAGGTGTTTGCTCAGGATCTGGCATCCTTTCAGAAAATCTGTAGAGGGTTTAAATCTGAAAACGAAAAACATCTTTGTGGATTCACTGTAAAAATAAAATGTGCAAAAACACAGCTTCTTCTCTTTTTTAAGAACAAGATTAGGAAAAATAAATGAATACTGATGGGGCAAGGACCTTATAGCAAAACTGCTCCTCTGCCCCCTACTACTATTCAATAACTCTCTTTTTTATATGCAACTACAGTGGTACCTCGGGTTACAGACGCATCAAGTTACAGACGCTTCAGGTTACAAACTCCGCTAACCCAGAAATAGTACCTCAGGTTAAGAACTTTGCTTCTGGATGAGAACAGAAATCGCGCAGCAGCGGTGCGGCGGCAGTGGGAGGCCCCATTAGCTAAAGTGCTGCTTCAGGTTAAGAACAGTTTCAGGTTAAGAACGGACCTCCAGAATGAATTAAGTTCTTAACCCGAGGTACCAAAGTATATAATTGAAAGGAGGCTAATGGGCTGCCCACTTCCTTATAAACCATGTATTGAAAAGGTACTGGCCACAAGGCAATACATTGTTAACTTAAGACACTAGATTTAAGAATGGTTCATTTTGTGGTCATTATTTCTGGTATGTAGTGTGGGCAGTATTAGCTTAGAACACTGGTAATTTCCAGCTCATCAAGGCCTTCCCCACCCCCAAGGCAAAGCCTTTCCCCACAGAACGACAGGCCAACCAAGGGGTGTTGTGGGAATAAAATGAGGAGGGGGAGAGTTCCTTGAAGGAAAGAAGGGATATAAATGTAATAAATACAGGTTACTTGAGAAACTACCCTGTTTCTTATATACCCAAAAGGTTACTGTGTTTTGCATTAGTGTTTCTCTTTCAAGTCTCCAAACTACCAGAAACCCACTCCACTGTAACTCAGAGCAGGGCCTCCCGTGTGGCCGCCCGTTGTGTTCAACTGTGTCCCTGTTGACATACATCAGGGGTCCATTATTTGTACTTTCTGGAAACAACTGATAGCATTTTTGTTTCAACAAGCTCTTGCAGCTCTCTTAGGTGTACATTTTGTGTTGCTTTTAAACCAATCCTTTGTAGTGGTTGTTTCGGTTTTAAAATTTATTTTTAGCTGGGCTTTTTTGTTTGTTATGTTTGTAAATCACTTTGAAAAACAAGCAGAAAATGATTCATAAATGAATAATCATAATACCTTGTCTTCAGTGTTAATTCAAATGCCTTATAGCTCATAACAACTTGGATTTTATTAATGTTTCTCTCAAATACATTATTACACCTGCTGAAAGCAGAATGGAACAGAAACGACCTCTGATTGTCTGCAGGAATTGTACATGTTCACATTACGTTCCAGCAGCTTTGCTGAAACACCAGCTGCATCAAGCACTTCTTACCCCTAAACTGTGCCAGCTGGTCATTACAAAAGCAACTGTTTAGGAATTGGGGCCCGAGTTTGATTTTCCCTCTTCCCTCCCTGTTTGTGTGTGTGTGTGATTTTTTTATTTATTTAGATTTTAAGCTTGCAGGCAGGGGCTGTTAATTGATTCCATGTAAGCCACTCTGGGAGCTTTTAAAGCTAAAAAATGGGGTACAAATGCTCTAAATAAATAACAAGAACCATTACCTGTCTGCCTTGTGCTGTGTGCTTGGTCGTGTGGTTCCCTCTTGCACTTCGGGGTCTTCTTTCCTTGCGTAATGGGCAGTTCCAGAAGCTCTTTGTTCACTTTCATTGCCATCTTCACCCCATCTATGCTCATCATTGCCACACTTTCTCTCAGTCTCACTATCTGAATTCCCTTCTGAGGAGCTTTCTTCACAACTGGAATCTTCACTGGATGTGGTTTCGTAACTGGATGAGGACAGCAGGCATTATTCAGCGTTCCTTCTGTCCGAGAACCAGAGAGCTATAAGCAAAATTGGCGGGCCCTAGGCCCAAAACCCTCTTAAATTTGAAATCCCAGGCTGTGCAAGCCAGGGATTTTTATTTTTATTTGCTGGGACATAAGTAATCTCAGAAGCATGCAAGTTTTTGCTAATTCAAAAGGAATTGGCCTCTTGTAGGAATGGTGGTTTCAATAACAATATTATTGCTTGCTTTCTAACTACCATGACGTGACTCATTCATAATAATACTTTTATGGCTCTGTGCCATAAATGTGAGATTGAGGTGAGGTGACATTGCATAATTTCCAGAATGGGGATTATAGGCACTGATGCCAAGGGAAGAACCTGGCATACAATTCTACATGACAACTATGCACATGTCATTGACATCTTTCTCACTGCAAGACTAATATTTAAAACCAATAGCAAAGCAATATTGGTGTCTTAACAACTCTTAGCTTTCTGATTTATGTCCCCAGCTATGACACACATGTTTAATGCTTCCATTACAATTAGGAGCATATATCTGAATTCTACTTTACATTGTTTTGGAAAGTATTGTCCCTAATTCAGGGAATGATCCACAAACTTGCGCTCTACTAAGAGCTCCCCAGCCTTTTCACTCTAAGCTCCAACACATTTGAAGACCTGCTTCCACATCGCCCAGCAGCTGTGAAATAACAGTTAAAGCAGCCACAACAGCTCCTGGACAGAACTGGAAGCAGATAGCCACTGTACCTAGGGATGAGGGATATATGTAGTGTTGTTCACATTTTAATGCAAAAATATGTCATTTTCACCTCTATAAACAATACAGTACACAAATCAAAATGCAGCTATCCACCAAATTTGTGCTTCTTTGAATTCTGCTGTTCAGTTCTCCAACTATATGTGTACAAAAATGCATATATTTGGGAAAGCACATGGAAATACTTATATTACTGAAAATAGCACACCAAAAATGCCTTATATTAGGGGAAATTGTATACCAAAATGTGTGTATTGGGAGAAATACACAATAAAATGCTGGTTTACTATTGTTTTTAATTGCACACTGATGCAGAAATGTGGAGAACTGTCCCTTAAGGCTGGAAAAATGAGAAACTGAAAGAAATCAAAATTAAAGATTCATTCATCTCTATCTGTACCTGGCTGGTGAGACTGTTATAAGTGGCCAAAGGTTGTGTTGGAGATTGTTGCATGGCTATTATGTCAAAAAACAAGCCACTGGGTTTGCTAAGGTTTGGCTAGGTATTCTGTTAGTACTACAGATTGGGGGCCATCCCCTTCAGGATGAATTACATTGCTTTTTCATTTTATTCAAATACATTTTCTCCCATGTAGAACTTAAAACATTTTACTAGCATTAGTGCATTTTCAAAGTAAAATGATAAAGTTACCACCTATATATCAAAGCACTTAGAAGCCAATGGTGACTGTTTGCTAAATCACTTCTAAGGGTTGTCCCTTTAAAACTACTTTACCAGATGCTTAGGGAAGAAAAGGTGTTAGTCCTCACTCTCAAGATTTTGACCTGAGATGGGGAGGATAGACTATGAAATATACAGGGCACAGACACCAAACAAGTATTGTAATATTTGTAGTGAAGTTTGGGCAGGTACAGATGCCCATGTGGACATGGACTGATAGCAACATGTAGACATGCTAATAATCTGTTTTAATGATTTGTGATATATTTTGCATTTTATGAATGTCGTATCATTGATATTGAGCTGTTCACTTTTTTTTTAAAAAAAATGGTAGTATAGAAGTTTTTTGCAAATAAATTAATGTATTTAAACACATGGCCACAAGCTACCTTTGATTCCAATATTCCACCTTTCAAGGAAGTTGCAAGCGATTGCAGCATTAATCTACAGCTACAAATGTCCGGCTTCCTACATGGTTTCTGTCATGGCTCTGTGAGTTTACAAGCAACTACTACACAGCAAACAGCCAGTCCACTTGGATTTGGAACTGGTGAGGAGAGATGCGCTAGGCAGATGGCAGAAGATCTGGTTTACAGGGAAGGTGGGCGAAGTTGATGAATATTTCTTAAAACCAACTTGCCTTTTGCACCAGAAACCAAGAGCTGTGGCGTTGCCTAGATACAGTGGTACCTCAGGATGCGAACGGGATCCGTTCTGGAGTCCCGTTAGCATTCTGAAGCAAACGCAACCTGTGTGTGCGGGTTGCGTTTTGCCGCTTCCGTGCATGCGTGACATTATTTTGACCATCTGCGCATGCGCGTGACGAAACCCAGAAGTAACGTGCTTTGTTACGTCCGGGTCGCCATGGAGTGCAACCCGATAATACTTAATTTGAAGCACATTTATCCCGAGGTATGACTGTATATGGAAGCTTAAATTAGCACAGTGCCTTTACACCACAGCCAACCATGGCAGTAGTTATTTAAGATTGTGTGCCAAACAACATTCTAGTAATGGGAAGCTGAGTCTTCTGAATAAAAGGTTCACTGGCATTTTTTTTAAAGTCTATTTGTAAAAGAGAGTAAAAAAATATCTAAGTTCAGATAGTTTTGTTCTTTCTACAGAAATCGAGAGAACTCCAAATTGCAAGCTAGTTCCAATGATTTCCTGGCTTTTGGTGTCACTGCTTACTGTATGTCTGTTTCCTAGCCTACTCACTCAGTGCAAAGGTTACCATTCCTTTTGTGAAGTTTGTGGTGATTTTCAGCTTTCGTTTATATTAGCGTAGTACTTTTCAATACTTCTGCTAACAACCTATGTCATGGGTAGTCAAACTAAGGCCTGGGGGCCGGATGCGGCCCAATCACCTCAATCCGGCCTGCGGACGGTCTGGGAATCAACATTTTTTTATGAGTCGAATGTTTCCTTTTGTTTAAAATGCATCTCTGGGTTATTGGTGGGGCATAGAAATTTTTTTTTTTCCTTCCAAAATATAGTCCAGCCCCCCCCATGGTCTGAGGGACGGTGGATCAGCCCCCTGCTGGAAAACTTTGCTCACCCCTGATACATCCTAATGCTTCCTCCAGCCTTTTGCAGCAATCTCGCCAACATCAGAATGGAGAAGGAATGAATGTGTTTAATACATCAATCTTTTCTTTTGGCATACATTAAAAAGTAGCATTATAAATGACAAGGCAGTTTTGCTTCTTCCATTGATGCTTACCCACCATTTACCCCAACAAACTGAAGGTTCTTTTTGGTGCCGTTACCTCCTGCATGGAAACCAGTGTCCTTCTTTTTCATTATAGATTTAAGGCTTGTGCTTGGAGAAATTTCTAATACAAATATTGAAAACATAGAACATCAGAAATGTTGTAACAGAGTTGTCTTACTTAACTATATAACATACCTTTAACAAACTGAACATGGTAAATAAGTCCCCCTATCTATTGAAAGGCTGATCCCAACACCTCGCAACTCCTACAGCAGTGGCTTTTAATATATATATACACACACACACACACACACTGCTTGATTGTAAAAACAAAAACTCAAAAGCGGTTCACAACGTGGCTGTTTTTAAGAGGCCTATATTGTCTGTTAGTTCTTCTGTTTGATTGCTTCATAGACTTACCTACCCTACCCTGGTTGGGGAAGGGGGGGGACACCAGTGGTTGGTATGATGCAGCAGCCAGAGAAGACTCCCCCAATCCTGGGTGCCAATATGTTGTTGGATGCCAGTTTCCATCAGTACGGTCAATAGTCAGGCATTATGGGAGTTGAAGGCACAGATCCCTCAACCCAGCTTTATGGCCCAACACTGAGCAATGTCACATGCATAACTGCAATAACATTTATTTATTCATCATTACAAAGACCCATCCCCTTCCCAAGCTACAGCCATTTTGTTGGTGCTTCTATTTTGTTGAGTGTGAAGATGGAATTGACGGTCAGTGGAGTTAAGGGAAGGTGATAGAATAATGTGAAGGATGGAGCAAAAGAATAGGGGTACGTCAGTTCTCCTTCGCTGTGCAAGAGGGCAACAGGAATTTGTAGAAGTGGATAGGACTTTTTCTCAACCACCTTGGGGTCCTTGTTGGTGTTTGTGGAGGACATTCCCATTAGGTTTCCAACATTGCCTGGGCCCATTTTATATGTCCGTGATGCTCAACTCATTATGAAATGTAGTGTTCAGAGGAAAACAAGACAAAGGGAAGATGAAGACAGTGTGGAGAATAGCAGATGGCTCAGTTGCCTCAAGAAACTTAAAATGGAGGCCAATGATGACTCTGCTCTGTTGATACTGCTGTTTAAATATAAAGCTTATATATGTCAGTCACCAACTATCATTGATTTGACTCAAGATGAGGCATTGGTATCAGTGTTTGCCCAGATACTGTTGTCATCAGTTTGTGGCTGTGGTATATGGAATGGCAACTCTGAGACACTTTGCAATATCAGTGTATGGTTGGCATACCTTCCGACTCCACCCTCTAACTAGACTTCCAGTCTGAGCTAGCTGAACTGGTTCAGCTTAAATGTCATCAACTTGGGTCGCTTGGGATTCAGTGAACATAGGACTCCATTGCTTCCATGACATAAAAAGAGAGGATGAGGATTGAGGGTGGATTTAATGTTTTCCAACTGAATGGAAACAAGTGCTGTGCATTTTGAAGAAGGCACAACTGTAATGGGTCGTTTCAAAAGATTGATAGCTTGGATTAGTCTGTTAGGTTGATTTGGCCCTAGAAACTGAATGGATCCCAAAACATTCTTGTGGGCATACTTTGTGCTACTCTGCTGATCACAGGATAGAATCATAGAGCTGGAAGAGATATCAAGGGTTATCTGGTCCAACTCCCTGCAATGCAGGAATCTCAACACATGGGTCTCCCATCCAATATGAAACCATACTGGATCCTTCTTAGCTTTGCCAATGTGTTTGTAGTTTTATAAATTGTGAAATGGCTCAAAAGAGTTGTGTCCAAGAGTTCTCTATAACTAATGTGGGAATAGACAACTTTACGGAATGAGGAACTGAGCTTGTTGAAAGAGGACAGGTGACATTAATGGCACTTACCTTATGACAGAGCTGACTAGTTGCAGTTGTGCCACAGCAATGGCAACTTTTTCCTCCACCGCATCAGATATCATATAAATGGCTGATAAATTCTACAAAGAGGTTCATCCATGGTTTTTCCCACCCTCAGTAAGTGATGTGAATGGCAAAGAAATGAAAAAAAGGGAACTATGTTGATACAGCAATGTGAATATTTGCTGTTCTGGGTTTGGGCTGAAAAAACTGGTTGACTCTATTCATAGAAGCCCTATGCACCTTCTTATGAGCAACATGGAACTAGATTGTAGAAGTGCTTTTCACAAACCTATTCCAGCCATCCCTGTTCATCAGTTGAGAGGATGTCATCCATGCCTGTCCATACCCATTATCTCTTACTATCACTATGAAATTGGTTGTATTAATATGATGCCATGCATTTAAGTGATGCTGGATGATATTTTTTAAGACATAAAAAATGAATTTGGTTTCTAAACTTTCATATTTCCTTAACTGCCACATTAAGTCCTGTTTACATTAAAATAGTGCTTTTCAACAACATGGAAATGTCACAAGAATATTTCTTTTAGTTTCCCTTGTTTGTTTTGGTAAAATGAACATTTTTATTATTATTTTGAAGTAGCAAACATGTTTATTTCATTCAAAATATCTCAGGTGATATTCCTGACTAGCTGCAATGTAAGTGGAAAGGAAAGAATGGCTTTGCCAATATTATTTACCCAACTGTTGATACTGTGTGTTGGAATTTTCCTTGTCTGTCGGCGTTTGTGTTGAGTAGGCAGAGAGCAGCAAGTTCAAGGAATTAACAAGCTGGTTCTGGATGGAGCTGAGCTTTGAGGCGGGCTGCTTAATGGCACTGGCGAGTTCTGGGTACCCGTGTTCTAGGCATGTCCACTGCTCTTGCAACAGATCCTGGATTTTTTTAACGTATTGGCCTACGATGGGATCTGCAGGCGAATTCTTTGGTTCTGGTTGGGTTTCCTCCTCATTCAGCTCCTGCTTAAAATCTTCTTCAAAAAGGCCTTCATTTCCTCCTGCCTTTGAGCCAACCACCTCAACACCTGAGCAGCTTTCTTCACCAGCAGCAGAGAACTGTGTGTCATAGTTGCACACTCCCTTCTGGTAGTTGTCATTATCAATGTGTTCATCAATCTTCAGTTCATTGCAACTTAGCTCAAGAGGGGAACGATCATTTTCCTGTTTCATTTCTTTCTGCCTCTGGAAAGATGGACGGTCTTTTTCTCCAACATCAACACTTGTCATCTCATGGTGGACATGGAACAGCTTCCTATGCCCTTCCTTTATCTGCAGATTCTTATTATCAATTTCACAGGCATCACACCCTATTGATTCCATAGGCACAGTGATGCTTACATTAACCCCTTTGTCAGATGCCTCCTTAGCTGCCCGTTCGGTATTCACAGCAGCATCATGGTACTGGAGGGCAATTTTGTCCTGCTTGCACGGTCTAATTTCTTTGGTACTCTCCCCACAGAGTTTCTCTTCCAGTTGAGCTTTGGAACTTGCCAACATTTCAATGCTCCTCTCCTTGGCCTTGATTTCCTTATCCTGCTGCTTCAAGACTACTCGAATCTGCTCAAGTTCTTCTGTCTTGTTGTTCAGCTGTTCCTCCAGAATAGCAATATGCTGCTTTAAGGCCGTTATCTTGCTAGGTTCTTCAGAGAGCAAAGGCTTGAGGTTTATGTTTTCTTTCATCTCTCCAGTGCCAGGACTTGTAACTTCATCCCCCTCCGGTAGTCCTGCTGTAACTGTCTCAGTTATGGTGAGCTCTATGTCTTCCTGGGTCTGGCTCTCAGGGCTGTATTCCAAGGCTCTGAAAGTGGTCAATTCACTTTGGATGGATGGCTGACAAACATCTGTCTCCGTTGCATCACATTCCTCTTCTCCGCTCTCAGCAACTGCAAGCAGTTCCTGAGATACTAAATGCTGGCTTTGCCATGAGGCACTGGGTTGTATTCTCTCCTTTGTAAGCTCTGGTTGTCCCTGGTCTAGCACAAGCTTAGCTGTTGCTTGTTGCCTCGTAAGCTTCTCAGTATCGTGGATGGCCTGACTGATTTGCTCCTTTACATTTTTCAGATTTTCAGGAGATCCTTTGGACCAATCTGAATCCAGTGTTCCCTTTACAGGACTAAAATCAAATTCCAAGCCTTTCCCGTCAGAAGACGGAAGGAATGCCAACGGTGGAAAAGCTTCTGGCTGCGTTTCTACTTCTGAATCCTGGCTTGGTGGCAGCGTGGCAGGCATACTAGATGCCCTCAAAAGCTGAGGCCTCCCTCTACAGATGCCAGTCTCCTCTTCAAGGTGCGTGGCATCTTGCTTGACAGTCTCTATTAAAAGGGCCTTTTTTCTGTAGCTTGGCTCACTTGAACGGGTGGCTAAGGGCAACGAGTCAGTCGATGTGACAACAGGGCTGCTTTCCTCTGCCCCTAAGGAGGCCTTCCTCTGTGTAAGGAAGCTCTTGTTTGGGGCTGAGGAGTAGGCCCTTGATCCATTTTCTGGAAGGCTGAAATTGCGAGGCAGCGTGCTGAATTTTGGGTGCTTTGCCTTCCTGTGAATAGGAATCCTCTTGATAGTATTTCCTTTCTCAATGTCATCTACGTACTTCAGGAAGTCAAGATCTAAGTGGAAGCCATAGGGTGTTTCAAGAGAATAGGGGCTTTGGGGTGGATCTTTATCCTCTGGTTTGGACACCCATTCATCTGCTGACATAAAATTAAAAAATTAAAACAACTGTAATATCAAGAAAGTCTGATGTCTGAAACCACTTATAATTCCTACCTCACACCCCTGATAGAAGTCTTTAGCCACTTAATTCTCATAATGGAAAAAGACAATCTGCTAAGGTCACTCTAACCTAACTAACTAGAAATTACAAGGGCATGATGCAACCTGAAGTGACGCAGCCATGTGCTTGAAAAAAGGAATCAACACAGTCTCCTTAGAAGACTGTGGTAGCTCAATGGCACAGCACCAGGTTGGACTGGGAAAAGTCCCTGCATGACACTCTGGCAGGCCTCTGCCAGTCAGAGTAGACCAAACAGAGTAGCTAGATGGAATAATGGTCTGACTCAGTATAATGCAGCTTCCTGTGTTCCTCCTTTTCTGGCTGGCCATCTGGTCATAACACAGAGTCCTACAGACTCAGCCACTTTCTGACCTAGTGCCCAAGGAGCTCCACTCACAAGCATCCAGTTCTGCATGGCATAATGTACATACCAAGGGAAGGCGGGGAAAGGAGGGAAGAGGGCTTCTTTTAGCCCTGTGCCCATCTCTTCCAGAGCACATCACAGTGACTATATGGAAATGCATAGTTTCCCATTCGCTGTGTTTCATCAGCATAACCCTCTACCATTAGGATGGGGAGTTGTGAATAAAGGATATGAAAGAAACAGATGAATGCCAGATAAGGCGGTCCCAATATTCTATGGTGAGGTCCCTATGGACTTCCCCAAACCCTCTCCCAGCTGTCTCTAAGGCTGCAACAGCATAGAGCCACTGCAGTATTGCTGAAAATCAGCCTATATCAGCATGCATACTCCCCCCCCTTTTTTATTGAAATGCTGGCTGTAACTCCAGGCACAACTGCAAGGCAGTTTCACTAAATCACTGTGCAGTTAGCCTCTATCCAAAAGGCAAAAAGAGGGGGGAAACATGGCTGGCAATTTGTCATCTGAGACATCTCTGTACAGTCAGCTTAGATATATAGTCCCGAAGAGGCATGGGCAAATGTATAATCTTGTTTTCAAGGGCTGAATCATGTAATTGTACCACCGAAAGTCATCAAGAATTTGCTAAATAATCACTCTACTTGGTAATTATGTAAATGACAGCTTTTGCAATCCACACAACATATTTGCTTTAAAGTCTGCATGATCCTAATGTATAATAAACCTTTACCATTACACTCAGCATCACTAATATATTCAGCACTGGCTTTCAAACCATGTCAAATGCTTTAAGACATGCATACAAGGTTGATCTGGAAAAGAGCAAACTGAACAGATTGGTTCCTGGGAGTCAGCCTTGGTCTCCCTTAAATATATATAAAAAAATGCCTCTGTGTGCACACAAGTTCCCAGGCTAAGAGCTTGGTGCTTTTGCACAAAACCAGACAGAAGGGAATCAGGAAAAGCAGCTATCTTCTTGAGTGGAGCTCAAAGCGCTACTCTTGCTCAACAGACCTCATGGCTCAGTTTACTTTTCATGCTTAGGTATGTATAAGACCCATGAGCAAAAAGTGAGGAGTGGCCCGAATACATGTTGTCTCAGGCAACCATATACTGATTCAGGGGCAAACAAGATGTGACATTATTGACATTGTTTGGCCTTCCATGGTAGCCAGCAATGACAGTCAGCACTGTGGTGTGTAAGGAAGGCTTTTTATCCTTTGACCCCACCACTGTCTGGGTCTGAATTGGGACTCCCTAAATTGCTGTTCACAGTTCGAGGAAAGTTGACCCTTGGCACCAAATGATTTGAACAACATGGCATGTATTTTGGCCTTAAGAGTACAGGACCACGTAGGCCAGTTCTGCCTGCTCTGAAGTGCGACAGCTCTCCGATATCTGTGGTAGAGGTCTTTTTCAGCCCTGCTACCTCAGTCTTCATAACCAGAAATGTCTGGGATTGCAGCTGGGAACTTACGCTTGCAAAACATGCACTCTCCCACTGAGCAAAGGCCTCTCTCCAATGGAGAAAGTTATCCCCCAGCCCCAAAGTACTGAAATACTCCTCCTGCTTCCTCTTATTTTTAAGGGGTGGTGCTGTGGTCTAAACCACCGAGCCTCTTGGGCTTGCCAATCAGAAGGTCAGTAGTTTGAATCCGCATTACGGGGTGAGCTCCCATTGCTCTGTCCCAGCTTCTGCCAGCCTAGCAGTTCAAAAGCATACCAGTGCAAGTAGATAAATAGGTACTGCTACTGCAGGAAGGTAAGCGGCATTTCTGTGTGCTCTGGCACTCATCATGGTCCTCCGTGTGCCAGTAGTGATTTAGTCATGCTGGCCACATGACCTGGAAAACTGTCTGTGGACAAACACCGACTCCCTCGGCCTGAAAAGTGAGATGAGCACCGCACCCCATAGTCACCTTTGACTGGACTTTAAACCATCCAGGGGTCCTTTACCTTTAGGGGGAAAGGCCATCAGCTTCTCTCTGCAGGCATAAGGTCCAGAAGCAGACCCCTCCTGCAAGAACCCTATTTTCCCTTTGCACTTACAGATTTTGAACAGAGATTGGGTGAGTATTCAAAACTGGGGCCTGAACATTTTTAAAAGTCTAATTCAAAAAGCATGAGTTCTTTAATCGTTTAGCAATTAACAGAAAAATGAACAGTATAAAGTTTCTGCCTTTCAATTAAGGTTAAATTCTGTATCCATACCATCTGTATTCTCCATAATGATGACTGCTGTCCAGACCACAGATGTCAAGCCATTAGTGAAACATCATCTGAAGACATGTAGTCCACCTTAAAAAAAGAGGAGGGGGTGGAAACTGTTAAACAATACAATTATAGTTATTTCAAGACCTAAGCATCACACTTCCTTTCGATTACTTCTTTATGTACAAACTGCTCACTTCACCAGAATAATCTATTTTTAAACACAGAGCTATTAAGACAGTTTCCGTCTGCATGGAGTGAAATTATTATCCTTTGAGTCCTTATCCAGTAAGCACTTCCAGGCATCTTTTAAATCAATGTTTTCTCTTCTAACTGTAACAGTTCCTGCTCTGAAGACACGGGCATATCGCTATCAGATCATTTTTCACTGCTAAGTAACAACACACAAGACCAAAGGAAATTCAGAAAGAAATTGGGGAGGTAAAGGGAGGGGAAGATGGAGGAGAGGAAGAAACACTGAGGAGATGCATGTTGAGTAGAAGTTGAGGTGATAAGTAATCACTCATCTTATTACTGTTGGAAGCATTGATTACTCTGGGACATGGCCTATAATTAATGTGCTGTGTACTACAGCTTTCCTAGTTTAAAAAGCAAGGTGGGGGGGCCGGAAGAGAAACTAATTATAGACATGACAAGATATTGCCAGGGTCCTTCCCTAGGGTTCTACCTCAAGCAGCTGATTATAGACACCTCTAAAGGGCAGCAAACTGACAGATATTTCAAATTCCCATTTATAGATGAACATCCATGGATATGTATTAGCTAATATGAAAGCTGATGTAGGTAGTTTTGGAGAATAACTAGCCCCTTTTTTGTATGTGTTAATAGATAGGTCTGGATACAAAAAAACAGTTCACACATCACAGTAAATCATAATTCAGCCTTTGCTAACTTGATGCCTTCCCAATGTTTTGGATTACAATTCCCATCAGTTGTGCTGGCTGGCGCTGATGGGAACTGTAGTCCAGAAGATCTGAAGGTTGGAGAAGGCTGCCAGGTTTGGGGGAAATAAGCAAGCAAGCAAGCAACAACAACATATGAATCAGTCCTTAGACATGACCATTACTGCTTACATTCTTGTTTTTCTGCTAACAAAGCACACATACCCATGTCAATACAACAGACTGTGGCTAACCCTGACTTTTGCCATAAAACAAGCCCCCATGCTTGTCAACGATTATTCAAAAGATTTAGAAAAGCTTCTGTGGTGTTGTCTCTGCTTAGTAGCCATGTTTTCAGCAGTACTGCTAGGTTCCATAAGTCATATACATCAGTAGAAATAAGTTTCTGTGCAGGATTATCTGAACAGTGTGTCAGTAGAACAGTACCAGGAAACCTTCAGTTTAAACTCTAGACAATCATTGTGTAAGCACAAGTGACATCTTTAATTTTAGTGGACATATCCATTTGAAAATATGTTCTATAAAATAAGTATATATACAGAAAAGGATATAACAAAGATGTAGAATATGTGTATCAATTAGATGTGGAAATTGTCAACATCAAGCAGGCTTTCTTTATTTGCCTTTGCTTCACATTCACAAGGACATGGTTTATAAAGACAGCTGTGGTTTGCTTTATATTTGCGTCAACTGAAGAACAACAGGTAAACTGAATCTAAAAATCCAAAACATTCAACACCATGTCAAACTACAGTAGAATCCTGTGCATGTTTACTCAGAAGTAAGCACCGTATTATTCATTGTTACTAACTCTCACCTATGCACATACAGGATTAAGTTCCACTGAGCTGGCCGCAATGGTTTGCCACTTCCGAACTGACAATGCATAGAGTCACTAAGATCAATGCCTGTTGCATTCACTGCAAGGAAGGACCCTTTGATCATTAAGAAGCATTTAAAAACAGTATTTTGAAACCAAGATCATTTCTCCCCAGTGAGATGACAAGTTAATGCATTCTCGTTAAGAGCTATTGCAACAGCTTTCTGATACTGCCTATCATTTGCAACTGCATTGCAGCAATTTAACTCGGCATTTCATTATTGGAGTTCAAACTGGCAGTTAACAGAAGTATTTGGCCAGGTTACCTTCATATCCTCCCAGCTGCCAAATCAAAAGGAAGAAAAGAAACCCAGACAAGCCTTCTCTTTCTAGGAAGCGCTCCAAACACTCCTGAAAAGTCCAGAGTTACACTGGCAAAACATGTAGTCACTCCAGCTGCTAAAGAGTTGGTCAGCTGACTAATGACCTTGCTTGAAAAGCAAATACAACCTTTGCTGTGATAACACAGAAGGATGCAAATAGAAGTCGTGTTCAGGCATGGTAAAAACATGGCATTTGCAAGAATCTTCATATACTTTCCAAAGAAGGATTGTCTTATTTTTGAAGCTCCAAGAGAAACAAAACATCTGATTAACTCCCAAGAGGAAATGCCTGAACCAAGTTGTGAAAGAATTATCATATTTTTTTTTTTGAAAGGATTATTTAAAAGGCTGCCAATAATTAACAGTGGCAGAAACATAAAAATTATTTTGGGTAAGACAAGCAAAGCCTGGTTCTACCTCATATCACAAACCTTCCCAAACAGAAACATGATTATATTGTGCATTAATATTCCCTCAGAATTCAGACACTGTGGATTTCAGTAAGTTTTATAGTCTAATAAAAAGTTATGGATTGCAGCCTTAATTAAATGTTCAACTTAGTGTCTGATTTACTTGTAGTCTGCAAGTATTGCTAAAAGGGCAAGTTTTATTTTCTGAATTAAGAACAATGATAGATGCCACATTGATCTGCCTTGTAGCTGTAGGTCTTATGTAGGTAGAAAAGTTTGTTTTAACAGCTGCATGGCAGGGTTAGGGTTAGGGAGCTTATCCCAGCATGGAACTGTTTCACCTGCTGGGCTTCTGCCTAATACACTGCTGTCAAAAGGTACAGGACAGCAGGCAGAAAAAAATGCCAAGTAATGGCATAGGAAAGTAAAAGCAGCCCTGCTGGAAAAGGCTATAGCTCAGTGGAAGAAGGGCAATACAGTGGTACCTTGGTTGTCAAAATGATCCATTCCGGGAGTCAGTTTGACTTCTGGAACTGTTTGAAAACCAAGGCGTGGCTTCCGATTGGCTGCAGGAGCTTTCTGCACTCAATCGGAAGCCGCGTTGGATGTTTGGCTTCCAAAAAAGTTCGCAAAGCGGAAAACTCACTTCTAGGTTTGCGGCGTTCGGGAGCCAAAATGTCCAAGTACCAAGGCATTTGACAACCAAGGTCCGACTGTAGCTTATTGTTGCAAGATAGGTTGTGCACTCAGAAGGCCCCAGATCCTATCCCCAGCATCTCCTGGTAAGGCAGGGAATGTCCATTACTTGAAGCCCTGGAAAGCTGCTGCCAGTTGGTGTAGACAGTACTGTACTGAGCTAGATGGGCCAAAGGACTCACTATGTATAAGGCGGCTTCCTGCGTTCCTACGGATCAAGCCAAAGGTCCATCTAGCCCAGCTTTCCGTTCTCACAGCAGTGAAGCAGATGGCTATGAGCTCTCTCTTGCTTGTGATCCCCAGAAACTAGTATTTAGAGGTAATATATAGCCATCGTGGCTAGTAGCCATTGATGCCTTGGGAAAGCAATACAGTGTGTTCATCACTGCTGGGACTGGGACCCTTCCCCTCTCACAGATGTTATTAGAAGACACTACCTCATGTGTGAGAAAGAAAATGCAACTTGTGAGGCAAATGATCATCACTGCCTCCTCCACCTGGTCCTGCTGTACAGCTCCTCTCTTTGAAGGAACTAAATGCACCTTTCAAAAAAACAAAACAAACAAACTGGGAGGGAAAGGGGTTCTAGTGCAGTTTTCAGTCATGGCTGGTTGCTTTTAACCTTTTCAAAGACACAGATAAATTGGTTTTCATTTTCGTTTCTATTTGTTTCTCTCCCCCGCCCCCCAATCTTCAGTTTGGTTCTCCCCGTTTCCACCTTAGTTTGCAAACTTCTTTTAACTACTGTATGAAAATTCATGTGCATTTTCCTATGCATTTCACCTAGCATTACTCTGCAATTTTGCCTAAAATATACATTTTGTTTCCAATCAGCTTCCCCCCAATTTTGGGACATTATTTTCACTAAAATAAGCATTTTGTGCGCACCTTTCCTTAACATATGCCTTTTTCGGGGGGATGCATGTTGGGTTGGACAACTGCACTGCAAAAAATTAGAGAAGTAGAAATTTTGAAGGATAGGTGTGTTTTGCTGTGTACAGTAAGCCCACCACTTACGTGGGGGTTACGTTCTGGGGATCATGCCTAAAGCTAAAACACATTGGGTTCAATGGTGAGTGGGATTGCCAAAGTCTCTCCCCCCCCCCCATGCCACCCCCTTTCACTTTTTTACTTTTTGCCAAGAGCATAAAGTTGAATGTGCACACGTTAAATGTGCATAAGTTGTGGGCTTACTGTATTTTATTTGGGAATTGCAAACTGGGTAGGTTACCTAAACAAATTTCCCTGCTATCCCTACTGGCCAATGCTACAGACAAGACAGCTGTCTGGACTAGATGGGGACAAGTGATCTCAACCTTTGTACAACGCAGAGGTTGGCTTTCAGCCCCAAATATCAAAGCCTGCATCTTAAGTGACAGCTTTCTGCTCCAACAAAAAACCAACCCATAGGAGGCAAATTGGAGATAAGACAGGCACACTTGCTCCAGAACCTGAACACAAGGCAATGGGCGTAAGGGTGGGGCACTGATCCCCAATACACAAAGCCACTTTCTGAAGCCACAATTATCTGCTTGTTCAGAAAACCATTTCACCGGAAGCAAACTTGTGATGGCAAAAGACAACTTGCGCCAGAACCTGAGCACAAGGCAGAAAGGAACGTGCAAAACCATCCCTTCAAAGCAACAGAAACCCATTTCACAGGAGGTAAAATGGTGAAGCTAAAATAACTTGTCCCAGAACCCAAGTCCAATGGCAGAGATGGGCTCTGATCTCCAACACACAAATACAATCACAGTATCTCTCTATCTCTCTCATGATCACCCCCAAACTCTGTTTCTCACATACCCAACTGCCAAACTCCCTGATGCCAAACAAACAAAATCAAGTTTGTTCATGCTACTAAATAAAAGTAACAACCACATTTGCATTTTAAAGTCACACTGACTACACTTTTGGGGGTTGTTTTTTTAAATAGTGTGAATGGAAAGCAAAGTGAAACAGCTTTGATTGTCTTATGCTACAACATCATGGGTGATTCTGAGTGTTAACGGATGCCACAGCAAAGATGGTTGTTTGCGTAGAAGTGAATTGGGAGCCCAAGAGTTTATTCAATGCACTGACCACCATACGTTGCTGGTTTCAGCTTTCAACAGCCCCAGCCAGCATGGCCAAGTGCTGGGCTGGGGGAAGCTGCAGTCTATAACAGTACCTGGAAGGCACCATACCTAGTAGAGATGCTAAATAATAACAGCAGTGTCCCATTCTGAAGAGGTTATTTTGGCTGAGGCTTCATATCTTCCTTGTTATACCATCAGTCTACAGAGAACCAGTGAAGACATTGAATCTGTGCAGAAGGACCAGAAAAATCAGCAATGCATCTGTTGTCATTACTGAGCATTCAGCAAGATTGATTTTATACCTCAGCTGCAGTTCAATGAGTAGCATCTGTAAGAGCAGGCAGAAGTGGGAGGAAAGCCCTTTCCAGAGTGATCCTGTGGTTTAAGGAGACCCACTTAAAACCCTGCTGACTAGTTGTTCACTAGCCACCTCTTGACTAGTTGTAAGCAAGGAGGCAGGCAGGCAGGTGGGGTGGAGAGTTGGCTGAGGTTGGTGGGGCAGGGTCCCCATTAACTCTGCCAGTGATGGCAGCTGTCGCTTACAGCAGTGAGAGGTAGTAGGGAGAAAGGGGTACTGTGCCACACTGCTGCCCCTGAGCAAGAGTGGGCTCTGCCAAACCACAAAACAGGCCAGATTAACAAAATCAAGGAAAACATGAACATGCCTTATCTGAGACCCAAGTTGGACGAAAGACCTGACTATTGGCAACGGAGCTTTGTGTGAGGAAACTGAACAAACAACGTCAAAGTGTCACCACACCGCTTCCAAGATGCAAAGCACACTCAAGTCAGCTGCCAGTTTTTGAGGCTTATTGTTGGGGTCGGTGGGGGAGATCTCATTAGAAGGGGAAAGATTTCATAATAGCTAATAAAACTCGCCAAGGTCTAGATAATGCTTCGATTGTGATCTGAGAGAATATTGCAACAGGAGGTGTGCCAGAGTTCTGTCAAAAGGCTTTCGAGGTGAAACTGAACCCACAACGTTCCGATTTGGTTATCCAGTCATGTCCTACTTATTTTAAAAGTACTGTACACCTCTTTTGGATCACGAAAAGGTCATGGGGGCAGGAAGAGGAGGGTTAAGCACCTCCTCCTTTGGTGCCGCTGCTCCAATTAAAATTTGAGCCCTCAAAATTGCTTTGTAGTAGTACAAATGAAAGCAACAAGGGGAATGGCTCTCTCAAGGCATATTGTCATTTTGGATTGAAATTCTAGATGTATTGAAATGTACTGTTGGCCTAATGTAGTCCATCTGGCTACAGGAGCTGAGGTTCAGGGATCCTACAAGAGGAATGTTATAGCTGGACAGGCTCTAGGAAGAAATCTTAGGCGCCTGGAAACACAGCTACCTCAGCCTTTACCCACTTTAATCTGACCTCTCGCCTAGTCCATCCACGATTCCTTGATCTTCTTTCCCTACTGTGAATTCTGCAAGGAGATACACACACAGCACCAAGTGTGAGTGCACATTTGCAGATTGATCATTGTCTATTTTGCGAGATGAATTACTTAAGTAAAAAAACCAAACCCACACAAACAAATAGAAAGCCAGCTGCCAAAACACTTGACGTTTAAAACTAAACTCAGCAATCCTAACCTGGCCTAAATGGCCGACTGAGCTTTAGGCTGGGTCAGGTAGACCCGTCCCATGGAGGATTAAGATGCTGAATCAACAAATTCCCTTCAGGAGCAGGATTGCGGCATCTCAACAGGAGCTAATTATGAACTCCTTCCTTGTGGGCATCAACTAGTGAGCTGGCAGTGGAAGGACCCCATGGTCTCCTTTATGCTAACCATGCCTTCTGTCATGAAATAGCATTTACGCCCTCATCGTCCTTTGCCAGCTATCCTTGTGTGATCTAGCATCTTCTGTTTAAAGGCTCTCCAAAGAGCTGGTCTAGGTAGGTGGTCCAGATGAACACAGAGCAGCAAAGCAGAATTGTCAGCAAAAGCCACCTATCAAATGTAAATGCAGACTCTGGGGGAATATATGCAGTACATACTTTTGAAATCTGTTTGGATATACAGATGTGTACATAATGAGTTTTCAATCTGTCAAGTGAAGAACAGGGAGAAGAATTAGTTATGCAGGAAAGGACTCAAATGATACAGGATGCATGAAAAATGCACACACTAAGACTAAAGATGGGATTTCATGCAAAGAAGCAAAGTGTTGAGAGCTAGTTTAGGCTTTACAGAAATCTAAAATTGCTGCCTCTAGCCATGTACATTGACTTCAGTGACTACAATTAAAAGCTTGAACTACATGACATTGTGTTACTTCTGTCTGCCTGAACATTTATTGACCTTAACATTTGGGGGGAAATTAATGATTCCCTCCCTTATTCTCATCATGCTATATTTTGCTCAACTAAACTACTTATTATACAGCAAAGGGTTGACTATTAGAATATACCATTATATGATTTACATATGGGCCTGGATAGAAAACTGAATGCTTTTTGGTTCCAGTACCTTAAAGGATTATTAGGTTCAACTGACTGCACTGGCCAACAATAACTAGTTTACTTCTACAGATGCTGCATATTCACAGCTATAGAAAATTCACAGAATACCAGACTATTCGCTGTGATGTGTACATGCACCTAGAATTCCGAGGGGGAGGAATGACAGCACAGCATTCAGATAGTAATTTCCCATGCCCTGTGGAAATAGCAAGTACTTTTTCCCAGGGACGCTGCTGTACACTACATGGGGAGACAGCTGTGTGAGATGCTTTCGTGTTTCCATTGGCTGAATGATGGAGGAGCAGCACAGGCTGAAATTCTGCATTGGCATTTGATTAATCACCCTTTTATGTGCTATCCAATAATATGTGCAGAAACATGACAAAATAAAAGATTTAAAACATTTAAATGAAAATATTTTCTCTCTGTATAATAAAAATGTAAGAATGTCATCATGAAGTCTCCATTGGATGATCTGTAGTGCCGCATCACAATCCTGGGTTTGCATGAAGTCTGGGAACAAAAGTCTGGGAAATTAAAGCCACTCACACTCACCCATCAGGCTTGAGAACCTAGGCCAATATTCTCAGTAAATAACACAGTGCAAGACCTAGATATCCCACTGCATCCAGAAACCATTATGTTGTCAGTTAGCCCAACCATCCTCTCTCATTTGAGCAGCTGTTGTTCAAACCAAGACCTGCAGTGAAGCATCATTTCCTCCCAAGCATGTGGGAGAGAGAGCTGGGCCACTCTGCACTATCTGCCATTTTAGAATCCTACATTTCAAGTCCTGCCCACCCGCTTCCATACAGCAGCATTTTACTGGTCAAATACTGTTCTGGAGCCAGGCAGAGAAAGGTTCTCCAAAGCCTTTAGTATACAGAACTGGAGGCTGGGGCTTTTTATTTATATACTGCTTCATTGCCAAGGTGGTTTGTAAGCAGCTTACAAGTATAAGACCAATGACAAAACACACATAACAGTCTCTCATCTCTGCCGTGCAAAACTGCTTGACTGACTGACAGCTGTTGCAATCCTTTCAAAGAGGAAGGCTGTCAGCACTGGAGTGAGGGGATATCTCATCTTCTTAACAGTTGGAAGCCTTTACACACTTACACACACACACACACACACACGCCAATCCTGTGCCTGCCAGGATCTGACTGTAAAAAGGCATATATCTACCAGCTGTAATGATAAACTCAAACCTCTCAGGTGTTTTGACAGAACTTTGCACATACTTTGCTTTTAAAATCAGATCTCCGTTTCAGTCAAGTGGAACCGTGACATTGCTGGGAGGATCACTAATAATATAAGAGCTGTTTTCTAAAGGCAGTATCAGGTATTCAGGAATATGAAGCAAATCCTTTGGTGCAGAACAACCTCCTCTGGAGCATTTGGATTCAACTTCACAGTGCTGGTCCTTTTTTTTAAACTTCTTATCCATGTAGGAAAGTTTTAATTAAATCCTGAGAGGCAAAGAAGTGTACAAACAATGCAGAGGTCAGTCAGCCCGCAACTGAAATTTGCAAAGAGATCATATTTTTCTTTTTCTCTTTAAACGACTTCTGATTTTGAATGCTGTGATAGCTACTATCTTGTCTCCCATCAAAAGAAAGTATTTTCTAAGGGATATGAACTGTTGCTTGGCATTTTCTCCACAGGAGTTCATCTTCTCTCTTGAGTTGAAAATTTGCAATCAGCGTAATGAAAGCTTTATTTGTCCTTTTAAGCTAGTGATAGGGAACTTTTCCAGCTCCAGGTCTGTATTCCCTGATGGGCAATCTTCTGAGGGGCATATCCTAGTGGTAGGTGTGGTCAAAAGCGGGGAAGGCAGTGTCTGTGGCATTATTACAGGTAAGATATGTTCAAGCCTGGGGGGGGGGGGGAAACAACAACCCCACAATTAAGGGCATGTATTGGGAGCAGTGAGGGATATGGCCTGGGGCAGAGGGACGGCCTGGGCAGTCAGGAGGGCTGGATTTGGCCCCCAGGCCTAGAGTTCCCCACCCCTACAATAAGCTAACATGAGAGATGGATTTGGTTTTTAAAAACTTATTTATAGATTTACTGAGTAATCTTATGTATAGGTAAAGGTAAAGGTACCCCTGCCCGTACGGGCCAGTCGTGTCCGACTCTAGGGTTGTGCACCCATCTCACTTAAGAGGCCGGGGGCCAGCGCTGTCCGAAGACACTTCCGGGTCACGTGGCCAGCGTGACAAAGCTGCACTGGTGAGCCAGCACCAGCACAGCACAAGGAAACGCCGTTTACCTTCCCGCTAGAAAGCGGTACCTATTTATCTACTTGCACTTAGGGGTGCTTTCGAACTGCTAGGTGGGCAGGAGCTGGGACCGAAAGACGGGAGCTCACCCCGCCGTGGGGATTCGAACCGCCGACCATGCGATCGGCAAGTCCTAGGCACTGAGGTTTTACCCACAGCGCCACCCGTGTCCCATAATCTTATGTATACTTATCGAAAATTAAAACTCATCTGTTCAATGGGACATTGGTGAGGGGGTTTTGGGAGGGGGTTATTTATTTATCTATTAGATGTATATACCACACTTCATCATAAGTTCTCAGGGTGGTTCACATAATAATTTTGATTAGTTTCATAAATATGAAAACACATAGGGTGTTATTCAGCTAAGGTTTACTCACAGCAGACCCACTGAAATTAAAGGAGCATGACTAAGCTAGGGGCATTAATTTTAATAGGTCTACTCTGTATAAAAGGTAGTTTGAATACCACTCATATGATATTGCAAAACAAACACAGCGTTTCAGAGACTTTAGGCACATTAGTTAAAGCTTCTGCCCATTATAATTTCACCAGTGTTTCAACTTGAGAGTATTTTTATACAGAGCATACACCACAAATTATTCCTTTCTTTTGCCACATAAGGTTAAATACACCACCTCTAATGTTCCAGTTAAACTCTAGACTAACAAAACTCTTGGAGGCATAGAAGGGTTCCTGAATTTGAGACTCCCCCAGCACTGCATGGACTTCGTGCTTTATTAACCCATGAAATAAATTTCCTTGGGCAAAGATGCCCTTTAGTTTCTGCCATTATAAGGAGATTAAACAAAATTAAATAAATCAGATAAGCTGTGAGCAATTATTCCATACAAAGTTCTGCGTTAGAAGGCTCACTCTCCTTGACTAATACTGTTCTGAAGTTCCTTGGACTCAGTGCAACAGCTGAGTTGGACTCTAGAGCAAAGGTGACTTGAGAAACTTCCCTCCTATGGCCCCTACTGATATACTAGAGAAGTAAAGGTTTAGAAAGAAACCTCCTTACAGTTATCAGGCAGCTCCTGCAAGATGCTTTCACATGGCTATCCTTTGCCCTGTGTACCGTTTTGAGTACCGTTTTGAGTACTGAACTGTTTGGAAATTAGTCATGAAACATCTGTCACAGCCATGTGCCAGATGGGACACTGATAGTGAGAAGCAAACAATGGAAGAGATTTCCAAGGAATGGAACTGGTGTTGCTGTGATCGGCTACTGCCTGTGTGCTTACTTCCACACTCCTATTCAACCCACACATTTGCAGCATGTGCAACCTGCACCATGAGACTCCTCAGTTGCGACTAGTGACTACACTATTAAACATGACAAGCCAGAGATTTTAAAAAATCAGCCCCTGGTGATAAGCTATATTTATCACAGGGCACTCCTTAAATTTCTAAATCGTTGTTGTTGTTTGTCTATGGACCTTATGAGACTTGGATAAACAAAGCTGGCTGCTGTGTAATTAACTCGGAATACTTTAATGCGAACTCAATTACTTTCAAAATAATTGGCAAAACCTCCACTGAGTCCACAGGCAGTTAAATAGCCATTTAACAAGGTGGCAGTAATGACTATACACAGCCATCCATTTTTGACTTAAAATGCCATTTTCTCCTTATACGTAGGGCTGCTTTGATTGAATGTCTTCTGAGCAGATTCTCAGGCATATAATGCCCCTCTCCAAAATTCTGAGGGGGAAGTGTGGCTAAATGCTTTGTAGAAACAAACAAACCAAACCAACCAACCAACCCCTGACCTATCTCCCATTAGGATATAGTTTGCAGAATCATTTCTATATTTCATTATGTTGCATCCTTTAACAGGTTCTGGCAAAGAGAAAAAGCAAGGCATTTTCTAAAGAGTAAATCATTAACCCACTGAAGTCAACGACAAAGCTCCCATTGACTTCTCTGGGATAAGAACTTGGACGTCAGACAAAGGCAACCTTGCCTCTCCCAAACTAGCTTATCCTTTAGTCATATGTAGCCTTGAGTGCAGGTCAACACCTCCCAACACACCAAATGCTGGGAGAATTATGTTTTTACAAAGCTAGACAAAAATGCTATTTTGTTCACACTGTGAATTGATGGCACAGCAGAAGTTCTGTTATGCAGACAACTGGAGAACAAAGTCTATAATAAATATGCAACATTGAGTGGTTTCCAATGAGCTTGTTTTGTGTGGTTGATACTTAGATTCTGCTGTCCATCATGCACATTGTTCTATGTCCTACATATGGCAATCCAGCAAAGTTAAGACCAACAGGTAGAACAGCCTTCTGACCTTGGGCTCTCCCCCCCCCCCAATGTTTCTAGCTACAGCTTCCATCATCCTGGCTGCTGGCTTGGGCTGAGGGGGACTGGAGTCCCAAATATCTGGTGGGCACCAAGTTGGGGAACACTTGTCTGGAATGATCCTCTGTCTGTCCCCATAAACCTTAGGTACAGTATGTGAACACCTTTGCAGACGTGGCGCCTGCTTTCTATGAAAATTAGTGGTTTGATGGGTATGACTTCATAATTTCCATATTGTGATCGTGGAACAAGACAAAAGCAGAAAGGCATATTCATCATGTGGAATAGTGGAGGTTGAGGGGGTGGGGAAACAGGCCTGCAAACCTTAACCGTGTGTGTTTGTTTTTTAAGGAGTCACTTGTGACCCAAAAAAGTCTCCACAGATAGTTCAGCCTAGACCTGCGAAGTTATTAAAAACTGAAATGAGTGTTTGATTTAACATGGGCATTTTTTATAACCTCTGCGAATAGGTTTTGAGAATCTAACACCTGTTTCTGCAATCAGCATTTAAATGCTAAGGTGCCTCCATTTGAGCCGGTGCTATCACACAGGTTTTAGACTAATTTGTGACCAGAATTAAGTGCCTCGTCTTTAGCTCGCCCTACATGTTTCATGATGATTAATGGCCCAATTGGTTTGGGATGGGAGCCACATATATCCTGCTCTGCCAAGTGGAGACTGCCACTTAAGGAGGCTGCGCTTTGCTTATTCTTTATCGGTATTCGACTCACCAGCCGACATTTCCTTGTCTTGTAACCAAAATGGTGTCAAACAGACATCACCAAGAGATAAAGGTTAAAAGACAAAACCCAGCCCACACCAAATATCAGCAAAGGTCACTTCCTAATGACCGTCCTCACTGAACATTCGTTCTGATGTGTTTACAGTAATGTTATATGACACATGACAAAGCCTGTGTGGTGTAGTGGTTAAAGTGTTGGACAAGGACCTGGGAGACCAGGGTTCAAATCCCCCCTCAGCCATGAAGCTCACTGGATGACCTTGGGCCAGTCATTGCCTCTCAGCTGACCTACTTCCCAGGGTTGTTGTGGGGAGTTAATTGCAGAGGGGGAGAACCAGGTATGCCACCTTGAGCTCCTAGAATTGTATCAGGGGGAACACTGTACCAGGGAGAATATGAAAACAAGGCAGTGAAGAAGAAAAAAATATTGATTTGTAAGCATACTCTTAATCTCTTAATTCTGAGAAATTTCTTAATTCCCCAGAATTATGTTGGTCCTACACAATGCTTTGAAGTAAATTGTTTATTCCCTCATTTGGCAGATAACCGCACCTAAATATTTTGGCTGAACAGGCTCTCATAGGCCCGAGAGTGTGGGAGGTAAACCTTTCGTAGGAATCTGAATTTCTCAACTCTGAACTCTACAGAATGTAGTGACCCAATTCGGACTTGGTGTGCTTCAGTTCTGCTCTCCTCAGTTTGTTCACACCCACCCAGGCTCACTTGTACAAACAAGTCTCTATGCAATCTAACCAAACTACTTCTCTCACAAACAAGAGAAAGGAGGGGGGAATGGTACAGTCATTCCACTTCTAAACGCTGCAATATAGCAATGAAAGGCAGCGAGACAAGTACTCTCTATTCATAAGCATGCATTTAGGTTTTGGACTACAGATTATTTGCCAGCTATATTTTTATGAAGCCGTTTTGAGTCCTGTGGAGACTTCTTGACTTCAGAGAAGGAATGGAAGAGTGGAACCTGATTCTGCGGAGGGACCCAGTGGTCTGGGAGGTGCTGACCCATATCGTGAAGAGGCACTTGTTCAGAGAAAGCACACACCCAAGCGTTGAGGGAGAGCCGCCTAACTAGGCCTCAGCTCCACTTGCGGCCAGTGAAGTGCTTCCCACCCCCAAGGAAGCCCCTGAGCCTAGAGTGGATAGTGAGCTGTCAACTGCTCCCATCTCCAAGAATGCATCACTGGTTGCACCAGCGCAAATGGACCCAGCCTTCTGACAGAAGTGCCCGCTTGCTGGCCTGATCCCATGCCTCAGTATGTAAAACACATAAATGGCTGTGCCTACCCCACTCTCCAAAAGCAGAGCTCAGGAGGCATGCCAAGAGATGGGATGGTGTCTTTGTAATTTATGACAATCTTTGTAACTTAGAACTCTGATTTAAGCGGCGGATTTGCACACCTTGTAATCAGTTTTAGAAACTGAGCTATGAAAGCTAGGAGCTAAATGGCACCCTAAACCTGGGTTATGGGCGCAACAACGGAATGTCTAGGCACACTTTTTTTATATAACAAGAATACAAAGCTGAAAATGAACTGCAGCTAAAATATTATGTTCACTTTTCACATGGTCTAGTCCTTCCCCTACCCACCCCCCCTAATATTCTTAGGAGGGTCTCTTCTCCAGTCTTCAGAGAGTAGCTGGAAGCGGGGAGGCAGAAAAAGGTCCTCCTTTCCTTCCACTCTGCAGTTTTATTCTGAAATCTTAAACACAGTACTGCGCCCAGAGCTCAGAAACTGCTCGCATTAATGAAATTCCCTGTCGCAAAATGCTCCTAGAACAATGGGAGTTTCAAAACACTGCTGGTAACCTGACCTATGTTTGGACTGTGCAGCGCGGCCATCTTTGGAATAACACCCTTAGTAGTAACCAAGCCACGAGTCCCAAGTCCTGGTTGACTAGTGGGAGCCTGGACAGTCTGGAACAACAGCACTAAATCAAGGGTGGGGAACCTCATGCCCAGAGGCCAATGTGGCCCACCAGACCTATCGCTGTAGCCCTCGGGAATCTTCCCAGGCCGTGTCTCCTGTCAGGCCTCATACAGTCTCCACAGGCCAGGTGCTTACCAGCCCTACAATAAACCCTCTTTGAGTGCTTTTGCCTGGCTGGGATGCATCCCTGAACTGCGCATATGCCTATTGCTTGGGAGATACGTGTATACGGGTGTGAGTATAGAAATACCTGAATTTCACATAGCTGGAATGCAGCCTATGGCAGAAAGATAAGAGTCACATCCAGTGTTCCATCTACTTTTATCTCGAAACAGGCCCTCAAGCTGGACAGAGCGGCTTGCAGGACCATATGCAGCCCTCAGGCCTGAGTTTAGCCGCCCTTGCTTTAAAAGGTAAAATATCTGGAAACTCAAGGAAGCTTTTCCTTCTCCTGCAGCAATAGCTAGCTATTTAAGAACATCTTTTTTTGTTTTCCTTCCGTATTCCATTCTTTAAAAGGAAGCGTGTGCTTCCCTTGCCCCACCAGTGCAGGAGCGCACATCTCTGGTTTCAACAATAAATAAATTAGTAAAAGAGGAATCAGGCTTCCGCGAAACAGCCGTAATACTAAGAGGAAACTTGCCATCCCTCTGCACATCTGCAGAATACATTAGGCTGGGAAAAGAAACCCCTTGGTTTTGGACAAAGGAGTTAAAAAGAGAACCGGAAGGGAATTGTGAATCCCTTGGCACCTATCTGTTCTTTGTATGAAGTATCAGGTATGTAAGTCGCTCTCTGCCCCTGGAACAGGTAACCTATACGTTAACATAAATAAATGCCAGGATGCTATCAGGAGGGAAGAACTGAGGAGGCGTGTCTGACCATCAATAGTTGTAAGAGTTTGCTATCCACGAATGAATCCAATCACACAATACCTGTGCTTTCAATTCAAATAAAACAGCAATTACATCAAGGGAAGGGGATTGTGAGGTTGTTTCTGACATGTCTATGATTCTATGTCAAAAATTAGGACATGTGATGTAGCCCCGACTCTAGAAATTATTTAAATCAGATACTCTTCTGGAGCCTTCCCAACACAAAATCACTGGTATTCTAAATACAACAGAACCTGCGCATCTCCTCACAACTAGACACTTTAAAGACACATAAGTCAAATGGGTGGGGTGACTTGCTGAGGAGAAAGCACTCTGTGCTTGCTCAGGAGCACTCTTTCTATCTTTCTCCTTTCATGCCTCTGAGATCTGAGTCCCTACTCTGTTTAAACCGATCGGGAGGAGAACCCGAATCGAACCAGCAGACAAACGAGCTGAGCAAGGTAAAAAAGAAAGGCACCGACAACGGGAGATCTGCTGAACTCAGCAAGTGACAAGGAGGACCCATCAGTGGCGCTGAGCTGCGCTTCTCTTAAAGCGCCGGGCTTTTCCTGTCCTTGGTTTTCAACACGGCAGGGACAGATTACATTTCTTCCCTTTGAGCATGATCCTGTAGGGGGCAGCCGCTCCATGCCAGGAAGCGAGCACTTTGGGAAGCAGCAAACTGCCCAAGGAAAAAGAGTCCTTATCATCACCATTCATCATGATGATGATGATAATTATAATAATAACAATAATAATATAATAGAGCCTCAGTTCGCATTTCTCCGGATAAACCGACTCGAAGCTGCGTTCTCGCGCTGCGCAGCTTCAGTCCCGCCACCATCGACTCTCCCCCAAATTTCTTCGCCGCACCCACACCCCCTTTGAGCCTCTTGCTCTCTCTCTCCCATCCTTATTTCTGGCCAGCCTGTTCTAAGATCGGAAGATCCCGGTCTCTTGGCGATCGAGCCCCGGGAGCAAAATGTTTTTTAAAGTCCCATTGGTCCTTTGCAATGGGGAGGCAGCAGCAACGGCAGCCCAGACCTTGAGCTCTGCCGGCGCGGAAGCGAAGGCGCACAAAGAAGGAGGCAAGTTTCCTTTACCTGGGCCCCGTGGCTGGGACTGCAGCTGGCCGGAGTGAGCCCCCCCCGGCCGCGCCGAGGTGGTGTCCGCCCGGGGCTCCTTTGCCCTCCTGCGCCGGTCGGGGTTGGGGCGGCTGCTGCTCCTGCAGCTCCCTTCCCTGGGCCGGCTGCACAGCGCTCTCTGGAGTCCGGCGAGGTGCTGGAGAAGCAAGCGGGGCTTCTTTGCAGAGTTTATGAGCCTCCTCGCTCGCTGCAGGGGAAAATCTGCCCACAATGCTCTGGCGTTGCAAAAGAGAGAGGGAGACGCTGCCCCCTCCCCTGCGCTGCTTCGGCTGGCGCGCACAGAGAGCCACCTCTCGTGATCACGTTAAAAGGAAGCATTCGAGTGTCCTATATGTGTGCACGCATCTCCTTCGTGGCCGTTGGGCTTACGTGTGCTTATTTCGAAGTGAGCCCCGCGAAAAGCCGTGAGAGCAAAGGTAGTTAGGGCAGAGTTATTGGGGCGGGGCGGGCTTCGCAGATCGTTCCCTCTGACCTTTCCTTTTCTTTCTAGCACTTCTTGCCCGCCCTTCTTCACCCCAAGGACTTCAGGGTCGCCTCTTCATTCCTCGCATTTTTAACCCTGTTCCAACAACAACCTTGTGATGTAGGGCAGGCAGAGAGACGGTGACCGAGCCAAGGTCATCCAGTGGTTTTTGCGCCTAAGGGGGTTTGAACCGCATTGCTGCCCTTTCTTCCTGCTCGTTTTCAAAGTGCATTCTGGAGATAATTTCTATCTAGAGGCTGTAATTTGCATGCAAAGGTTCGGAATACTTCAAACGGTGACCGTGACTGCAGACTTTAATTGCAGCAAACAGAGCTCTATTGTGATCCAGAAGTCAATTGTCTGGAATACAGTGCTGGGGTTCATTCTTGGAAGGTGTAATAAATATAATGACAATGCTTTTGAGCATGAACAGTGCCCATATCTAGGTCCACCTCCTTTGGGATTTTCACACACCTTTTCATATAGTATGTGAACTGGCTTCTTGCCAGCAACAGTGGAAATTAAACCAGCTAATATCTTTTATGGGACAAACATCTTTTGGCATCTAAGTACTGTATGCAAGTTTTGAAGTTACAGAAGGCTTCAGCAAACAAGATTTTTCTCATGTTGTATATATATATTCCATCTGAAACAATATGCTCACGGATAAGCGCTTCTTAGAACAATAGTGCCTTAACCGTGTCACTACCAGCTTCAAAGCTCATAATCCGGCCAGAGCAGGGAAACTTGATATCGGTGTATGTAAATATTTGGAGAGGATAAAATATGTCTGAGAAAATTTCAAATCTCACCTTTATACATGGATATGTTTCCAATAGGCAGGAGTCCATGCTCAGCCATGAAGCTCATTGGGTGACTACGTCCAGTGTCCTTTTTGCAGCCAAAAGTACTTCACAGGGTTATTGTGAGGATCTCTCTCTCTCTCTCTCTCTCTCTCTCTCTCTCTCTCTGTGTGTGTGTGTGTGTCATTGTGCAGGAATAATGGGATATGTACAGAACACAATGTACTTTTTTCAAGATTTGTTTTTTTAAAAAACTGAGTTAGGTTGCAGTCCTGTACACATTATACTTTGAAGTGTGTCCTATTGAATGTAGTAGGATTGGCTTCTGAGTAGACAGACACAGGACAATGCTCTAAGTACATTGTTGTCAAGCTGGGGTTTGCACATGCTAAAAGCGCATTCAAAGCACATTATTTCCCTCAAATAATTTTGGGCACTGTTGTTTGTTATGTGTTTCTGCTAATTGTAACCCTGACTGCGTTCAGTCCACACTTACTTCATTATCCTGAAATTATCCTTACCTGATAATTTCCAGGTTTAATGTAATCTTTCCAGGATCTAAATGCCACTTCTGGGAATCTAGTGGAAGTTTGACACTTTTTTCTGTGTTATTTGATCCGTTTGCAACCTTGTTAACTTGGAAAATCCTTGAAGTTTTGCAGTGCAGTATCACATGATGAAAGTTGGGGAGGTATTCTAACGTTGCATTCTTTCCTGCCATTTAAAACTTAGTCTGACATGGTAAATCAGAAAACCACAGTTCCGTAACTCAACAGGTACTGTAGTGTAAAAAGAACATGAGAAATCAAGACAGAAGCTCTAGCGTTATAGCCAATCTGAATGCAGCATTCCAGCAACCCTTAACAAACTACAATGCCCAGAATTCTTTGAGGAAGTGGGTTTTGAATGTGCTTTAAAGGTGTAGTTTGCACACAGCCATTCACTGATGAATGTTGCAGAATAAAACTACAATGGATGCTGACCCTACACTAGGAATATGCTTCTACTGTGGTTATGACCAATTAAGTATATGACTATTCTTATTTATTTTATATATATATGAAAATGTATAAACTGCTTGTTCATAAAAATATCCCAGAATACAGTAGAATGCCCAAAGAAGCCTGTGAAACAACAAGCTTTGTTAATACATGGTAGGTGAAGTAGCACCATCCATTTCAAGGAAGCTTTCATAGAATTGCATGACCCATGTAAGGTCACAGTATTGTCATTTCATAAGTGTTGTGCCATGTAGCAGAAAAGTGGTTGGTGCAAAAGCTTAATGCCATGGTGTATTAGCCCAGCACATCTTTGGGCCCCAATACATGCATGCTATGACTAGGAAGCTTAGGGCCAGCACATGCAGCTGCCATTGTGGTGAGCAATGGGCCATCTGAACTCCCTCTCCATGTGCCGAACTAGAATTCCAGAAGTCATTGCAAGACAGTCCTCTCAATGTTGAGGAAATATCCAGATATTTGCCTAGCTATGTCCTTTCTCCATGAGCAGAGGGGAGAAGAGAGCTACCACAGATCTTTTCAGTGGCCAGTACCAAACTGTGAGGGGGCGGGGTGGGGTCCTATAAAATGGCCCACACATTTTCCAAGCATCTTTGGATGCCCTCTAGTCTGTCTACCCTTTCAAGTAGCCTCTAGGCTTTAACAGACTGGAACACGGACCCAAGCTATCATTGCCAAACATATGACAAGTAGGAAACATCTTGAGATAGTTGCCTCTTGCCATTTCTAAATCAGTGATTATTTCAGCTGCTGCTGCTTTTGGGTTGTCTGGGAGGGGTGGCTAACACCCCAGAGGACAGGATCACACTTCAAAACGACCTTGACAGATTAGAGAACTGGGCAAAAGCAAACAAGATGAATTTTAACTGGGAGAAATGTAAAGTATTGCACTTGGGCAAAAAAAATGAGAGGCACAAATACAAGATGGGTGACACCTGGCTTGAGAGCAGTACATGTGAAAAGGATCTAGGAGTCTTGGTTGACCACAAACTTGACATGAGCCAACAGTGTGACGCGGCAGCTAAAAAAGCCAATGCAATTCTGGGCTGCATCAATAGGAGCATAGCATCTAGATCAAGGGAAGTAATAGTGCCACTGTATTCTGCTCTGGTCAGACCTCACCTGGAGTACTGTGTCCAGTTCTGGGCACCACAATTCAAGAAGGACACTGACAAACTGGAACGTGTCCAGAGGAGGGCAACCAAAATGGTCAAAGGCCTGGAAACGATGCCTTATGAGGAACGGCTAAGGGAGCTGGGCATGTTTAGCCTGGAGAAGAGGAGGTTAAGGGGTGATATGATAGCCATGTTCAAATATATAAAAGGATGTCACATAGAGGAGGGAGAAAGGTTGTTTTCTGCTGCTCCAGAGAAGCGGACACGGAGCAATGGATCCAAACTACAAGAAATAAGATTCCACCTAAACATTAGGAAGAACTTCCTGACAGTAAGAGCTGTTCGACAGTGGAATTTGCTGCCAAGGAGTGTGGTGGAGTCTCCTACTTTGGAGGTCTTTAAGCAGAGGCTTGACAACCATATGTCAGGAGTGCTCTGATGGTGTTTCCTGCTTGGCAGGGGGTTGGACTCGATGGCCCTTGTGGTCTCTTCCAACTCTATGATTCTATGATTCTATGTTTTGTGATATGGTTCAAACACACAGAAAACACTTTTTAAAAAAATCTGTCCTATTGCCAGGCAATAGTACACACTTAAATAAATCAGAATATGAAAACAAGCACTGTTTGCACCCAACACAACACACGGTTCACACACTTACACTGAGAATCTGACAAGACATGGCCTTGCTTGGGCTTGTGTTGTTCCAGCAATGCAAATGAGACTGTTAGGTATGCACTCTGTTTTGCTCTTTGGCCTTCTGTCTGCTCCTGGACAGGAGACACTTGGCAGTCGTATAGCAGTGCTCTCATTAATGCAAGATCAGGTTCCCAGACACACCAAGTCCCACTCATCAATCTTTCTCCTTATACTGAAACCAGCAATGCAATGCTACTCCGGTGCTAAGAGCAAGATGCCCTAGAAGGGGCAAATTCATCCTTCCCAACTTGTTTCTCAGCAATAAACTATTTATGGCTAAAAATACGTTTTCTTTTCTCTTCTGCAAATGTGCTCCTGAGTCAATCCACCCAAGATAGTTTCACAAGATATACAGCATTAGTTGGCCCAGTTATGCAACAAAGGTACTATTTCCTAGACTTAGGTGTTGCTGGTGTTCTTGCAAATTGAACATGTGAGGTTAGATTGCTATGCAAGCTGCAGGAATCAAAGAGCAAAGCTTAATAAAACAGAAACCAAAGATAGTAGAACCTGAGGCTCTTGAGCCTACAACCCTCAGATTGTCATGAACTGGCAGGACGATGGTGAGGAGGAGGAGGAGGAGGAGGAGGAGGAGGAATATCCTGGCGAGGGATGAGGCTGGGACTGGGACAAACCAGAGCAAGCAGGGGATAGGGAAGGAAGGACTTTACTCACAAGGTGATGTAGGACGGCAAGGGGATGGCTGTCAGTGCACAGGAACCGGAGCAGCAGGACCCATCATGAACACTGGGCTCTGAGGTGTAGGGAGCAGCAGGAGTGGCGCTGTAAGAGGCTGAGGTAGGCAGTAGCCCACAGCCCAGCTCCCTAGTTGGCCAGGTGGGGCTCGCTAACTCTGGGAGGAAGTGTGTGATAGGCTCAGAACAGGTGAGGGTCACCTGCCTCATCAAGCCCAGATGCTGCGATGCTGCAATCAGCATGCAAAGTGCAAAGAAGGAAGCAGAGCTGAGGTGCTGTGTCTGCTTAGCTGCCCATGTTGAGGCACTTTGGCTTGGATGCTCCTGGATTTCTCTGGGGTTCTGCTTTGGGTTTGACTGAACTGTATGGTGATTGTGGAACTTCACACTTGGCTACTTGGACCTGGACTGTGTTTCCTGGACTTTGGACTTGGCTTGTGTGGCTGCATGACCCCCGGATTTTGGACTTAGGATGCAACATTTTGACTTGCTGCCAGGTAGGTCAGGGGTTCAAGACACAGATTAAGAGTCTGATGCTTTACCGACTGAGCTATCATTATGCTTTTTAAAAAATGCAAGAAAGTGAGAGTTTAGGATTGAGAATAAAGTAGCCATTTGCACTAGTTTGCAGAGGACAGGGTTGTTACTGAAGGATTGTCTGACCCAAGTCTGGTTTAAATATAATTCATCAGAAAAAAAAGGAGAGCAGGGTCATTGAAGTTGTCCATCAACAGCTGGCACCTAGACAACAAACTGAACAGGCAGGCAGTCTCTCTCTCTCTCTCTCTCTCTCTCTCTCTCTCTCTCTCTCTCTCATGGTAGATGCTAATTGTATTCAAATCTGTGTCTTTTTTTCCCTTAGACATAAATGACCACCCTAAGTATTATATTCAGAAAGAGAAGAAATATTGTCAGTTTGGGAGTAAATCATACAGGGGTTTACTTACAACAGAGAATAACTTGGGATATTCATGTGTTGTTGTTTTTAAAAATTAAAATTAAAAAGCTGTTTCCTTCATTTTTCAAGCTATGAGCAATACACTTGCAATGACCAATGAGCATTTTTCAATTTTTTAAATATACAGCCAATTCCAGATGCTTCAGAGGTAGTATGCAATATAATTTGTGTGGTTTATCTCCAGCTTTTGGCTATCTGAGATTTATATTTATTCAAGGATAAGATCAGAGGATTTGAGCCACCACCTCTGCTGCTTGGTGAATGTGCAAAAAAGGAAAAAGATTATAATCTGAAATGTTAATGGAGAAAACAAAAAGTGAACATTGCTTGAGAAGGTATAGTGGATGTTTCATACATCTCAAGCTGGCTGGATTTAACACTGATTTTCACTTCTAGTCTGGAGAAATAACAGCAGCAGAGGTGTAAATTTGAACTGAAGCACTGACAAATATTTGACATCAATAACATTTTCTGACTACACCTACAGTTACTCAGGTTTAGCTGCTGTAAGGCTGTATATGCAATACTGGCTTAAAATGCAGCTAGCCCTTTATTTCACAATTTGGTTGGGGGCAGAGAATGCATCCATACTCCCAACATAAGATTGTGAAGCTCTGTACACACAGTTAGCTACAATCCACATCTGTCATGGAAAATACTGTGTTCTGATGAATTTCCCCCCAAACCAGCTTTGATCTGATTTGAAAACTTCAGCCATATAAGGACATCCATACCCATTCTCTACCCACTGGTGTGGGCAGTATTAAGTAGTGGGTGGACATAGCAGACGACACAGAGATTTCTCCATGTAGTTCTTTATAAGTAAGCTGGGACTGAAGTGAACAGCAAACAGCTCAGCCGGCCTGCTTTTATAGGCAGCCGGCTGTCAACATTGTACCAACAGCAGCCCAGAGTTTCCCGCCTAAATTAGCTTACCTGGACCTGAGTGAAAACTATATACACAATACCCCCTGGTGGCTAGGGTGAGTACTTCAATACATAACAGGCAAACATCAGGTGACTTAGAAATACAACCATACTGACTTCACTGTGTTTTTAGCCAGTAATGTGTGCACAGTCAGCATTTCAAAATAAACTACAGGGTAGATACAGGATAGCTATGGGTTGTGGTTAACATTGATTTTTAATTTTTAAAAAATATTATTTATTTATTAAACTTCTATACCACCCCTCATCCAAAGATCACAAGAACACAAAAATGCATACCATAGTAATCAACAAAAACAAGATCCCTTCTCTCCCCCCTCCCAATTTAAAAGGCCCTAGATTGTTTAATTAGTCAAAGGCCTGAGAGAAGAAGAATGTTTTTGCCTGGCGCTTAAAATTAGGGTTGCCATATGTCCTCTTTTTCATGGGTATGTAAAATGAGAGTCACCATAGCGATCCAGATCTAAAAGTAGAAGTCAGCAAAGGTGTCCCTCTTTTTTTACTCTTCAAAATATGGCAACCCTACCTAAATATACGTAACGAAGCTGCCAGGTGAGCCTCCCTTGGGAGAGCATTCCACAAGTGAGGAGCCACCACAGAAAAGGCCCGTTCTTGTGTTTCCACCCTCCAGACTTCTTGTGGAAGAGGCACACAAAGAAGGGCTTCGGATGATGGCCACAGTTTCTGAGTCAGTTCATATGAGGAGAGGCTGCAAAGTAAATGGGTATGTGTAGCACAGCCTAATTGTCCTTATTTTTCAACGTCCTCAAGGGCAGATTCTCAGGCATCCTTTTCCAATATAGAAGAAAGATGGGAAGAATAATGCGAGTGATTATTTTTCTTCTGAAACATGCATTGAGAACTTGCCATGTTGAGCAGATGGGGCAGAGAGCGGGAAGGGTGGTGGCAGTACAGTACACCTTCTCACAAGGCCATCCTTACCTTATATTTTATGATAGTTCTAAGATGAGTATTAATCCATGAGTCAGATAAAGCAGTATTTCATCAAACAATGCTAGCAGGCAATGCAATGTGAATTGGAGGTTAAGGCTGAGTCCCACGCCTGCACTTAGGCAGTATTTCACCTTTAATGAGATTACCTTCCAAGACCCCTGGGGCCTAAAGAAATTAGTAGCATTTAGTGATCTTCTTCAGCGATAGCTCTGTCTTTTGAAAATTAAAATTGATTCTTATTGTCTTGACATGTGAAGATCCAGAATGTGCACTTTGACCTTGTATGTCTAGGGGAGCTGACAGCAGATGTGGAAGCAAAAGCTCTTATATCACCATGAGCAGATTGTGTGTCTCAGGGCCCCAAACGCAGAGGAGGGTGATAGAAAATGGGTACGCTCTACCAGGTTCTAGGGGAGCGCAGCTTGGGCTGCAAGCCCATTACTGTGAAGAGAAAAATTGAGGCTCAATGGTAAACCTTGCTTGAGAATAAGTATTCAAATTCCCCCCACCCCGTATTTCCAGCATCTTAGCTGGCGGAGAGAGGAGAAGGAAGTTTAAAAAAGAAAGGAAAGGAAGTGGGATGAGGCTGGATGTTTTGAATGTGGGAGGAAAAAGGGAAGGAAGTGGGTTGGTTTGGATAGATTGTGCATAAAAAGAAGTAGGGTCCATCTGTTAAAAAGTGGGATGGCCTGCTGTTGTCCTTCAAGCATTGCCTGCATCCGTATGGGGTGTCCAGCTCTTGTGAGATTGTCTGGAGCCAATTTGCTTGCACGATATGCAACCAACGCAGACATGGCCAGCTACGAATATAATATCAGGCAGTCAGAAATGCAAAGAGCACAAGTAATGGGAACTAAAATAGACTAATCAATCCTTCCGTTTTTCAAATAGACCAGGATTGGAAGGGTGCCTTTGTCTGTTTAACTGCTGTTTTTGTTCCACACAATCATTTTCCTCTATAATGCACTGACATGAAGAATGTGCTTTTCCCATCACAAATGCAGTTAGGAGCAAACCTGATCTATTTTTGCTTTAAAAGTTGTGTTTGAGGGCCATTCAAATCAAAGTCGGGTAGGTTATAAAAAGAAAGAAAGCCAAAATAATATACACTGAAAAGAGAGCTTCTGACTATCATATTTAGAGCTAATACTTTTTCTTACTCCACGTCACGTTGGCAGGTAACCCTGAAGGATTTTCAGTTTGACTTGCTTATTTGAATATCTGGTAATATTTAATTTGTAGGATAATGTTTTCTTGGCACATCTGTGTTCTCTCTCTGACTCTGGAAGACTGTGGTCTGTATGTGTAAGTGGATTTAGGAGGAACTAGTGCCCCAGTCTTGTTAGAGAGATACTTCCAACAATCCAGTCTTGTGTGAAAACATTCACAAGCCAACTCTCAAAAGACCAGAAACTGTCTAACTTTATTTATTCTAGGTAAGCCTTGCAATCAATAATTTTATTTTTCCTTCCGCTTGTGGACTTGGATAGCTTTTAAAGCATTGTGAAGTTCTTCATGTAAACTTACTGCCAAACCAATTTACCTGGAGTTGCCAAGCTTTAAAAACCATGTGAGCTGTTGTGTGTATACACCAAATGTGTATACATCACACATTATATGTGTATATACCATATATTTAAAGCACATTACCCTGAAAAAGAATGCCAAGAACTGTAGTTTACCCCTCACAGAGTCATCAGCACCCTTAAACTACGGTTCCCAAGATTTATGAGGTATTTGCTTTAAATGTGTGTAATGTATACAGCCATCAGCCATGTAAACACCATACAAATAGTGCTATGCACTTAGAAGAACGCAGTGTAACTCTGGAATGTGAGGGTTCTTTCCTATACAGTTGTACCTTGGATACTGAACGCTTTCCAATTCAAACGTTTTGGCTCCTGAACGCCGCAAACCCGGAAATGAGTGTTCCAGTTTGCAAACGTTCGTTGGAACCCAAACATCCGACACAGCTTCCGATTGGCTGCAGGACTTTCGAGGTACAACTGTATTTGCAACCCTCAGCCTCCAAACTTTTGCATATACTTCAGTGGGATTAATTCAGAGCAAGTGTTTCAATGCTATGTTTTAAAATCCTTCTTTTAGGAAAAATGAGTTTATATTTCTCCCAAAGTCATTTTCAATTGCCTTTGTTTTAGTTCCATTTTCCAGCTCGCAATTTATTTTCATCTGGTGCTCAGCGTGCAAAGGTTTAAGATTAAGGCTGTGCATATTTCCGTCTAAAAACAGAATGAAAAATTAAGCAATATTTTGCAGGCAGACGTAGCTATTGATAGATGTCTCGGAGAAATTGGAAACCAGCATGCTGTACCTCAGCCAGACAGAGTGATATTTATATTTGTTATAAAAAGCTATTTCATGAGGAGCATGTATTAAACTGAGCACATGGCTATACCGTTCAGAATTGGCTGAAGAATCTGAAGTGCAGTTATAACGAAGTCCCACTAATTTCAGTAGAACTTTCACCAGTTAAAATGCATTTAAGATGACACATTGTGAGCTGCAACCTTAAATGTACTTGTTAGGGAGTAAAGCATGGCCGATAATCGGGGATAATGGGAGTTATAGCCCAACAACATCTGGCCACAGCTTTCCCATTCCTGCCCTAGTCTAAGAGTCATGGCTAGCTACCAATACTTTGGTCAATGCTTTCCTATCTTTGTGCTTTTTTACATTATAGTTTATAAATACAAAACCAACAGCTTATAAAGTACGTGGAGAATAACAGTAGCAAATACAAAAAGATGTATGACAAAAAGAGCAGAAGGAAAAACTAGTGTTACTGTCTTCTCTTGCTTCCTTGAGTGGTGAGAAGTTCCAGGGGCAGCACTATGGGATTCATTTTAATTTTGACAAGAGACCACTGCAGACAAATGGTGCCTTTGTAGTATTCCTTCCAATTATAAATATACAAGCACAACACAGTGGAGGCAGACAGGTGCTCCTTTAGTGGGCAACACAGCTGCTAATTCTGCATGATTCCCAGAGAGCAGCTGCTGCTGCTGCTGCTGCTGCCCTCTCCAAGGCTGCAACACCTCTGCTTAGCTAACTCCAGCTGCCTCTTCTCAAAATTCTAACTGGAAAATGCTTTATTTTACCTAGCACAGTCCTTGCACTGCGCTGTCTCCGATTCCAACCCAATTGGGGATTTTCCCATTCAGGGAACCATCCACTGGTACTGAGAACTGTTAAGGTTCTTAAGTCTCTGACAACTACTATGTGACAGTTCAGACAACTCATCGTGGGAAAACTCACCTAACGTCATTGCCCCTTCCAAACGAGGCTTGGCTGCCATTACTGAAATGGATCACACTTGCAAGTTTCCTGAGGAAAAGAAAATTAGACAAGTTAACAAGAATTAAGAGCACACAGGATAAATAATATATTTAGAAATGCGTCTCTCTTCCTTCAGGTCAGATTCCCTTTAGTGAATGAAAGACAGCATGTACCCCTTCCACAAAGCCGTTGCCCCAAACTCAGGTACATGCTTGCACAAGATCGATTTTTCTTCAGATAGCAAGCTTCTGTTCTGTCACTCACCAACATAAATTAGAATTTCTCCGACAATGGGCTCTCCTCATTATGTCATCAAATTTCTAAAATGGAATTTCACTAACAAGTAAGGTTCTGGAGGTCCATTCTTAACCCTGAAACTGTTCTTAACCTGAAGTACCACTTTAGCTAATGGGGCCTCCCGTTGCGTCACCACACAATTTCTGTTCTCATCCTGAAGCAAAGTTCTTAAATGAAAGTACTATTTCTGGGTTAGCGGAGTCTGTAACCTGAAGCATCTGTAACCTGAAGCGTCTGTAAGCTGAGGTACCACTGTACAGGCATTCAGCAATCAACTTGTTTTTTCCCCTCTCAGCTGATCTTGACTATACAAATGCTTGGCATTTAAAACCTGCAGGACATTTATTCCTAAGTTCTGTAATGTAGCCTCAAGCCCAACCCTTCTGCTGTAGAGAGGTTATAAAAAATAATAACCCTTCTAAAAAAAACCACCACTGCAAAAATACATTTCCTCCTATTGGTCACAAAAAGTTTTATTTGTCTGTGAATTCTGCTTAGGCTTCCTTTCAAAATGCCAGTGTAGTTCCAGGTGTGTTTTTTTAGATGTTACTTTCCCAACAGCATCTTTTGTCATTGTTGACAGGTACGTTTATTTTTGTTCTAATAGAGGAATTCTCACCAGTCTCAAATATGAGGATTCAGAAAGATGATGATGATAATAATAATTTATTATTTATACCCCATCCATGTGCCTGGGTTTCCCCAGCCACTCTGGGCGGCTTCCAACAAAGTATTAAAATACAGTAATCCAGTAATAAAATACAGTAAAGATAGCGTACGCTATTCAAATTATTAAAAATCTGTTTATGGTCAGCCAACGCTATTTACTTGATGACTTGTACTTCTGTTTGTGGAACAAATTTGTGTTAGTAGAGACTCCTGCTTAGGGTTGCCATATTCCCAAAAGTGAAATGGGGAGAAATGTGACTCTAGGCATATATTCATGAAAGTTCCAGTAAAATTGTTTCCCATTAAGGTGATTATTTGCGGGGGTCTTTCTATCCTAGGCCCAGAAATGGGGGGTGGGGAGAAAAATGTTCCTTATTACTGGCAATAAAGAGTCAAGGTGCACCAGGATTTCTTCACATTGTGAACTCTCAGCTGTCGTGTGTAGGGAATTCCAGAAGCATCTCCATCACTCAGAAAGCAGAACCCTGACTGGCAGTGGGCCAGGATCCAAAACTAATTCCTTAAGCCAGGTTGCCTTTTCACTTGCTTCTTTTGAAACAGCAGCCCCTAATACCACATGACAAACTACATTTAAAATTGAAGGGTCTTGCTGAAACAGTGTGTGCTACTACATCGGGATAAGATTGAATCTCGGAACCAAACTATTGAATGCACTTGCATTGTCTGAAACATGGTGGTGCTCTATTTTTTTGTTATCATCTTTTCTGTTTAGTTCAAGCTATACGATTGGGTTAGCTTGCTTGTATCATTTTATACTATGTTTCATTTAAGTTGTTAAATTACATTAGTGTTGTATTGTTTTTATACAAATCCAGGTTAGTTTTTTGTATTTATTGATAATATGTTTATGTACTTCTGTTTCTAATACATTCTTGGAATCAATTTTATTGTTTATATGTTGTGAGCCACTTTGGGCACAGTTTTGTAGAAAAGTGGAATATAAATAAACAGATGATGATGATGATAAGTTGTTTAAAGGAAGAGGTGTCCACTGGCTTAGAATAATGTACTAGCCCTTTAGATCCTGGTCACGGCTGCATACCCTCCAACATTTCTCCAATGAAAATAGGGGCATCCCATTCCACAATGTTAATTTTACTATTTATACCAGCACATCTTACAGAGTTGCCCCAGCCACTCTGGACAGCTTCCAGCATATATAAAAACATAATAAAACACTTTAAAAACTTCCCTATACAGGATTGCCTTCAGATGGCTCAGGGCTTAGAAAATTCCATACCCTCCAACATTTATCCAATGAAAATAGGGACATCCTAAGGAAAAGTGGGACATTCTGAGATCAAATCAGAAACCGGGACGGCTTCTCAAAATCAAGGATGTCCCTGGAAAATAGGGACACTTGGAGGGTCTGTGGCTGTTAGAGCAATCCTATACATGACTATACTGTACGCAAAACTCAGAGAAACCAAACCTACATAATTTGCCCATTCCTGGCTATCATGCACTTGATTCGTCTGAGAGATTACTGAGAAAATGTGTGTATCTTTTTTTGATGTACAACTGAAGTGTGCCTCTAATTTACTTTAATGCGAGGACTATGCTGCAGTTAGGGACGCGGGTGGCACTGTGGGTTAAACCGCAGAGCCTAGGACTTGCCGATCGGAAGGTCGGCAGTTCAAATCCCTGCAACGGGGTGAGCTCCCGTTGCTCAGTCCCTGCTCCTGCTAACCTAGCAGTTTGAAAGCACGTCAAAGTGCAAGTAGATAAATAGGTACCACTCCGGCGGGAAGGTAAATGGCGTTTCCGTGCACTGCTCTGGTTCGCCAGAAGCGGCTTAGTCATGCTGGCCACATGACCCGGAAGCTATATGCCGGCTCCCTCGGCCAATAAAGCAAGATGAGCGCCGCAACCCCAGAGTTGGCCACGACTGGACCTAATGATCAGGGGTCCCTTTACCTTTTTATGCTGCAGTTATCCAGTTTGAAAAATGCTGTTCTGTAGTATTAGTACAGTATTGCAAATTAGGCAAGTGCCCTTACTATTTTGTTTTACCACCATGCATACTATTTAACAGCTGGTTCTTGTCTTATAAATTGTAGACCGTTACATGAAACAAAACTTCCTGCATTAGCAGAACTCTAGGAGCAAAACAATCTGAAGGCATTTGATCAGAAATTAGGCTACTCTGCCAAAGACAAATGGATTTTGTCACTCTGGCACTTCAGGAAAATCAGAGCATTTTGCAGTCTTTCCAGCTGTGCGGTCTCTACCTAGTGTTGAGGCCTCAGAAGGGAGGTTAATAAAGGAACATATGGTATGTGTACAATTTGCACAGTGTCCACCATAATTTTGACAATGCAGGAAGCCTATTAGATTTATAGGTTTAATGTTGAAATACCCTGGGGCCGAAGTAGGATTTTAAATAGGCTGGGGTTTCCATGGTTTATGTGAAGCAGAGAAATAACTAAAGGTTGCAGGAGACTCTTGCAGGGGTAATGCTTTGTAATGGAGACTCCTTTCAGCTCCTTAAAGATTCTGCCTCCCGGAAAGCTGTGCTTTTCAAGTGCTGTGTGTGGTTATTTTTGGCAAAGTATATGGGGAGCTTTTGGTTTTCCAAGTGCAGTTATTTTTGCAGACTGCAGTTATAAAGTTTATAGAATTAGAGCTGGTTTAATCTTATCCATCCATACATTTTTCATTGCACATACCGTAAGCAGGTTTGCTCCCTCCACCACCTGCTTTCTGATGCTGTGCAACAATTTCTGCTTGTGCAATGGGACTCCCCACGCATGCATCACACCCTCCTCAGAGTGTTAGGGGAACTCCTAGAACCGATTGAGGGGATACACAAGCAAAAATCCTTGCCCTGTTAGAATGAGTGACTTAGCACTACATGGGATTCCACCCTATTTGTATACAGTGGTACCTCGGGTTATATACGCTTCAGGTTACAGACTCCGCTAACCCAGAAATAGTGCTTCAGGTTAAGAACTTTGCTTCAGGATGAGAACAGAAATTGTGCTCCGGCGGCGCGGCAGCAGCAGGAGACCCCATTAGCTAAAGTGGTGCTTCAGGTTAAGAACAGTTTCAGGTTAAGTACGGACCTCCGGAACGAATTAAGTACTTAACCCGAGGTACCACTGTATTTTATCAGGAATAATTTCATATCTGAAAATGCTGATACTTTTTTTATATTTCAACTGAAACCTCTGTCCTGCAGCTTCTAGTGTGCTAGGCTTAGGAAAGCCAAATGAACTTTTTTACACAGGACAAGCCCTCTATTTGAAAGACTGTCAGGGGATAGTTTTCTATTTGAAAGGTTCTCTAGCCCAAATGTGGTTTAAAGATAATTATAAGAAGGGAAGCCTTAGTGGTTAGCACCTGGACAGCCGTGGTGACATGTACTCTGTTTCTATTACAGAAATTATTTCTGCATTTGCATCTCTCAATAAGTAAATTGGTACATGCAAATTGTATTCGAAACTACATCTTTTGGGGTGATGTGTACTCTGTCTCCATTGATTCTGGAATAAGATATATGCATGCAACCTGAATGAACACATGTGAAACTAACATAGACCAGAAATAGATTGATATGTCTACCTCTATTGCACACAATTGTATATGTTACCATTGGTACTACCTTCTTACTTAAGTATATCACCTTGAAGCAAGTTTTAGGGTTTACTCTGAATCTTTTTTTCCTAACTAAACTGCAAATACAAGGTCAAGAAACCCCTGATAAACCTTTACTTTTTAAAAGTATTTACCTTTTCTACAAACCGCACCCAAGGTAAGCATTTTAGTTCTTAGCTTCTATATTTAAAAAATGAAATTGACACTCAGGATCAGTCTTACATTGTGTAGCATGATGGTATGTGAATCTGATGTATCTGTTTCATATTGAATATGAAATATTTACAAAGCTACATCCTCATCTTATGGGGGATTTCATTTTCCTTATATAAATCCTGTCAGTGAAAAGGAGTTGCAAAAAACAGAAGCCCTTATAAGAAACAATGTCTGTGTAATATGAAAGCCATCTTATGAGTAAAGTGGGGGGAAGCATAACTCAGGGCTTCTGAAGATGTGTGTGTGTGTGTGTGTGTGTGTGTGTGTGTGTGGTCCATCTTAAATGGAACAAGCCTGTGTTCCCCAGATGTTCACTTTGTCTTGCCTTTGACAGGTTTACAATACTGTATTTAGTTCTTTTTTCTATTGTAAAATAAAGGTGCCATTTCATCACTCCGTTGTGTTGTATAGAACTCTTTAAAAGCACAGAATGTCAGAGAAGTCACTGAAGACCTTCAGCAACCCATGTTCTGAAAGGAATAACTTATCTCTTCCAGAACTCCAGAGGGCCAATTCACTATTTACACAGTGTTTTTCCCAGTGAGCATTCTAGGGTTATCTAATGCACAGCCTGTGACTATCCAGTCCCAAAAGTTTTTTTGGGGGGGTGACTCCTCAATTTGTCATTTAAAAAATGCTGCAACAACAACAGCAATAATGATGATGATGCAGCTGCTTCAGTGGGTTATATGTTGTGATGCCAAGAACACTCCAAAAAAAGTCTGTGTTTTTGTTAAAGTGCTGAATGCTCCTATATGTCCCATGCTGTGATGTCAAGTTTTTTTTTGTGGCCCTCCAAGGCCCCCACCCTAACTTGTCTATTAAATTGTTTCTTTCTGAATGCTCTCATGTGCTTGCCCTGTTTTGATGCCAAAATTACATTTACTGACCACTCCTGTGTCCCCTGCAATGATTCTGATACTATAACTTTTTAATGACTACCCCTTCTTCCTCCACCTCCTCCTTTGGTGATCACTCATAGCCGAGTAAGATTGTCCTCCAAGAACATGGTCTTAACAGTGAGTCCTTAAGTGACTCTGGAGGCCAATTCTAGATCCACATGTCCTTCCACAGTGGGTACATAGGTTTCCAGGCAAGAGTTGAGGGTTTGCCAAATGTGCCTTCCTCTTAGCTCATTTCTCCTTTTTGCCCTGAGTTCATGCTTCCTCGAAGTACATGACACCTTTGGTAAAGGCTGTTCTCCAATTGGAGCACTTGCAGGCTAGTGTTTCCCAGTTATCAGTGCTTATGTTACATTTTTTTAGATGTGCCTTGAGAGCGTCTTTAAACCTCTTTTGTTGTCCACCAGTATTTCGCTTTCCATTCTTGAGTTGGGAATAGATTAGTTGCTTTGGAAGACAATAATCAGGCAGCCACACAACATGACCAGTTCAACAAAGTAGTTGTTGAAGAATCATTGCTTCAACAATGGTGATATTTGTTTCTTCCAGTACACTGGCATTAGTTCAGCTGTCTTCCCACCCAAGTGATGTGTTAATTTTTCGGAGACACAGTTGATGGAATCTTTCGAGGAGCTGGAGATGGCGTTTCTAAGTGGTTCATGTTTCACGAGCGTACAGTAAAGTTGGTAGCACATTAGCTTTGTATGACTACCCCAATCCCCTCATGAGTGTATCATTTAAAAACAATGAATTCCTATGTTCCAACCATACAAGTATTTATATGCCACTCCCAATCCATGCCGAATGGTAGCAAAATTCCAGAGGGTTCCAGGTGCTCATCCAGGGTTGTGATCCATGCTGTCAGTGTATGTTAGGTATGAATGAGAAAAAAGAAAGTAAGTCCTGAGATGCAGGGTAGATACCCCCTTTCAACTTTCCCTGTTCCACAACATTTAGTTCCAGTAAAAAAATAATAATAGTAAGCTGAGGGACATAGTGTGATGATTCTGGCTGCGGTTTTAAATACAGTACACACACAATATGAGCACCATCTAGTGGACACAGTGAATATCTGTTTAAACAAACTCCCATATCCAGTTCCTACCTTTTTGTCTTTGATATACTGTACCATTCTTCCTATTCAAGGAACCCCTCACAAAGGATATACTATTTTCTCGATGCATGATATTGGAGTTTACACTTGTCAGAAATGACTGGGTCATAAAAGACACCCCCCAAAAAAAACCCCAACAACCCAAACTAGGGGCCCATTAGATTCATGTTTTGCTTAAAATGGAACAAAACAGGTTATGACTACACATCACGTGTTCTAACACTAAGCAGCTTTCCTCATCCTGGTGCCCTCCAGTTTGCTGAGGTTGATGCGACTTGTAGTCCAAGACATCTGGAATACACCAGGTTGGGGAAGGCTGCCCTAGACCAAAGTAATTTCATCAATGCATCAAAGCAAAGGGATTTTCAGTTGGTGCTCCAGTGCTCCAGTTATCAGATTCACCTGCCGTCCCTTAATTTGGCAAAATACAAGCCCAAGTCAAAATTTTGAAAATACAGTGGTACCTCGGGTTACATACGCTTCAGGTTACAGACTCCGCTAACCCAGAGAACAGAAATCGTGTGGCGGCAGCGGGAGGCCCCATTAGCTAAATTGGTGCTTCAGGTTAAGAACAGTTTCAGGTTAAGAACGGACCTCCGGAACAAATTAAGTACTTAACCTGAGGTACCACTGTAGTATAAGGCAGTGTTATCTGATAACTTTCTATTTACCTTTTGAAAAGGCTTTCCTATTCAATTCTGATATCAGTCCCCACCCGAACCTATGTTGATCAAACTATTCTGTTGATCTTCGCACTATTATATCAACTGTTTGCCCCAGCAACGTTCCTCACTAAAGTTTCTATGCCTTAACAGTCTGCATGGCACAGAAATGGCCAACTGAACATTCCCCACAACAAGGCTGTGAAAGGGAAATACTGGGACTTACTATACATTCGTTTTCTTTAGGGGATGAAGGGTATCCTTGGATATATGGGATCCAATGCCATCCACCTGAGAGTTCTCAAATAACTCAAATGTGAAATTGCTGATCTTCTAAAAGGTGAGAAGATTGTGGGTCTTCGATTCTAAACACTTATAAAACATCCTGCCAATCCAACTTCAAATACAGGTCAGGACACTGTTATCTCCCTATTGCTGGGGCCTGAATGTTGAGACCTGTGAGGGAATGGCTAGTCACAAACAAAATCCGATTAATACTGAAGATTAATTCCTGAGACCGAAAGAGAAATTTACAACAATCCTGCAAAGTAGTACAGTGTTGAAGTCCCTCCGACTCCCTGGTGGTAGAAAGGCAAGGCTGGGTGAACGGCTTGCGAAGCTGATCGTAGCAGCAGCCCCGGTGGAAGGAGGGAGTAGCTGTCTGCACTGGAGGCAAGTTGTGTAATCAAAGCCATCGCCCTAATCCTGTTTTCCTCCTTCTTCCCTGACCCAAAGCAGTTTTATGAGGGCATATTCCAGCCCACGGGGATCTTTTCAGTCTTACTACTACCAATGTGTCGGCTTCCTTTCACAAGTTTCCGTTAAGGAAAGAGTGGTTTGATCTCTTTTTTTAATTGTTGCGAAGGAGTAATTTTAGCCTTAGGCCAGGTATTTGGCAATGCCGACTGGGGCTGATAGGAGTTGCAACATTTGTAGGACAGCAGATTTGCCAAGTTGGTGACTCCCAGCTCCTCCTCACTGCTTATTTTCTGATCATTACTGGTTTGCCTTTCCAGCACCCCAGGGCGCAGCAAATTACTGTAGTCAATTGCATTGCAGATGCTCTTGTGTCAATTTGATGCAGATACTTCTCGCCTTCACTTCCGAGAAGCCCAAAACGAGCATTAAAAGTCAAAACGGAAATCGCCAGCGCGTGTGAATCTACACTTTTTTTAATAGATCTACGACTCCACCGAGTTTCCCCTTTCGCGCCTTTTTCTCTCCCCTACGTTCCTTCAGGCCTCTGCGTCCCAGCAACCGTTACACTGTCACTTTTAAAAGAGCACTCTGCTTTTCTTTTGGCCTTGGGGGTAAAGTGATTGGCTAGTCAAAGCAGGCTGCGATTGGTCAAGCGACGGAGCAGGGTGGGGCCGATTCGTATTTCCTTTTCTTCCATCCGTCTCCTCTTGGCGGCGGGCTTTAAGCTTTCCAGCCAGGCCTCTACCGTTGCACGCGCGCGTTTCCGCGAGGACCCTTCCGAGCTGTCCAAGCCACCCGCCTGAGCCCAAAAGAACGAGGGAGGCAGGGAGGCAGCGATTTTGCTTGCACCAGAAGCGGGGGCGAGCCCCAAACCAACTAGGGAGGCAGTTTGCCGAACTTTTCACCGCCTCAGCGGGCGGTGACCGTGGCTATTATCAAACCGGCATCCGTTCAGGACAACCCCCGAGTCGCCGGGCGCGAGAAACGCGGTGGGGGAACGAGGGGTCCTGGCGGTGTGCAAAACGCGCCAAGTTTCCCGTCGTGGGCGGGTGGGTGTGTGACTGAGCTTGGAGGGACCCCAGATCCCCTCAGTCTATAGAGCAGCTGGGGAAGGGGCTATTCCGGGGCAGCGCCCTCCCGCGCCTCGCCCACGGGGACCTGGCCAGGACGAGAAGATGTAGCGGCGGCGGGTGAGGAGATGCGGCGGCCGCGCCACCATGAGCGAGCGGGCGGGGGCGCGCGTTTCTTTCCAGGCGACGGGGGGGGGCAACTCTGCCTGCTCTTTACCGCCGCCTCGTTCCCCGGGGGGGGGGGGGGTTCCGAGGGAACGACTGCGGGCCGCTGCTGGTTCTCTGTCGCTTCGAGCCGCAGCCCTGCCTGCCTGCCTGAGTGGAGCTTCAGGGAATATTCCTTTTCACCCTTGAGACGGAAATTAGTTGTGAAGTGGAAGGCACGCTACGGAACTCTCCGCTGCTTTTTTTTATTTGGTCTGTCACGGGCGGAGCCAGGCTTCGTGTGGAAAGGGGGGGGGATGCAGAACCTCAGTTAAGTATTTTTATTGATTTTGGGGGTAGTTGCCCTTCCCCCCCTTTCCCTTGGCTCCGCCCGTGGCGTCTGTGCAGGGGGAGCGGGTCTGCCTGCTGCCCTCCTATGGAAGGTTTTCTCGGCTTTCGGTTTTCATCCTTTTCGCATCAAGTGCCGGGCCGAGAGTATTTTGGGGGGGTCGTTTCTCGAGCTGCCCTCAAAACTTAGGGCGGGGCGGAGGGGGAGATGCCTCGGGGTTGTGTACCGGAAAAGTAACGACATCTCGACGTTCTTAAGTCAAGTACCTGGGGCGATTTGGGGCTTCACTCTCCAGTAAATAGGATTTCCGCCCTGGCCGGTAGCGTCAGATTCCTGCACTGTTTCGCTTCTCCTTAACAACCCAAAAAAACAGTTCAGAAGCCGCCGGCTTTTAATGTCTAGGTCAAAGGGAACTTTGTATTAAGCGGTCGCAGTTTTGAGTTGCATCGCGCGCTAATCAAAGCGCAGTTGTGTTTCCCGGCCCACTTCGGCGTGTGCTCCAGTTGCTCTTGTGAAGCTGTGTCGTCACAATGCACGCTGCCGCTTACAAAACATACAAACGTGGTGTTTTATATGCTTTTGACAGGCATGACTACAGGTTGCAGTTTTGTTGCGTTCGTCCGTCGGAGTTCTCTGGTGAGGGGGGAAAATGCCAGGCGTGCTGCCCAGTGACAGTAGCGGGCTTTCAAGAGGCACCCCCACGAAAAGAAGCAGACTTTCACTGAAGTTCTTTCAGAAAAGGGAAACAAAAAGAGCTCTGGATTTTGCAGAATCGGCAGAAAATGAGCAAAAGACTTCAGAATATGAATGTTCTGAAATGTATGTAAGCATTTATTTTTCAGTAACTCATCACAATGTGCAGAGAACTTTTAAAGGCATTTTGGTGGATCTTCATTTCTATATTTGTGTTACAGTGTATGCTTAAAGTTCTGTATCTTACTCTATCAGTTATGCAAAATCTTACTGGCTGTTCTTAATTACTGTAACTACACATATTTGCATTGGCTTATGTATATCCCAGCCTTCAGTTGGCTTTTAATGTTTTCTAACAGAAGACTAAGACTTTCTAACAGAAGACTGTTAACATAACTGAAATCAGTTTGATTACTGGCATTCTATCTTGGTGACAATTTGTTTTGTATATAGGTAGCATTACGTACATTCTATGCTAATTGAGGGTAGAACAGGCATAATACAACCCAAGTTTAAGTTTTCAAAACTCCATTGAGCCCAGTGGAAGAGATTTAGGAATGTACTAGACCTTGAACTTTTTTCTGTCAAAGGACTTAGCAGAGTTGGATAGAGAGCAGAGTTGGATACATAGCCTGCTTTGGGTGGAATAACAAAAAGTGAACTGTTTGTTTAAAACATTAAATTTGGTAGAAAGGTTTTAAAGGATACAGGCCTAAGGATATGTAATGGGAAGTAAGAACTACTGTATTCTGTGTGATTAACTTCTACACACAAGATTGTGCTGCACACCTTCATTCTTGATTGCAGGTTTCTTACACTTTAGCAGGTTGTTTCCATATGAGAAAATACTTTATTTTTTTAAAAAAATAGATTAAGGTGTCAAAATGGAAAACTAATTCAATAGGCTGCACTAGGAATAAACTCTAAATCCTGGTCTAATTATGACCATACAGTATATTGTTGGCCTAATACTTCTGTGAAAACGGGAGCTTGTGTGGGATAATAATACTTTAGCCACTGAAAAATTCCTGGCCAGAAAGAAATCTGTTATGTTGTCAAGGAAAACACAAGAGTTATCAATACCATTTTTGTACTTATAATTTTTGTACTTTAATTATCTTATTGTACAGTTAGAGGTGGCTAATTCGTTATTTTTGGAGTGTGATTTTTATGTGGTACCTCAATAGTGGTACTCACCCCGTCGTGGGGATTCAAACTGTAAACCTACTGATCAGCAAGCCCAAGAGGCTCAGTGGTATAGACCACAGTGTCACCTGCGTCCCTTGCTCTGTCCCAGCTCCTGCCAACTTAGCAGTTCGAAATCACACCAGTGCGAGTAGATAAATAGGTACCTCTGCGGCAGGAAGGTAAACGACGTTTCCGTGTTCTGTTGTGCCAGAAGCGTTTTAGTCATGCTGGCCACATGACCCAGAAAGCTGTCTGTGGACAAACGCCGGCTCCCTCGGACTGAAAGCGAGATGAGCGCCACAACCCCATAGTTGCCTTTAACTTGACTTAACTGTCATGGGGTTCTTTACCGTTTACCTTACTACATATAGCAGGGATTAAGAAACAGTATTTTAGTAAAAAGTCAATTTCTAAATTTAGAAGACATCTTGCACGTGTGTATTTTGGAATAAAATATCTTTTTTTGTATGACAGTGACCAGGTAGTTCCTGCAACACAGCCTCTTTCACCGTCCCCTATCTGCTGTGAGAAGAAAGACAACATGCTACCTTTTGTGGGCTTGAACAATCTTGGTAACACATGTTATCTTAACAGTATACTTCAGGTAAGTTCATAACAGGTTAAAAATATAGTGTTGTCTAATTTTGTGTGAATTAAGGGAATTAAAAGCTTACTTGGTAGGTATTTACGTGTGCTGCATGGAGGAAGCAACAGAGGAAAGAGGCTGTAGAGAGCAAGATTTTTACCTTTGTCTTATTGTAGACCCATTGCACAATATTAAAATTTATTTCATTCCATATATATTCCATCTTTTGTCATGGAACCCACGGCAGCATACTGGTGGTTCCCAGGAGTTGGTGCAGGCACTGACCAGGTTTCAGGACATGCTCATAAGTTGGGCAATTTGCTTTTTGTTATAATCATCCTTTTCCATCTTATGTCCTGATGGACATAAGTTGTGTAACAAATACATTGTACAAACATTGAAGGTATGTGGCAGGCTGTAGGATATTGTTTTCTTAGTATGGTTTGCAAAATATTAAAATGAGGTGTATTTGAAGAGGCTGTACTATGAGTATAATCCATAAAAAGTCAAGCCATTGTCTTTTAACTTCACATTTTCAGAGGAAGTGCTTTAAAAATACTTGCTTTACCTAGCTCAAAGGGAAAACAAGGAAAACTAAACATGAAAACAACATTAAAACCATAGTACTGATAAAACCTGCAGTAGCTTGACCCACTATGCCTCCTTTGTCCAAACATCTACTAGATCAAAACAGTTTCACCTGCCTATTGATAACCAGGCCTTGTCAGGAGATTGGAGTTCCAAAATCGAAGCAGAATGATTGAGAAAACTTGGATACACAAGCTATGTAGCATAGCTTTATTTCTGTTTGAGTTTGTTTGGTTTTTTGTAATGGATGTAACCTTAAAAAAATAAAAATAATATGAGAACTTTGAAGCCAGTATATGGCATTTAGAAATAATACTCAAACAACATGAATGAAACAGTGGGGCAGGGGGAAAGTTCTTAAGAACCAATGTACTGTAAAACACTTAAAAAAAATAACAGTATAGGGTGGTACCTCTAGATACGAACGGGATCCGTTCCGAAGCCCTGTTCGCATCCTGAAGTAAACGTAAGACGCGAGTGCCCAGGTCGCATTTCGCTGCTTCCACGCATGCACGTGACGTCATTTTGAGTGTCTGCGTGAGCGGCGAAACCCGGAAGTAATGCACTCCGTTATGTCCGGGTCGCCATGGAGTGCAACTCGAAAATATTCATCCCGAAGCTACTTCAGCCCGAGGTATGACTAATCAGATTTCAGAATAATCAGATATCGTTATGACCACCTGTCTTTTACTATTAACACCTTATATACTCAGCAATTTATTAAGGCCTGACACTCGTTCATCATAGAGGCATATGTTTAAGATTTATATTGACAGTTTGGTTCTGTCTTATTTTGCAACAGATATATATTTAGACTTATTCACTTCTGTTTATCTACAGTTACATCTGTTGATGCCAACTTCTAAATTTGTATCCTATTCCTCCAAGGAACTCAAAGTGGCACATGCATTGGGTCATCCTACATTTATTATCTGCAAGTTTGGGTCAAACTGCACAATCAAATCAATGGCTTAATAAACTAGTTTATTAATGAGTGGCATAACCCTTCCATGCCCTTTTGTTCTACCCACTGAGCAAATGCCTAAGCAGTTCAATATTCTGTTCATAAAAATAGGTTTCTGTTATACATGAGCCTGGAAACCTATGGTTAATGACTTGTGAGGATATTAAGCTACGGTTTGAAGTTAGCTTATTATCTTGGCTTGATTGCAAAGGTGTTATATATACCCATAAGCCACGATATAATTTTTTGTGAATCAGGCCATCTAGCGGTTGGTCCAAGGTCAACCGGTGTCCTTCATGACTTAGCAGGGATTTGAAAGCAGGCCTCCCTGATCTAAGCGAAATACTCATTCTGCTACATCACACAAATAAATAGCTAAATATGTGTTTCACGAATTCTGTTTTCCTTCATTGTACTGCATGCCTTGTTCCTATTTTAGGTGCTTTATTTTTGCCCTGGCTTTAAGACTGGAGTGAAACAACTATTTAATATAATTACAAACAAGAAGGAAAGCTTAAAAGGTGACACTGATGAGGTGAGAACATACTATCTATTATTGGGCATATTGTACATAACAAAAGTTAGTATATCATGAGTTCAATATAAACAAATCCTTCCATTGGAAGAAAGTTTATTTTGAAAGATGTCACTTCTGTAGCAGGGTAAGTTAGACTCGGCATGCCTTTAGAGGTGATAGCCCCATTAGCACAAAGCAGTTTGCATTGAAACCACTTGCTATAAGGCTGGACGGTGGGTGGAAACTCAGTTTTAAGTGGTTTGGATGCAAACCACTTTTATGTAATGGAGCAAGCCCCTCTGAAAGAGCACTAAACCTCCATCAGCTTATTGATGCTAACAGGTAGCCCTACTTGCAAAGGCGTTTTAGGGAACTCATTTTAGGATCCTGATTGTTCCATAGTAGCTGTCTATACCTGGTGTCTTATGTGATGTCAGATGTGGGGCAGGCGAACATGGTTTGCAGGAAATGACCTTGTGGGTAAAAGTAGGACATCTGAATGCTGGTTGTTCCTCACCCTTGTTTTAAGACTAGTCAAATGTGTTCCAGGATAGACAGATGATGCCTTATATGGTATCTTTTTATATGGTATGGCATAGAATTAGGACTGAAGCACAATGAAGATTCATTTGTTAATGTACTTCTATAGTCACTTTCAGACAGTAAAAGGGTCATTTAATTGAATTCAGTCTTTGGCATTAAGTAAATAACAACCTAATATCGGTACAATGATGATAACATTGATACATTTGAAATTTTGTATCACAGAATCATAATAGCTTGAGCTGATGTGCAAAATGAAATTAAACACATCAATATTATGAAAAAGGATTATAAAATTATGTAACTAGCTAAAAAGGCAAGAAAATTAACTTTCAAATGCAAACACTTATTTTCTCTGTCTTTGTAGGGGGGAAGTAAAGAAGATTCTCTTGCAAGCTATGAATTGGTCTGCAGTTTACACTCTTTGATTGTTTCAGTTGAACAGCTTCAGGCCAGCTTTCTCTTAAATTCTGATAAATACACAGATGAACTTGCAACTCAGCCAAGAAGACTACTAAATACGCTTAGGTACAAAAGATGTGTTTCTAACTATTTCTGAAGCAAATGATATGGAATATTGTAATTTTCTACAGAAAGACAGCCTTTTAAGTTTATTGAATTATTCCTATTCACAAATATGTTCTCCAGCATCTTCTTACAGTAGATGTGTTCATTTCTAGTCACTTTATAATGTGAGATAGCTCAGCAACAATGCAGATTGAACCTGATCTGTGATCTCAAATCAGTCAAATTTAAATGACTAATAGGCAAAAATAGTAAATTATCTGTAATATACTAGTTTTACAAAAATATATCTCCATAATTCTAAATACATAATAGCCTGCAAAACTGAGAACTTCATGAAGCTGTACATCTACCTCATTTTAATTTTGGATCCCCCAAACATAGCGTAGTAACTTGAATTGTACTTAAAATGTGTTCCCAAGAAGGGCACCTGCCAAATTTGGTTATGCTCATGAATCCCTGTCTAAACTGTGTCATTAAGCTATTTTTTGACTGTGTATATTAGGTAATGTGTTGCATTTTTTTTAAAGGGAACTGAACCCCATGTATGAGGGATACTTGCAACATGATGCCCAAGAAGTATTGCAGTGTATATTGGGACATATCCAAGAAACATGTCAGCTGTTGAAGGAACAACTGAAACCCAGATCACTAGAAGAGCCCACAGCTGAACTAAAGAAAACTACTAATCAGGATATTGGCAGTACTGGTATTGTTGAGGAAGATGTTAGTTTGATCTCTGAGCAAGCTATTGAGGACAGTGAAGATAAAACTAACGGAAATGCAAAAAGAAAAAATGATACAGAGGATGGCAATGAAAAGAAAAAATCCAAAGTTTCCAAAGAGAAAAATGGAATAGAAGAGAATCAGAGACGGACCAGGTCAAAGAGAAAAGCCCTGGAGGAAAAACTAGAAAATCAATCTGAAGCAACCATTAAGCATTGCATTGAAAATGAAAATACAAAACCAACCCATAAAAAATCCAGACTTCGATTAAATTGGTTAAAATCTTCAAGCAAGCAACCTAGCATTCTGTCCAAATTTTGTAGTTTGGGAAAGCTGACAACAAACTTGGGGTTCAAAGAGCCTGTTAAAGAAATAGAAAACTCTGGATTCACAGACAGTTTCCACAAGTGTGAAAATGGCAGCCAAGGAACGGAAGACTATTGTGATCCATCATCTATTGAAAGCACTGTCGAAAAAGAAATTGAAAAACGATGCCAGAGAGGTTAGTCTTATGAGTAACTTGTGTGTGTGCCCAGTTTGCTGAGATCACCTGGCCACATTTTTGTGTTTTCATTAGTGGTAGAAGAGATGGAACAAGTCACATGAATTGCCTCCTTGGCTTGGCTCTTTTTTCTTTTTTACCACAGTCGAGCTATGAGGGCTGTACATATTTTGTGGCTTATATAATATACAGTTGTATATTATATACCAGGGAATAAGCATCATTTAACTCAATGGGCTTACTTCTGAGTAAACATTTTAGGATAGCGCTGTAAACCTAGGAGCAAGACTACTAACCCAACCATGTTTCATGGCTGGGTTTTGTGTCTCACTTTCTCCTGACATTAACTATGCATGGTGGGACACAGGGTGGAAAGAGATTGAGATATGTTTAGTTCCAGCAGTGTAGCTTTCTTGTAGGGCAAAGCAAAGATGGCTGATACTTGCTCTAAGCAAGCAGAACAGTGGCATATTGCAGGGCTGGGTTAACTAGATTTGAGTTGGCAAATATAACAAGCCAAAATGTAATACAGCGAAGGTCAGTGTTTTAACATTTCTAATACTTCTGGATTTAACTTAATGAAAATTAAATCAATAGTTTTTGTATTCTTTAAAACAAAAACTGAAAATACTGGGATTTCTTTGTAGGGGTAGATTGGTAAAGTTCTTTTTTAGATGTAAGAAGCTGCCTAGAATGGTTAAGCCTGTATGCTAAAAGATCTTTTATCTTGCCCTATGGAAAACCATTTCCTGCATAATGAATGATTCTTCTTCTCATACTCCTTTTTGAGTAAACATGCTTAGGGGTGTGCTGGTTGTATCTGAAAGATAGGACTGCAATGACATTAGTGAGTTCAATGTCAAGAATGTACCCCCAGTGTAGTGCCTAATAATTGAAGTTCCTAATAAGAACTACATTGTTCATATGGCGTGGGATCTAAAGAGATCCAAAGAGCTGTGGATGGAACTTCCTGCCTTGGTATACAGTTTTTGAACTATACTTTGGAGCATTTCCTCTTGCTGCTTCAGCTGCTCAAAGATACGGGATTTGGAGAAGTAGTGTCATATGCAGTACGAGGAGCTGCAGTAAGATGATGAAATTCAGAGAACTCTGTTAATATCTATTCAGGAAATAGTTTAACCTAATCTGGTATGTGCTTTACCTTAGGTTCAGAGTTAGCTGTCTTCGATTTAGTGGAGAGACTCTTCCAGGGTCAGTTGGTATTACGAACACGATGTTTAGAGTGTGAGAGTTTCACTGAGAGAAGAGAAGACTTTCAAGATATTAGTGTGCCAGTGCAAAAAGAAGAGTTCTCAAAAACAGAAGAGAATTCTGAAAGTAAGTATAAACCACAGTAAATTTTAAGTATATCTGTGATTCACATGCCTGTGTTTGGTAGGAGTATGCATACTTTACTTGCCAACTGTAGTTAAATTCTGGGTGTACATTTCTATATATAGTTTTATTATTTTTTAAGTTGTATCTGTTACGATATTGAAGCAATGCAGCCGCGAGCTACTGCTAGCTTGAAAGCAAAACATAATGGGAATATTGGGACTGTTCCGTGGGAAACAGAGGGACAGTCAATTCACAGTGCAGAGGGCACTGGAATTAGCTCAGAGTGTAATATGAGCTGTACAGGAAGTACAGGAGGAGTTTGTCTCTCGGCTGTTGGAGTTTGAAGAGAGCAGTCACGTTTTCTGTAACGCTGCAAAGACAGAAATAAAGGCATGTAAATACGTTTCTGTCTATCTCTTTCCCCTGCCTGGGGGGGCAGGAAAGAGGGGGGGGTGTTCTCATGCTGAGAAGGATCGCCTATTGCGACCTAGCCTGTATCCTGCTGGGGAATGCAGACAGGGAGGTCATCAGGAGATCAAGCCGGGTGCCTGGAGAGTTGCCAGTTTCTCCTGATAAAGGCTTGATTCCCAACAGTATCCTGACAACTTGTCACCTGATGGGTGCTGACAGACATTACCTTCTAAAGTACATATGCAACCATTTTCTTGGAAACAGCTTTTTCCCAGCTTACACTTGATGCCAAGGGTGGGGCAGGTGGGCATGGTTTGGGGAAAACAGTACTGTGAGTGAAGTTAGGATCCCTGCTGGGCCTAATCAGGCCCATGGGCTGGAGTTCCCCTTCTGTGCTGTAGATCAGCTAGTGAACACTCTGCTTGATGAAGGAAATTCAGAGCTACAGCTTTCCCCCAGCAGAGATTGCTATTCAGCTCTCAAGAGCAAGGGCCCCTTCCCAGTAATTTTGTTCCACTGTCAAGCTTAAATGTACAGTAATCTTGTAACTTAAGGTCACTACTTTAGGAAACAAGTCTTTGCCCTCTTCTGTATGACAGCCCTACAAGTATCTGGTTGGTTTGTTACATTTTTCTTAGAATGTTTTCATCTGCTGATTTGGTTGCATTTATGTGCTTTTTAATTTTTTCCATGGCATTAATAAAATGTAAGCTACCTTGGAAGATGCAGATGCATTAGAAGGATACGGCATAAGTTTTCTAAATAAATATGTCTTTTCTCCAGGTGAAACATACCTAGTTTCTCCAACTTTTTCTCATAGGCTTTGTTTTCCATATTTCATTATCCTCCACTGAACCAATTCCAATTTGTTTATATGCCCTTTAAAAGCACAACACCCAAAACTGGACATAGTACCTCAAATGTACAGAATAAGGTGACACTGTTATTTAGAAACTAAGATTCTTTGAATACAGCCCCAAAATTGCATTAGCCTTTTTGCAGTTTCACCACACTGATCAAACCTTCTGAGAGAAGAAATAGGTGTGTGCCAGAGGGGTGGTTGTGTGAATGTGCTCAGTATGGTATTTCAGTTGATGGCTATTGTTATCCTATAAAACAGGCATAGGCAAACTCGGCCCTCCAGATGTTTTGAGACTACAGTTCCCATCATCCCTGACCACTGGTCCTGTTAGCTAGGGATGATGGTAGTTGTAATCCCAAAACATCTGGAGGGCCAAGTTTGCCTATGCCTGCTATAAAATGTCCCCATTCTGGTTGCTTAGAAATGTGTGATCATACCAGTCTGTAACGTGCTGAAATGAAGCATGGCAATCTACGTAAGACACATACTTCCTATAATACAGGTCTTAGTTATATGGAAGGGTGCATGGCTCTAGGATTCTGCAGGTTTCTAGGATGGTGTTAAACCCCTTCCCCACCTTAAAGAAACTGCCTTCTGTTTGGTTGTGCTGAAGTATGGAGATTAGGAATTGGCTTTGGAGAGTCATGAGATCACAGCAGAACATAAGCTTTGGAACCCTGATGTGTAATTCTCTAGGATTCTGGCACTTTTAAAAACATTTGCTCACATGTCCTGCACTCATATTATCGTGGTCAACAACCTGATTTGTATTTAACTGCTTACAGTATTGGGCAAACTAAATATAAGCAACTTTCTTTTGTAGTTTCTCCAGATCCCAAAACAGAAGTGAAGACTCTGAAGTGGGCAATTTCCCAGTTTGCTTCAGTGGAGAGGATTGTGGGAGAAGATAAATATTTCTGTGAAAACTGTCGTCATTACACAGAAGCTGAACGCAGTCTTCTGTTTGACAAAATGCCTGAAGTTATAACCATCCACTTGAAGTGCTTCGCAGCTAGAGGATTAGAGTGAGTATAGTGAATAAACCACATTGAACAACCTGACTACTGGAAGTAAAACTGCACAAATATAAAATAATAAAATGGAACCCACATCAAGTGAATTTAACTTCTGGAAAGAAGAGCATGAACTATATTGTTAGGTATCCCAAAATATACTGTTGAGATTGTGCTTCCCATGGAATTTGCACAGTAGCTCAGTTCCTCTAAGCATGAAGGGGGAGAGAGCAATGGGACATATCCTGCAGCTTCTTACATCCTTACAACAAAGATATACACTCATGGGGATCTTGTGTGATCAGTGTTTCTGAATGCAGGGAGGGAAGATACATATAGGTGCACAAAGACTTCCAGAAATGGTGTGCCTAAAATTATTTGTTCTTGCCACTACTTTTGAAATAAAAAAAATTTAGTCAGACCATATGGGGTGTTAAAAGTTTCCAGCTCTTTCCAAATTATATGCATGCAAATATCCCTCCTATGGCAAGATCTGCCAGCACAAGCAGCTCAGGATGCAGAAGATCTCCCAATCCTAGTTTAGTTTAGCCTGGTGTAAGTTGCTTAACCCGCTTGAGCTGAAGCTGGTGTTTGTCCTCAAAATGGGGTGTAATGGGGCAGGACTAGGGAAGGCTGGATTCTAAGCTCATACAGCTCAGTCACATGACCTGGCAACCTACTGTAGAACACTTATTTTTAAAAGGCTTGTTTTCCCTCAACCAGGTTTGGCAGGAGCAGCCCTGCTGCTTAATGGAGTTTGCATCTGGTGTAATTTTACAGTGGCTTAATTTACATCAGCATGCTTCCAGAGGATTGCTCCCTTAGTGTGCATGTACCTTTAAGCAAAGTCCTCCTTCTGAAATAAAAGTCATGTGCTTCATTGTCATTACTTTGGTCACAGTCAAGTACTTTCTTGTAACTCACGCTTTGTTGGGAAAGCAGCCAATATTAAATTCTACTCACCTGGTGATGAATATTTTCTTCAACAGGTAGACCGTGCTAAAGCAGACCTAAATACTACAAAGTGTACAGTTGTCTAGAGAAATAAAAATAAATTAGGCAATAGTACAATAATAGTATTTTATGTAAGTGTGCCTAAACTAGCAAGCACCCCATTAGCAAGGAAAGACTGCTGGGTAGCTTCCTTGATTACTTCTAGGCACGGTGAGAATCAATTGTCTTGGCTTACTTGCCATTATTTTTTCACTAGTTGCAAACTCTCAAAAGACTTAAGTGATAAAGATCTATCCACTAATTAATGTGTGTTAGAATATGTATCCTATTCTTCCCACTGTTTCTTGTATCTCATGGAAGGTCTTAACAAATATTTTAAAACAAGTATCTCTTCCACTGTAGTCCCACATTAAATCTATTTAGGTCATGTTCATAATACATAAAATATATTGCCAAATAAACCCTGTTCTTAATTTTCCACTATTGTATGGCTTTTCTTGCTATTTAAACACCAATCAGCATATAATTATAGACTATCTTTTGTAAGCTTTCAAACATTAGATACCTCAGGCAAAAACCAGTGGATTGTAATAAAAACAAGGCAACCAACAGTTCCTGCTTTTATTTTACTGGAAGTTTAAGTGTAAATTAAAGGCATATCTGAAATTGAATTATCTATTGAGTGGATTCTCTCAACTGTCCCCAATATGAATTTCACTGTTGCGAAACATGAAATTATTTTACAATTTGTAAGTGCAAAGAGATGGGGGGAAATTAGCTGGTGTCTTGTTGTAATGCTTATTCAGAAATACCTATGCAAATTGCTTACCTATTGGGCTGTCTTTTGAAATGCCTAATTGTAAAAAAAAAAAATTACCTTTGTAATAGTTTAAAAAATGAAAAAAGTTGCTGTTGTTCAGTCACTTGATTTGTTACAGCAAGAAATTAAGTACAGTATCTTAATATGTTGGAGATCTAAAAGCTAAGCACTAGAGTACCTCATTTTGGTTCAAGGTTTGCAATATTACTTGGTGATAATGCAAATTTAAGAGAATCCACGTTTAAGAGTGACTGATATCCTAGAGCAAAAGGAAAGCAAACTAGCTGAATTTTAAAATTTAAAAGAGCTGTGCAAAGTGACAACATAATCTATTTATTACATTTCTCCCCAAGGTTTGATTGTTACGGTGGGCTGTCCAAGATAAATACTCCTTTACAGACACCTCTCAAGCTGTCTTTGGATGACTGGAGCATAAACCCAGGCAACGAAATATATGGACTGTTTGCTGTAGTGATGCACAGCGGTATTACAATCAGCAGTGGGCACTACACAGCCTCTGTTAAAATTACAGATTTGGATAGCTTGGAATTGGACAAGGACAATTTAACAAGTGATCCATTTTGTAAAATTCACCCAGAGCCACTGAATGAAGAAGAAGCAAGAGCTGTCACTGAAGACTATGACAACGGTGAGGTCTCCTTTAGAGTCAGTGGAAGTGCTCAGCCTAACAAAGGACTGAACAAAAAGAATATAGAAGCTGTGGGGCTTCTTGGAGGACAAAAAAGCAAGCTGAACTGTGATTTGCCAAGCAACAAAGCAACCCATTCTGAGATGATGGCTAACATAGTCACTGAAACTAAAAATGCAGAGCATAGCCATGCTAAAGGAGTTGCGGAGTTTGAACGCTGTGAGCAAACTGATCCTGCTATTGGACTAGAAAATAAAGCAATGCATATAATGCAGAGCTTGAAAGAGTATGAGGGGAAGTGGCTACTTTTTGATGATTCCGAAGTGAAAGTTACAGAGGAAAAAGACTTTCTCAACCTTCTGTCCCCCATTTCCTCATCTACATCTACTCCTTACCTGCTGTTTTATAAGAAAATTGTAGAGTGAGGTTGTATTTTAACTATGTAAATAAGTTTAGCACCTGATCAGCACTGAAGAGCACCTATGAAGCTACAGAATGATTCACCAGACTAAGATTCTGTAAAAATGAGATGATTTTTTTAAAGTGGGTAATTATCTTTATAGATTATATACAGATCATAGCAATACAAACCTGTATATATAGTCTGTTGAATAAAATGCTTTAAGAGCACAGTAGCATTTAAAGGTGGTTCTAATTTCGTCACACTACTCATATTCGCTCTCTTTAAAAATAAAGTTATTTGTACTCATATTCTAGAGTGTATAGTTGATATAAATAAATCCAATTGCTTTTGCAAACAAAAATTTTTTTCTTTATTTCTAAAGCCACAAGACCTGAAAAAGCAATTGCTTCTTTTGTGCCCTTACCCTTCTCCATTGTTCCTCATATAGTCAAAATATGTGGTGGGATGCTCATCTCAGTTTCAAGGTAGGAATGCATACATGACTTGGTGTTTCAGTTTTATTTCTGAGTTCAGGTTAAGCTATTTTAGTATAAATATTTAAACTACTGAAATTTTTCTTTAAAAGATAAGCATAGCTAGGTACCAATACAGAGGGTTCCAGTTTCTATGGACCACTTCACATTTTAGGCATGCAGTACTTTTGAAGGCAACAAATGCATGGGTTGCATAAGAGAGGTTTGATTGGTTGGTACTTTCTATTGAATGTACATGTGATGCTAAAACTAGGTTTGCTTTTGTGTAATCTGTGAACTGAATTTTCAATGTACTCCACTTACCTTAACACTATTCTAACAGTAGTGGCTTTTACAGATTTCATCCCTTTCAAATATGATTTGTAATTGAACACAAGGTGGACTAAAGGTATTTTTGGCTAAAGGCAGTTACAACAGTTTCCAGTATGATGGTATAGTTTTCGAAGAGAATCATAAAATTTTGCAGTAGGCATATCTACTGAGAAGTTAGTCACTGCTTTAGAGTTTTTTCTCTGTATTAAGTGGTTTACAAATGTTCGTCAATCAACTGAATTGAATTGGGGCTTACTCTCAAAATAAGGGGTTAGGATTGCAGCCTTGATGCTGAACTAGCAGTTTGCAAAAAACAGGCATCACTGAAGCGGTAGTAGTGTTATGTAATGAATACATCATGTGAACACCCAGTCTACTTTATACAAGTTCTTCCTTCCTGTGCAGCATCCTTTGCTGAAGCCAGCTTAGCCTTGCAACAGGAATGAAAGAGACGAGCTACTTATCACCTCATGTCTGCTTGAAAGCCAAAAGTCCCTGCTTCACTTTCAGTGACCCAAAACAGTATTTGAAACTGGAAATTAGCGCTTTAGAAATAGGTTGGCTTTTGTGGACCCACATATCTCCAAGGTCATCCCAGCATTTTGAGGCACAAGCCCAATGTAACCATAGCCACGTGACACAAAAGTTTAAAAATGAAAGCATTTTGTACTTACCTTTCTCTAGGATCTTTTTTCACACAAAGATGAATTTTAAAAGCTGGCACACCAAGAAATAAAGTGTAAACATTCAAATATTTAATGGTACCATTAAAATAAACACTGCATTAAAAATGGTTTAAATGCATTTGCAAATGCTCCTAATATAAAATAAATATATGAACTAAAACAAAAACAAATTTAACATTAAAGAATGCTATAAATAATGGTTGATGCATTTGGAGTACCTCTGAATATTAAAAAATGTCTTAAAAAACAGTTGTGTTTACAGTCTCACCAGTAGTTTGTATACTGCTGCCATGGGGTTAAAAAAGGTTTGAAGTCTATATAATAATTCAGAAGGGAAATTTGGCCACTTAACACTTCCATGTAAATTGGTAAAATGTATGCATGGTGTCCTGAACAAAGTCCAAAGTTTTATTTCCAAATAAAACTTATAAAAAATTCCCGGTGTTGATGACACTGCACTCGTTTGTTCAGTACCTTAAAATTCTTAAGTGTATTTTAAGGTGCTCAGATGTCCATTTTGCGAAGGCTCATTCTGCTGAAGGAATCTCTGGGGAGGAAAAAACAATGTGATAAGCTACTTCCCAAGCTGAACACCAGAGTCTGGCGGTGAGTAATATTCTGCTACACAAAGTGTTTGCATGTGAAGCTATAAAATTAACTAGTTCTCCTATCGGGTGACTAGAAGCCTAAGGCTTCTAGTCTTCTTAAGGGTGAGAAAGAGGGCTTGGGGCCACAGATATAGGGGTGTTAGTAAAGTAATTGTAATGATTTTATATCACTACAGATAGGAACTTTCAATTTGCCTTCCCATGTACTTTTCCTATCCAGGAGACCTTTTAAAGAAACATTATCAAGAGATGTTAACATATAAGAATTACCTGTGGCAAGCAGCAGGAAGAACCGTCTTGTATAATTGGGGAATTTTTCTATTGATCAGGGGCTGAAGTGCTTCCTTGAGACGGTGGTAATTTCTTTCAAGCTCCCGCTGATACTCTTTTTGATCTGGACCAATCAGGCTCTTGTTCTTGCGCAGTGCATCTTCACACCTAGAAAATAAAAAAATTCAGACAATAGGAAAGTGACCATAGTCTACCCTCTTGGAGCCAGCCAGCAGCATTGTATCTGTCTCCTTTGCGTACACTCCTTGGGTCACAACACTAATTGCACTTATTTGGAAACATCCGAAACTTCCAACGCAGAGTGACTGCAATGCCAAAATTGGCTTTCACACAATAAACATCTGTCTTTCTGTTCCTTGGAGTAGATGTCTCCAAGTCATCCTAGAAATCTGATTTCTCTAAAACTGTCTAACAGTATTTAAAAAGAAATGAAGCTACTGCTTCTATACCAAAGCAGCTGGCTATACATGGTTCTCCAACATGTATATAAATGGTAAATACAAAGCACTGTCAGGTTTTCTGTGTTTCCTTGTTTAACAGCAGGAAAGTGCTCACCGTACATGTCCAGAATGCCCCTTGCTTAGAAAAGAAAAAAGGGGACTGCTCCTGAAAGTGCGTCAGCATTCATGGATCAAGGCCAAGACGTGCTGGAAGAACATCAGTGCCACCTAATAATGCCAAATCTGTTGTACGCCTTAGTTGTGCTTTTTTGAGGAATGTAGGATAAAGTTTCAAGGAATTTTCTAAATTATGCAGAAATGAATTAAGAAGCAATATACAGTATCTCAGAAGTCAGACACCTTGCAACTCGAACGTTTTGGCTCCTGAACGCCGCAAACCCGGAAGTGAGCGTTCTGGTTTGCGAACAATCTTTTGGAACTTGAATGTCCGACACAGCTTCCGATTGGCTACAGGAGATTCCTGCAGCCAATTGAAAGCCATGCCTTGGTTTCCGAATGTTTTGGAAGTCGAACGGATTCTGTTCGACTTCCGATGTACGACTGTACATCGGGGCTGCATGGTGAGAAGGGACTAAAGTAAGTAATCAGACCTGCCACAAGACAATTGATCAACATATCTATCATGATCTTTTTTAGGACAATTAAAATGGGGAAAAAGAGATGTTCATTGAAACACAATACCTTTTTGTGAAGTCTTTGAAACAAAGCCGTAGTTTATTATGGTGACGGAAGAGCTTAGGATCGTTGGGTATCTCTGATAAGAAAACCTGTGCAACCTCTAGTGGTCCCTTTAAAGAAGAGGCAGGTAGTGAGATACTTCTGCAGGGCTGGCTACTGGAATCATTTCACATACATGGAAGACTCCATAGAATTTCTTTAGGCTGTCTCCCCACTAGGACCACACTCCACAACCTCCCTTCTCTTCCTCTCTACGTGGACATTTATGCAACTGTCAAGGAGAAGGCAGAGCTGCACAAGGATTGCTTTCAAATGTTGCCTATAGCAGCTCTAAGGATGCATACAAACAGATCTCAAATTAGGACCCACCACACTCTCATTAAATATGTGTGGCTCCCTCCACACAATGCAGTTGACAGTACTTAGCAAAGATTCAAATACTGATTCGGTCTGACGCCTACCCCTACTTGTTGGTGGGCACTGACCTCTAGTTTTTAGGTATCACATAGACATGTTTACCTAGGAATAAGTCCCATTGAACTCAACAGGGCTTTCTTCGGAGCAAACATGTATTATGTACTGCTATTCAGTGAAATGTCTGCCTTTAAAAAAAAAGTGAATCTTTTTTTAGAGATGTTCTGTCCTGGGAAGGGGAGATTACTACATCACATGTTCCATTCAATCAAAAGTGTGCACCTCTTGCTTCTGCTGTTAACTCACAGAACCACTTTGCTTCAGAGAGTAAAACTTGGCGAATGTGCTTCTACACACTCAAATTACTTGCATTTGTACACACTCTGTTAGCCACTACTTCAATAATACTGTCCTCTTAGTTCTTCAATACAAAACAAGTTATTTATATACACTATTATTACTGTTTATATGCAATATATGTTCAGAACCCATTTTTGACAATGTTTTTTAAAATAAGCAAGTCTTAATGGTTGTACTCATGGACCTTTGCGATCAAGACACTGACAGGACCTACAGGTTCTGTATCCTTACCTGATTTACCGTTGTGCCTACTGAACCTTGAAGCACCATCTGGAGCATTTTGGGATCTGCTGGATCTTGATGTGTTGCAAAAGCCAACTCTTGGGTTTTCTTTTGCATATCCTCAATGGCGACTTCAATTGGTGTCAAAATGATCTAAGGAAACGAACACAGGAAAATTTAAGAAGAGCATCAGGGATTTCCCTTTTCATTGTGATTACGAGAAAATTTAATTTAGACTCCTAAATAAAGGGAGAATCAGAATTGTAGAGTTGGAAGGGACCCATCTAGTCCAACCCCCTGCAGTGCAGGGATATGCAACTGTCCCATATCATGCAGGGAATCAAACCTGCAACCTTGGTGTAACCAACTGAGCTATACAGGTGTGTTGATTTTTCTTTTTCCCAGTTGCTAGATGCAAAGTACTACCGAAAAAATTAGAGCAGTTTCCCAGCAATAGTAATCATCAGTATCAAAACCTTACACCTGAAATAAAAGCTCCTCCTCTCAGGCTTTTGCAGTAAAAGCAGCTTTGTAAATGCATCTAAAACATATGCCAATCAATAATCAGCAAGCTGAAACTTTACTGAGCGCATTATTTTTTATGTTAATCATTCCCCCTCTATTTCTGGCATTTCTGCCTCTTAAATTTACAGTTACCATCCCTGTTCAGGGCTCACCTCCTCCTTGTGAATGACATTAATCCGGGTTTTAATGTAAGGGAATGCATGTGATGTCGTGAGGATGGTCTTCCTCTTGAACTGTTCATGCAGCTCACCATGAGCTCTGCCATCCAACGTAAAGGGTGTGCAGTACATGAATCGCCGCAAGTTGTAGTTTTTGTCAAAATAGGTTATCCGGTCCTTCATTTCGTACGTGTCAAAGTAAGGCTCCACGTAAGTTATCTGTATATAGGCCTGGGGCAGAAAAACAGACTAGTAGGAATACACTGCAGAATAGTCACCAGCCAACTAGCAACCGCGCATGGCCCTCATTCACTCGTGACGCTGCTCCTGCTGCAGAATTTTTATGTTTGTGAGCGAGCAGCAAGGGGCATCAACCAAGAGACAGAACAAGGCCTACACCAGTGGAAAGCACAAGCTTGCTGCCATTTTGTCCTCCGCACTCTGAACTTAAATCTGAGAGCCAGTTGCAAAGATACAAAAGTCGGTGAAAGCAGACAACTCTTGCCTCAGTCTCCCTGGTGAAAATTGTCTAAAAACTGATACCTGATACCTGTATCTAGACTGAGAGAGGCGTGTGGATAAGGTCAGGGAGATCCTGAGATAAATGGCCCTAGTGCAGCATCATCTTAGCCACTCAATTTATTTTCTGGAACCATAGTGTGTAGCTATGCACAAGCCAGGAACAGGGGCACTTCTCACACTAGATACAGGAATGTCCAACTTGATACTTATTTTTAGCTTCTTACCTTGTTGGCATCTAATTTACATTTGTCGACAGGGTTAGAGTCCTTAATCACTTCGACAACATCTTCACCAAACCTTTCTCCATAAAAACCCTGAAAATGATCAACAAGATATTGTAAAGTGCAATCTGGAGCAAAGTTTTAAAGGAAGGGTTGGCACATAATGTTAGCAGAATCACATGAAAAACAGGACTATGGCTGTGGTGTGGGCTATGCCTGCATAACTTTGGGGAACAATTTTTTGGGGGGGCAGGAAAAATAATAACGTGGGGGGGGGAGTCTGCCTCTAAGTATTTTGTCAATGTGGACAAATCCCATCATTTTATCATACACTGGACAGTGTGTGCAGCAAAACAAGTTTAAAAGACCACACATTACACACTAACACACACACTAAGCCAAGATATGAGTGAGCTTTGTTCCCAGAGTGCAACTGTTTTGTTCTTTCATTCATGAGTGTAACGATTTAGTCTTAATTAACAGTAGTTAATAAACTATATATGTAACTCTCTTCAAGCTGAGAAACTATAGTTAATGATTCCTAAACATGCCAGGGTCCTAAGCCAATGTTAAACCAAGGCTTTGTATTCTGGCTTGTTTGGAAGCTCGAAACCATCAGTTCCCAGTTGGAATGTAAGGGGAAACTATAGCTAACTGAAACTTCCTGACTTGCACGAAGCAAAAGGTGAAGCCGCCGTCTGTGGGTGCATGAGGCTCATTCACATCTCAGCTTATTAAGCCAAGGTATGGTTGTCTGAATGCAACCCCATGGCTGAGAACTGGGCTAATCTTGGTACAAGATAAACCTGAGCCTACATTTACCTTGTGGAGGTTTAAAAAGTAAAGTAAACAGGGCTCCTATCTTTGATTGCTCTTTGTGAATGATTGGAAATTACTTGGCCTGAAGGGTCCCTTTCACCCATGTACTGAGCCACAATCCTATTCATGGCTGTCTTGCATATGTGAATGCTACAGCTTATGTGGACAGGACCAAAGGTCAGGTGAACACAGGTTTTTGTTTGTTTGTTTGTTTTGTTTTTTTGCAGGGGGGGGAAATAAAGTAATCCCTGAACTTGACTCTTTTTATAATTACAATTACAATTATTTATTACTTATACCCCACCCATCCAACTGGGTTGCCCCAGCCACTTTGGCCAGCCCTCCAACACATTAAGACATCAAACATAAAAAGCTTCCTGATAAAGGGCTGCCTTCATAAAGTTGTGTAATTATTTACTTATTTGACATCTGACGGGAAGGCATTCCACAGGGAAAGGGCCACTACCAAGAAGGCTCTCTGCATGGTTCCCTGTAACCTCAATTCTCATGATGAGGGAACCACCAGAAGGCCCTCGGAACTGCACTTCAGGGCCTGGGCTGAACGATGGGGGTGGAGATGCTCCTTCAGGTATACAGGGCCGAGGGCTTTAAAGGTCAGCACCAACACTTTGAATTGCATTTGGAAACATACTGGGAGCTCCCTGAAAGCCCATGTAACTACAGGATTGTATTTTAGACTTGCCGAGACCATCTCACCTCTAAGCGATGAGAAATTTCAGCCAATTTTGTTATGGCCGGTTCCTTGTAAACGAACTCTTGTTCATCGAGGTCTCCAAATTTAGACCCATAAAAACCAACACGGAAGTATGTACCAAACATCCGCTTACCATCCTAGGTGCAGAAAAACGAATAGCATTTCAATACAAAAGCCCCGTCACATCTTTTCATTGCTTTTAACACTCCCTTTGAACACAATGCCATGCAGGAACAAACAAACCAACAAGTCGGACTAAAGAGAATTGTAAACCAGTTACAGCAAAAAAAGGGGGGGCACACTAAAATTTAAACCACACACTTACGAGATTTATGGGAAAGCTAGCCTCAATCATGCAATGGGATAAAAATCAGTAGCTCGGCATAAGAACGGGACCACTTTAGCTAGCCTAATAGGTTTAGAAAGCAATGCTGGCAATAGTCAAGAAAGCAACCTTACAGAAAGGAACACTGTCGTGGCTATTTGCTTTCTTGACACTGGTGGAGCAGCACAGATTTACCACTGGTTAGGTTGGTGTCACTCTGAGTTTGGACCAAGCCAAATTTCCAACACCTAGCGGGTTCGGATCACTCAAGAATCATTAGGGATTCTTGCTGGACTTCACAGTTTACTTGCATGCTTCCGTTCTCTGGGACTGTGGCCTAAAATATGGCATGGACTATGTCATCACCAGAGCAGAATGCTGAAATAATAAATGTGGGGAATAATTGGTGTTATCTAATTTGCTCTTTGCAGCTCATCATTTAAGAAAATGGGAATAAAATGGGTTTAAGGGGTGGAGACGGTGCCTTGGATAGAATAACTTTCCCCCGCATTTGGTGTGTGGACTGTGAGAGACTGCACAGTGGTATAGCATTATATTGTCACCACATCATGCCCTCTCGTGGTTTCTTCTATATGTGATGGCATCAGTGTGATTAGTGCTATGGAAACTAGACTACCGTATGTTTCATTCTGTTCTCTAATAGAGATGAAAGCAGGATCAGGTGGCAACCACTAAACTTTCCTGTAGCCACAGTCCATGAGAACATATTTCGCATGCTGCTGTAAAATGTTAGTGCCACTGGGATCTCTTGTTTTTCCAATGGTACAATTTGCAGAACAAACACTGTAAAGGAGACCTGGTATCGCATCTCCATGCAACTGTATGGATCACTCTGACAATTCACAAATTTTCGAATGCCAATCCATCCTTTCTGCTAGGAAAGCCTCCCAGCTTCCTCTCCCACTTTTCTTTTGGGAGTCTTTGAGATGCAGAGTCGTGTCTCAACTCTCAACCTATTCACACCCCCTCTATAGTAGGGGAAGTGACTTCCCAGCGATTCAAAACAGACAAGTTGTTTTGAGCACATAATTTCTGGGGTGAACCATAGTGCTAAACTGCATTCTTCTGGCATATACAGATGCTCCTGTATTAAGATTCCAAGCAGCTGCTTCCATTTGGCTCAGTGGTAAACTGAGCCGTCTGAACACACCCAACACTTGTGGCAATAAAACTGGGAGGTGGTGCACACTTATGTGGAAGGCAAAAATGTAAACTGAAAGATAAGAGAGCAGCAAATTGTTTGAAATGGAAGCCACCAAATCTGCAGTTTCTTTCCACCAAGTCACAACTGAAAGAATTCACACTGCATGCACATAGTCACAAATATAAGCTGAGAAAAGTACTCCAAATGTTCACCTTTACTCTCATGGCACAGTTATGCTGCAGCACTCAGAATTATATATAAAAAAGGAGCAATGTGATGCACTAGCTGTTGAACTTTGCATCCCACCCTATCCTTGGTGTCTCTGGGCCAGTAACACGTTTCAAAAGATGCTTAACAGGAAAAAAGAAGAGGATTAAAATAGATAAACAAAGCCTTCCTCACTAGCTTCCAATTCTAGCTTGAACAGAAAGGATGGACAGCGATTTGGGATAATGCTCTGGGGCCTGGGCCCGGGGGAAACATCATCCAGGGAGACCGTGCAAGAAGAAATTGTCCACCTATGTTAACGGTCAGGATGGGCACACAAAAGAGAAACAAAAGCTCTAAGAACATACAAGGATAAAACTCTTTAGGGCCTCGTAAGTCATAATCTGCGTCTCTAATTGTTACTGAAATATCAAAATGTTGGTGTAGGTCTGGGAGCAACAGTAACCCATTCCTATCAAGTGGTAGTAATCCTCATCTTCATCATTCCCAGGTGACGATGAATCCCCAGGTCTCAGGTAGCGTGCATTATTACTACAGTCAAACTTGGAGAGCACAAAGACATTTCTTGTGGTTGTTATTTTGTAACCTGAGAAAAAAAGTGCACATTCTCTAAATGGAGTTATCAAGTACAGTGGAAGCTTGGTTCCCGAACGGTTTAGTTGCCGAACAAATTGCCCTCCAAACGCTGCAAACCCAGAAGTGTTCCGGTTTGCAAATGTTTTTCGGAAGTCGAACATCCGACGCGGCTTCTGCTTGAGTGCAGGAAGCTCCTGCAGCCAACTGGAACCTGCACCTTGGTTTTCGAATGGTTTCAGGAGTCAAACAGGCTCCCGGAACAGATTAAGTTCAAGAACCAAGGTACCACCGTACTCTTTGGGTCCACCAGTCCAGCAAAAGTCTGCAGACTTTATGTATTGCATTTATATGCCACTTTTCCCTCCAAGGAGCTCCAGGCTAAAAGGCAGAGAATGGCCCAGAGTCACCCAGTGAGCTTCATGGCCAAATGGGGATTTAAACCTGATCTTCCAGGTCTGATATTTCTGACCCTCCCAGATCATAGAGCCTACCAATCAACTCAGTCTTTTCTGGATTCAGCTTCAAACACCTTCTCCACATCCCTCCCTATATCCTGGACAGACACTGCCAAACCAGAATTTTAGCACCCAGGTTGATTAGAGAAATAAATAATGCCATCAGGACACTCCATTTTCATGATGTTGCCCCATACATCCAGCAGAATAGGATGACAGAGTAAAATGCTACTGGACCTTATAGAAAAGGTCCTGAGAAGATGAGGAGTCACCACCCCTTACCATTCTCTGACTGCCTAGCCTGGACTACTGAAGAGCAGTCCTGCGAACACCTGCCTATGCTTGCAATAACGCCAACCTCTCATGTGACATTGCTCTTCAATGACAGGTAATCTGCTGTGGCCATAAACAAAGATTCTGATAGTTAACTAGATTGGTCAATACCCAGGACAGAAACTGGAACAGGCCCATGAACTGCCCAAGGGAGGTGGAAACAGCTAACGGACTACTTACACGACCCTAAGGAAAAAGTAGAAGTTGCAGAATGGGCAGGAAGTCAGTGTTGGGAAGACTACAGATTAATTTCCCCAGTCTTGGAATAGTAGCACAGACAACTTCAGTCTGTGTTAATCCCAACTGGCCTATATAAAAACAAGGTTGACTCAAGTAAGCTACCAGAGTTGACGTCCCTCAGCATATCCTCTATACCAGGGGTCTGCAACCCGCGGCTCCGGAGCCGCATGTGGCTCTTTTACACCTTTGCCGCGGCTCCGGGGCGGATACTAGCGAGGGGAGGAGGCGCATTGTGCGCCCCGAGACTCCCCACTGTGGCGGGCGCTGTACTGGCTGTGACGTCGCATGGGGGCGGTGCGTGCGTTAGTCACGCACCGTCCCGACGTCACCTTCCCGCCCGCTGTCAGATCGTGGCTCCGGAGATATATTTGTTTTAAATGTCGCAATGGTTTTGCGGCTCCCAGTTTTTTTCCCCTTCGGAAACGGGTCCAAGTGGCTCTTTTTGTCTTAAAGGTTGCAGACCCCTGCTCTATACCAGTGGATGGTATCAAGTTTTCCATGAAAATTGAGAAAGACCCTCAAACACATTTCAGCCACTCTGATGTCCTCTCTAAGTTAAGTGCCTGGGTTGCATTTAAGCTTATATTCATAATTATATGTGTATCCTACAACTGTGGAACATTCTTCTCTCTCTCTCTGAACACTGGTACCTTAAGTCTTTCATCCACATAAATGCACTTACTGTTATTCTCAATGACAATCCAAAGCATTAGAAGTCACTCAGGGCCACTGTGTACATGATGTTTCTTGGACAGTGATATTGCTTCCATTTGCAGGGGAAAGGCATGTACACTGACCGCCATTGGCAGAAAACACACATACTTAGCTTGGCACATGCAGTGGGAATCACAGCTGCTTCTGAACACACACAACATGTGGCAAAATAGACAACACGTGCATAATTCACTTATGAATTATGTGCATCATAAGAACCTTGTAGGAAAGTGTAAAGTATGCAATGTTCCGTAAAAGCGACAATGAACTTGATAAAAAAGACTGAAGGACAACAGGTAATTTTATGGCTGACAGTGCTTGTCCACACATGAGCAGGCACCTTCTAAATCTCTGCAACTCTCTCTAGGCTTTTAGAGAACCCAACTTGCTCTCCTGGAGACTCCCCCTCCACATATGCCACAAACTTTAGGGTTCTCCTTGATTTTTGTAATAGGAAAAGTAAGCTGTTTGGCTTAGGCAGCATTGTCTGCTAATTGCGCTAACTTCCATTAATAATCTTGGCAACATCATGAGACACTTAAGGAAACTTATGTAATGAATCAAAAGTACTATTACGACAGGAGTTTCAAATAAATAAGCATCATTCTAAGCTTTAACAATGGTCACCTAAGACAAATTAGGAGGTGGTGTTTATAACGAAGGTTCTTTCCATTTAGCTTCCATTAATTTGTGGGGAGGGGAATGGGGGGGTGTTGATGGATCAATGCCTAGGAAGATTTTGGGGAAATGTCAACCCAGAGCATGCTGGAATGTGTGCAACACAAGAACCAAAGCACGAAGTTCCATTAACAACAGGCAAAAGATGGGGACATCAATAACATCATATGTCATCATGTTATTGTTCCAAGTGTGTTCTGAATACATGAAGGCTCTATAATTTTGCCCAAAGGTTTTCGCAGAAATCAAAACCCTTGCTTTCAAGCAAACAAAACAAATTAAAACTCCATGGTCTTTGTTTCTGAGAGGTGCTAAAATGCAGTTATGAGAAAGGAAGTTATTATAAAGCATTTAAATCTATTATTTTGAGAAAAATAATAGCTCCTTGGTAGGCAAAGAGAATGAAGGTGAACACTGTAGAGTCATTACAGAACTGGCAGAGCAGGTATAACAGCCGTCATGACTTATGAAGGGTTCATAATATGTTGTTATGCATGGTAAATATCTGTTGGGTACAAAGTTTTAAGAGGCTCCTTCTGCACATGAACCAAAACCTTTGCCAACTGGATTTACTTAGCCAAAACCAACAAAAATTGTCGCCGAATTTGGCCCTGCTGTTATCCACAGGGAAGTGCAAATAGGCCCAAGGCCGTCTGATCAGAGTCAATAATGCCACATTTTTCATTGCAGTGAAATGGCTAACCCAGCATTTGAATTCGTAACATCAGAGTTGAAGAAGCCAAAAGGCCTACTTAAGTTCAACCCCCTTTCCATGAGGAAAAACCACTCCTCCACGAACATTTAACTTTAGGAGTTAGCTGGGAAGTTTTTTCCATACAAACCTAATTGGGATTGATTTGTGTGGCGTTTCATAAACCCCTGAGCTGGCACAAGTCATTGGTAAAATGAAATTATTGGGGGATGCCATGGGAGTTTTAAAAAAAAAATCACCAACAACTTAGTAGGAACTTACCACAACAGACAATAGTAAAAGTGGGGAGTAGGATCAGCAACCAGGGCAATAGAGGAGAAAACAGAAAGTATTTTGATTAGGGAAAATCCAAAACAAATAAGCAGCATTTGGCAGCAAATAAACAAAACAAAAAAAGTATTTTAAAAACTGGAACTGGGTAAATAACATGCAATGGGTATTAAAAGGCCACACAGAAGGAAAATGTCCAGCAAGAGGAAAGTTCAAGTGCAAAGCAGTGGACAAGAACATAAACCATGGGTGTGTTTTACCATGCAATAGAACATTACTGAATAATGTTAAAATTGTAACTGATGACAGGATATACTTCAGGGGTCGATTTAGCATCACACACATTGATCAGAAAAGATGCTCGCAGGCTGTCGTCCCATTAATGGAACAGCCACAAACTGCCTTTTGCCATGGTTTTGTGCCAATTTTAACACCGCCAGGGAAACCCTTCGGGGGAGGTGAATCATGGTGCAGTTGACAGAAGCAACCAAACTGTATGGGTGCCACTTCAAGCAAGCGCTTGAGCTAAATGGAGAGTCTGTGTGACATGAACTTTGCCTTTCGGTTAAAGTGGGCATTGTAAAAGGCTGCACATGCTTGGGCCAGCTCCCAGGTGGTACAAAAATGCACACCGGCTCCAAAACTGATTTTGGGTCCCCAAGCCTCTCGTTGCAGATGGCGGGTCATGGAATTAGCACTCTTGATATGACATGCCTTGATGACGTTTTGACTTGTCTGTAATTGCTCTTCTGAACCAAAGCTCTAAACAAGAGAGCCGGACTCTTATCTGATAGAGCAACATAATCAGAGAAAATCAGAAGCAAAAATCAGCACTTGTACAGCTTTTGGGGAGGTGGAATCCAAAAACTATTCACATATTTACTAACAACAACAAGAGAATGCAAAACACACATATTTCAGCTACGTACCAAATTCTTAAAATTCCTTACAAAATTGGTCTGCGTTGGTGTATATAAAGTATATGTATTTGGAAACATTTCTATTGTTTTTAAATGAGGATGGAGGTTTGATTGGGACATATTAGACACAACTGTAAGGAAATTAGAAGGAAATTAGAGGTACTCCCACTGAAATCAGAAGGGCTTACCTACTTAAGTGCCCTGTATCACCAATTATTTCAACGGGAATCTGATTTTGGATGAGTTCACACAGAGCTTTATGCCATGGTTAACATAAGCCGGGGTTTCTAAACAAAAAGCACACCATGGCTTATTAGCATAATTTGCTTGTGGTTAATAAACCATGATTAAGCTGCTGGGCGGGGTTCAGGCGAGAAAATTAAACCATGATTTATTAAACCATGTCTTAGTGTTATGTGCAAACCATGCCACTCTCAAGAATGTGCCTGTCCTGCGACAAAAAATGAAGGTGTCCGCCTTCAAACTTATCTATTTAGTGTCTTGGATATTTGTTGCAGTATTTTCCATTATAACTATTTCTCAACAGACAGCCATCTTAGGCCGTTGCAGCAAAAAGAACCAAGAATCTTGAGACGTCTGAAAAATAAATGTGCAAGTCTTTAAGGGGCATGATCATCTAAAAGGCAGTTGGGCTGGAAATTTGCTCAGTATGATGGGCCATATTAGAACCATATCAGTAACTTCCAAAAAGCTAATCAAATAACACAAAAGGGGTCTTTCTGCTTTTTATCAAAGTCTAACCACAAATCTCAAAGGCAGAATTCTAAGGTTTCGGAAGGTAGTGGACTGTCCAGGAAGCAAGGGAACTGTACAACCTCTAAGCTTGCTTCATGAAGCTTAGGAAATCTTTTCAGCAAAACAAAGGCTGAGGCAGAGTCCCTATTTCATATAATTATCTGAAAACCCTCCCACAATGCCAGATGAAACTGGCATTCTTATACAAGCCAGGGCAAGGTTGGTGGATTGTATCTCCCACAAGATCTTCAAGGATTATTTTCATGGTTTGGGTCCAGACATACATCAGAATCAGCTGTATTAGGTCACTGAACAGCTGCAGAGGAATTTGAATTTTGTACATCTCAGAATCAAAACAAAGGACTCTATCTTGGCACCCAGTTGAAGACCATTGACCTAATTCTTAAGAGATTTGAGAGCTGGGACTAAACTCAAGTTCATTTCACTCTTGCTCAGAGCTTAATGTAGCAAAAGACTATTAATACTACAGTTATACGTTAGGATACGAGTGAACGTCTTTCTAACGGGAAACAGTTTTTTGCATTCAAGGTCTTTGAGCATTAGAACTTAAATCGACCCCTGTGTTGGGGGGTGAAAATATGGTAGGAAGAAATGGTATTCTGTGTCAATATTGATGAGAAATGGAATACAAAAATAACAAACTAGTGATGGTAAAAAGTGGCTCATTCACCAAAGAACCTCATTAGTGTCATAATACAAATGCATTCATGCACTACCTAAATTGTCTAAAATGACCACAACAGTTTGACTGGTATTTCTTTGGTTAATTAATTCAGGTCAATAGCAGACAGCAACAGAAATACCCACAGCTAGCACATGTGGGCAAAGCATTGGCAAGAGTCATCATCAGACCAATCTATTAGTGTTCTTTACTAACTAAAACATTACCTACCTCCCAGCCAGTACTCTGTGTAATAAAAAGTAAAACAAAAAAACAAAAAACAAAAAGGTATGTCACAGGAACAAGACCAGCTCCTTTTCAAAGGCCAAAACACAACCATCAACAATAAGGTGCTATCCACTTGAAATGGCTTAGCTGCCACACATTTAAGTTAGCCTTTCGTTTCATAGCCCAGAATCAATATTAAGTATGAAGAAGCTCCATTATTGGGCTCTGGAAATCGAACGTAAATGCAAATCCTCTGGCAATCGGAAATTATTACATTGTATTCACCATTTCAGCCTGAAGTTCAGCCACTGAAACCCAGGTTAGTCCTGCTGGAGGAATTTAGTTTTTGAGCTGAACGGCATGCTGTGGAACACAATTGCAGTTCCCAAGTAATGAATGGCAATTCTCATTTTGTGTCATTGTTGTTTATATCCATAAAGCAAAATGCAAACCATTCTTCATTTGTGCTTGAGTTCCAGTTAAAAATAATCATATAGCATAACCAGTTGTCCAAACAGTATCTCCCTGCTAAATTCAGGAAGTAAAAATGTAACCAAAATGGAAAATAATAGCCTCAATCTAGCAGAACCTCTGGAGGCCCTGCGCAGATGCAAATGCCCTCATTTATCAGTATATGGCCAACAGCTGGCTGCAATTTTGTGCCCAGGCACCCACTGTTCAGCTTCAAATCCTGGTTTCAAATGATTAAGGGGGCATGCTTAACATTAGCTTTCATGTTAATTAACCATGGTTAAATTCAGCTGGCGTTAGCCTGAACTGTCTGGGAATGTGCCTTAAGTTTTGCTTAGAGTCTAATCTGATCCCAGCTGCTGTGGTGCCAACTTGCCCTTGATTTGGCCCCCACATACCATAGAAAATTTAGCTGTTGCATTCATCAACATGGAAGAAGCAGGACCGCATTGAGTCACATGCTCTTCTCTCGGTATCCACGTGTGCTGCATGAATGTCTGCAGAGAGGGGTCCTTTGTCTCTATAACTATACATGCGAAAACCCCGTCCCACCCCAACATTCGTGCTGTAGATGCAGACAACATGGCAGGGCACAGACTGGACTGTGTGAGATGGGAGAGGGCTGCTTGCAGCAGCCTCACTTCTTCTTCCCTTGCTGATGAACATGGGAGCTTTAATGCCCCCACTGGGCTCTTCTCTTGGCCCATGGAGCCATCTTTCAGTGACACTTCCAGCCCACTTCTCCACACCCAAAAGTAGGGTCATTCATCACTACGCAGCCTCTACAATGCAGGTCATGGTTTGCACAAGCAGAGAGATGTTGCAGCACCAAAAAAGAGATACCTGCCAAATAGGTAGCTCAAAATGCAAAAGAGTAAAATTAAATCCCCAGGCTGTCCATCTATGTATAGCTTTGGGCTGCAATATTATACCTGCTTACTTACAGCTAAGTAACTCAATGGGAGTAAACAGGATTGCAGTATGAAAACACCTTAACTACAGTTTCACATGTTGTGAAGTCAGTCTCTAGCCTGGAAAACACAAGTAGAGAATGAATTTGTAGCACACTACATGATAGTGACCTGACTTAGGTGAAAGGCTCTGGAAAAATTAGGACTGATCTGATCGCTCTCTTTGCCTAGTTTTGCTGATTTTTTACACTTTGCAATATTGTCCACAAGGTCTCCATATTTTGAATGCTTTGATGACCTGGAAAATAACTGCCATTGAGGTTTCAATGTAACTTGAAGGGAAAATGACACAAATACTTTTAAGGATCTCTGCGCTGCAAGCAAGAGCCCAAGTCATTACCTGATGAACTATTTTGGTGAATGCTTCCTGGAGTTTACCGTGAATTGTGGCAAGCTTCTTGGCATCTCTGTTAGCTTCATGAATTGGAATGAGGATTTTGTAAACCTCGTTGACTGCTTCGTACATGCCAGCCTACAAAACAGTGTCAATGTCAGGCGGGTCTATCGATCCATCAAAAAAACAGACATGCAGCAGCCTGAGTACAACATGTTATTAAAATGCTTATATTACAATAATGAAATTAAAACACTTGCTTGGGATTATTTGGTTACTGAGATGGAACAAGTAATGCATGATATAAGTATCAGTCGTGTGTTAGACCTGTGCAAATGTACATTTTGCCAAAAGTTTGCAAGACTCCATGCATCAAAGGCCAATTTAAACTAGATGAATACTGATTTAAGACTCCCAGCTCATGTGCTGGTCCATGTGTGAAGGAAGCAGCTAACAGCCTATGTAGCAGCTGTGCTGGGATGCCAGCATGTTTGCTTCAGTCCATGGAATGAGAGCCTTTTTAAAGATTATATAAAACTGTGTTCCAATCCACAGACAGAAGTTTCCTAACACTACAGTCAAGGCCAACCTTGATGACACAGAAATTTGAGGAACTGTAGTGCTGAACAAGGTTTCATAGCAACTTCTGAATGCACATTCCAGTTGGATCCTGATTTAGCACAGCATGTTGGAGAACCAGCTTAGCCATGATCCCAATGGCACAAAATATGTGGGCTGGTTTGCAAGCAACTTGAGTCAATGCTGCTGCCACTTAAACGACTGAATTCAGTGCAGCTGAGCAGCTGAAATGCAAATACTGAAGTTTCTATACTTTTCATTGTGCATTTGAGTTGCACCCAGTGTTTACTGACATGCAGAACGGGTGGAAAACTATTTTCCGGCCTGCATTCCCACCTGGAAATTCCCTATTCCAGCTGTGAGTGTGGCCAGAGACAAAAGTGGGCGAAACAACTGATGTGATTCTCACCTGTGTATGCTAGGCTGTATTCAAGCCAGAGGTTTCTATGTCCACATCCCTCCCTCTCTCTCCATTCAAACAAACAAGAGGATTTATCGCAGCTCAAGAACACTTGAGAAGAATGCCGAGCAGAGCAGGTGAGAGGTGGGGTCCAGGGGGAGGGGCCATGTTATGAGAAGGGGCGTGGCCTGGGGATAATCCAGAGGTCTGCATTTGGCCCTCAGGCCTGTGGTTCCCCACCCCAATGCAGGACACTGATCGTATATACTATGCAACCATAAGGGAGTACTGTACTAGATACATGTATTAAACTCTTCTACCATGGAGAAAGAGGCTGCAGCTTGCTCCAGCAATCCAACCAGACCTGCTTCAGTAAAATACTTTCCAGAGCATATTCCTTCTTCATCTGGTGATACGACATCATCAGAAACTGCAGATTCTTCCAGGACGTTTGAGGAGATGTTCTGAGGAAATATATAACGTTTACTTTCAGCAGTTACAGTTCCAGAGACACTGGAAAAACAACTATTTAAAATTCATTCATCACCAGGTTCAGGCAATGCTTTGCTGCAAAGTCTGAAACCAAAGTAGCTTCCATTCTGCCAAAGTCCTACTCTAATGGAACATAGTAACATGTAATTAAACTTTGGTTTTTTGTTTTTGCTCTGCAGAATGTTAATTTGAAATATAGGTTTACCCACAAGGTGTTCTTTTTCGGGGGGAAAGCCACTGTACCAAAGACCTATCCTCTTTGAGAAGAAACATGAAACCAAACTACTTTAGGAATTATTGGGCAAGTAAATAAGTATGGCAAATTCCTTTGTACATGGCCGAAATTAATAACAGAAAGAGCTTTTAGCTAATGTGCCTCCAATGTATTGTACCAGCAGCCAAAGTGGAGAAATGCAATTCTATCACATGAATTTTTGGGAAATGTTCTTTTAATATAAACAACGCTATGTTTTCTGGGGGGCTTACATCATTGCTTTGTGAAAAGGCAAGAAGCCCAGCTTTGCGGTTTTGTAAACAAAGAGCATTACCTGAAATGTAACGCATCCTACGGGGAGATATTTCCGATCCTCAAGCATGCTCAAGTATTCAGCCACGAGTCCTGCAGAGTGGACCAAACATTGTGCGGACTCTGCATGATTGCTTCTCTCTGAGTGTTTCCCAGCCATGTTCTGTAGCCAAGTGAGTCGTAGGTCTGGGGAATTCTGGTATCCCTTGGCAATTCTAGTTTTCAAAAACCCAGGAGAGTCACATCAGTGTACGTTTACTTACTCACATTTTCTTAAGACGGCAGAATATCCAGTGAAACTGTACCTGTACATCAAGTCCACCAGCATCTCTGGGTCTTCTTGGTGCTCCTTCATCTTAACTGTATCAGACAGGATCATATGGAGGTTGAACACAAGATCTTGGACCTGAAATGGGAGGGAATGAAACAAATATTCTGCGCAAAACAAGTATTTGTTGGTTACTTCGAATCTGTGTGGCAGGAATTCAAATGCGAAAATCGCTTGCCATTGTTCATTTTTTAAAAAATGAATCCTGCCAGGGAGACATCATGTTCCCCTCCATCATTTCTAATTTTGCATTTGTCACCAGTCAATATTTGTTAATTCTGTGTTCATTCATTCATCCAGCAAAGTTGGACTGAATTATTTGAGTGGATGAGCAGTTTCTTAGAAATGTCGAGTCAGACTTCATTTTTTGTTGTTGTTCATTTCACCATTTAATCTGTCTGATTTAGAACTTTAACACAATTATCTATTGTTATTTTATGTGAGGCATTTTTAGACCAACTTTCATCAGATTGGATTTCAGAGTGATGCAGAGCAACACAAATACAAAAGAAACCCTCACCACAAAAAACAAAAACAAACTAGGGCTATCCAATCTGATGCCCCACAGATGTTGCTGGACTTCAACTCCCATCAGCCCCAGTCAGCACATCCATTGGTCAAGGATTATGGGACCTGAAGCCCCCCCCCCATCTGATTACATTTTCATGTATCACTCCATGTTCACATTCAGGTTTTGCATCATCAGGAATTCCAATATGGGTCAACATCCTACTGAGTCTAAAAGCAAGTAAGCTGAAAATTGTGGGTCTTAAGGAAATAAAATAACCCATACTTATCTATGTCAAGTACTATTTCTCCTAACCTGATCAGGGAACGTTGTTTCCCTTAGTTCCAGGTCCTCTTCAGCATAGGTCAAAATGGTTTTCAGAGAACGTCTCAGAAACTCCTCATTAAAATTCTGAGATGTTCCTACTAAAGATGAGAGTGACATGGTCACCTGCATTTTCACTCTGGCAAAGTTCTGAAACAAACAAGCAAAAAATTTTTACTGTGCCAATAACGTCAGGTGACAACACCAGCTTAATAGGCATCGCAGTCCCAAACCAAAAAGTACAGCAAACATTTGATTTTCCTGAAGGGGTCTGGCCAGAACTCCATCCATCAAAATGATTAATTTATAGCTGAGTTGTTTAACTCCAGATTAAAGTGTTCTCCTTTAAAGACGACACAAGCCTTTTGGTCCATGTGTGACTATTCAGATTTAAAATATATGACCCTCAAAAAAATCAGTGCTCCTCACTTGTCTTCTCTTGCACCAGTTTGGATTGGCATTGCACCCCATGCTTGCAGAAACACTATACCAGGGGTGGGTATCTTCAGGCCTGAGGCATCAATGTGGCCCTCCAGCCCTCTCTATCTGGTCCTCCAAACTCCCCCGCCCCCGGCCCTCACTGGCCCTGCATCACCCTCTGCATATTTTGGCTTGGATGGAATGTGTCCTTGTGTCTGGATGGAGGACAGAAAGGGATGTGCAAGTGTGTGCAAAAGCTAGCCTACTGTACAAATCTAAAAATTAGATTTGTTGCTCCACCCACTTTTGCCTCTCACCCTGCCCACCACTGGCATGCGGCTCTCAAAATGCTGTCCAGAAGAAAATGTGGCCCTTTGACTGCAAAAGGGCTTTCCCACCCCAGTGCTATACTTACATTCCCAATCTCAAAGTTCTGCCTCATGAGGAGGTACAGGGAGGCGCTGGCATGCGAGCGTATGGTGCCGATGCTACTGCTACAGTGGCGCAGGAGTCGGAGGCATAAGTCTGCACACTGCTCCGTCTCCTCTTCAAAGAGCAGTTCTGGGAACTAGAAGGACAGCGTGAGAGACAAGCATTCAGCAGTCGTGGCTGCACCCCAAACGCCAACACAATGTTGAATTAATTGCACCACAATCATCGTGGGCTCAACTTGACCCAGCTGCATGCCCGCTCCCAGTAAAGGAGGCCATCATCAGCCGCAGTTTGCTGGCCACCACTGTGGAGGTCCAACACTTTCCAAATCAGAAAACAAGTTGAATACTGAAGTGAAATTGTAACTCCATGCTGCCCTCCCATCCTCAGGACACTCACCTTTGACACCAAGGCCCTCTGCGTAGCAAAGCAATGCTGCAGGTAAAGAGCGCTCTGGTTGCAAGCCATGCTGTGCAAAAGAACCTTCAGCACTCCGCCAAGAATGCTTTCCTTGGACTCGGTCACGGAGACTGTCTGTAACCAAAGACAATGGAAAAAAGAGAGGAAGTCAGCTTTAGGGCTGTTGCAGACAGAGGTCACAGCAAAGGGAACATGTGCAATGGAGAGAGAATGGCCACTTCAGAATACACTTTCTACAGGGGGCATTGCTAGTCTTGCTCACTATCCCTTCTTCAGGCATTCAGAGCACCGGGAAGGTTGTAAAATGGCCTTTATCATCCTCACCTGGACTACTATCTCCAAAGTATCCAAAATGATCAGATTTGCTTCCGTTGCCAAGTTGCCATCGATAAGAGCCTCGTGTTCTATCTCAGCCCGTGATCTAAAAAAGCATTAAAAATAAAATTTCTTTGGAGAAGCGAGGAAAAGAAACTTTTTGTTGCAGCTGGAAAAATAAGATTGCTTATCAGATAATCACCATGCTCTAACAGAACACTTTAGCAGCAGGAACCACCAAAAACAGGCTCAATACAAAAGCAGGGATGGGGAATCTCTGGCCCTCCAGATGTTATCAGACTCCAGCGCCTATCAGAGCCCAGGCAACATGGCCAATGGTCAAGGGCCTCTGCCTGTGATCCCAGAGATCCACCGCCAATCAAAGCAGATATTACTGGGCTGGATGGACCAATGGCTTACATGATATAAGAACTTTAAGATGAAATAAAGCTAATAATGCTTGCAACAAAATGAGGAGCAGAGTAATAAAAGATAAAGAGAAAAAGGAAACCACATTAGCATGTTCGTGATAAGCTTGGGAGTACAGTGAGAGAAAAATAGCAGTGGGGGACCCATGGCACTCCCAGTGTTGTTGGACTACAACTCCCATCATTCCTAACTGTTGGCCACAGTGGCTGGATCCTATGGGAGTTGGGATCCACTGACATACAAAGGACCACAGGTTCCCCATCACTTGCTTAAGGAGATGTTACGTTAACAGCTGAGATAGTGTGTGTGTGTGTGTTTGTATTTTATAAGAATCTGATGAGACGCTTGAAGATAAACTGAAACCACTGCACTATTAAAAAATTTCAGTGGGATTGTTGCACTTGCTAAGTTTGTAGGAAATTATAGTCTCCCAAATCTTATCAAACCACTTCTATTCAGAAGGTTGCTTGGGTCCCTACTGTGCTACCAGGCAAAAGCCTACTAAAACAGAAGAGACTTTCAACAACATTTTGTGATGTGGAATGGGGCAGCTCTTCAAAGAAAAATAGCCCACTGGATGGGCAAACAGAGACAAGGTCTCAGGAAGCCCTCTTCTCTCGAGAAACCAAGAGATTTTTCTTCCATGAAAAATATATGATCTATGGCTCCTCCTGGACATGTCTGAGTTGGCACAACTGAAGTAGTTCTTTGAATCCTAACTAACACGATTTGTATATATCCTCCCTTTCATAAAGGGTCTTTCCCTGCTAATGGTGCCCACTGTTTCTTCATGAAAGCCAAAGGATTAAAATTACAAAGTGTGCTGCAGAAACACAGTTTGCTAAGGGAAACTAGGGCTACACTGAAGAAAATGAGTATCTTTTTATTCATCTTTACATAAGTGAAGACAGCATGGCACTTTATGATGTGAACACATGGTGGCGCTAAGAGAATAAATTTCTGGAGAACATTACTAGGTAGTAGGTACCAGTGGAAATGTCTATGTGATGTATGAAACGTCCTGCTGATGTCCTGCTGTGCTATAATGCACCATACATGCTTCCCAAAAGCCGGCAATGATCTGTCATAAATGGTAGCAGTACATGCTACTGTATGCACCAATCTGGAGCAGGCAATATGCACTGCTAGCAACAGACCAACCAACATCATTTTTACTGGTGCGGTGGGCGGGGGCACATTGTTGGAAAAGTGGAATTTAGTCCTAATTATTCCACTTGACTTCCACTGTAGTATGTGTTGGAAGCTGGCCAGAGTGGCTGGGGCAACCCAGCCAAATGGGCAGGGAATGATAATAAACTAATAATAGTAATAATTCAATTGGTCAATACCATAGCTGTCAAGTGTCCCTTATTTGAAGGGACAGTCCCTTATTCCAGCGCTATGTCCCGCTGCTGTCCCTTATTGATGGATGTCCCTTAAATGTCCCTTAAATGATGTCCCTTAAATTTCAAAGGAAGCAGCTCCTCTCCCTCCCTCCCTCCCTGCTGGCCAGGGAGGAGGGAGGCTCCAACTGTGTTGCTTGGCTGTGTTGCTCACCCAATAAGAAGTCTAAGAACGACTGGGGGGTGGAGCTTGCATGCCTTGTGCGTGGCTAGTTAATGCAAGCTGAGAGGGTTTTTGAATGCTGGACGCCATTTTGTTGCATGTGCTGCTGCAAACATTGCAGTGCAAAGCCAGGCCAGGGAGCCATCTTAAGTTGAGGCTGCATAGGCCTTGTGGTGCATGTGATTCAGATTCTATTCAGTTGAACCTCTGGTTACAAAGTTGGTTGGACAGTGTTCTCGAAGCTACCAGCATGAGTTTGACCAGACTGCAGGAGGACAAGAAGACTGGAGTGCCTGGAACAGGTGAGGCTGCTGGTCCCTTATTTTGGCTGCTGGTCCCTTATTTTCAAGGCTGCTGGTCCCTTATTTTCAAATCTGTAAGTTGACAGCTATGGTCAATACTAGCTGCCTGCTAAAAATCCTACTAGGAGCACCAAGCTCCTCCTTCCCTCTAGGGGGGTGTGTGTGTGTGTGTGCGTGCGTGCAAGGGCAACTTCTATTGCAGTCCTTACATGAAGAGAAATCTTCTGTAGAGCCTGGAGATGGCAGGGCTTGTACCTGGGACCTTACTACATGCAAAGCATATGCACTACCACGGAGTCACACCTTTCCCACATTTTACCACATTTATTTCTGAGCCGGACAGAGCCTTTGGCAGAAAAGGAGAAAGCTGTCCAGGAGCCCAAAACACGGTGATGCATCAGCAGGCTGGACTGAGATCTTGCACAAGAATGAACATCTCCTGGGCTAAATCTGTTTTAAGGGCACTGTCCATACACTCACACTGTGCTAGGCAAAACTGAATTGTACAGAAGGCAGTGAATGTCCTGGTCTTGCAGGTGCTGCAAAGGCTTTGAAAAGGAGAGTGCTCTAGAATTCTTAAAAGGAGATCTACAGATCTCTATTCCTGCCTACAGTTTATACGCCATGTGACCTTCTTGCATTTCGGCTGGTGGACCCTTTAACCAAACACCTCCAGAATTTTTACCGGGATCAAATTAAGACTACATCAAAAAGATGTAATGTTAATTGGACTGTCAGGGAACTGCAATTTTCACACCAAAATTCAGATGTGCCCAGCACTATGGGGGGAAAAGGGACACCCTGTAGCAGCATATACACACACACCCTCACACTTCACAGCCACGTCATGTTGCAAAAAACAAACAAACCCACAGACCTTCTGCAAAGCACCTCAGTCAAACAAAACCTGCACTCAGAGCCTTATTAGAAGACAAAAAGCATGCCAAGCAAAGCTGCAACCGTAAGTCCTACACCTAACCAACACCCCACCCCAACCATTTCAAACCCCAGCAGGCACTCGTACAACAAAAGGAACCACTGAAGTCACAGGCAGGCATACAAAGCTGCTGCCAAGCGCCAAAAGCCAGAATTGCAATAGCAAAAGTACAAACGCACAACAGGGGGGGAAATTAAATACAGCAGTACACCAGTGCTACAGTACCTGGCTGGTTTGTGGCTTCTAAAAACACAGCACATGTGGGGAAAATAATCAAAGTGATTGATTAGGGCAGGAGAGGAGTCAGCTTGGAGAACTCCAGAATGCTCTAATGGAGTAAGTGACCGATGGCACACATGCAATTACACCTAGTTACTCTTGGCTGCAACTTAAAGCACCCTATAGCCGTCTTATCAGTGCATTGGTCATCTTCCCTTACAGCACAATCCTATACAAGTCTAGTCAGGAGCAAGTCCCATTGAGTTTAATGACACTTACTACCAGGGAAATGGGTGTAGGATTGCAACCTCTTTTTCTTTTAAATAAACAACACATGTGTGTGACAGCAGTGTTCTTATGAGGTTAGTCCTATCTCAGTTCAGGTCCAGACCTGCTCATACTGTGAGGAGCAAGGAGCAAGGCAGTCCCTATCTTGGCCAACTGGCCATTTCAACATTAAAATGTTTGGGTACCAGGCAGAGGGCCTTCTCGGTAGTGGCACCAGCCCTGTAGAACGCCCTCCCACCAGATGTCAAAGAGAAAAATAACTACCAAACTTTTAGAAGACATCTGAAGGCAGCCCTGTTTAGGGAAGCTTTTAATGTTTAATAGGTTATTGTATTTTAGTGTTCTGTTGGAAGCCGCCCAGAGTGGCTGGGGAAACCCAGCCTGATGGGCGGGGTATGAATAATAAATTATTATTATTATATTATTATTATGGGTAAGGTAGCATTACTTGTCAAGTTTTTCCGTGTTCTGTCGCCAGTGAGTCATATCCTTTCTCCATCTCAGGTTCTCTTGACTTCCAAAGGCACTCCCGGAAGGACTTCTTTCTGCCAAGCAAAGGTTTTAAAAAATTGCTTTTAACTTTTTTATCTTTGACTGCTGCGTTTGATGAATTAAATGAGGTATCATGACTACATCCTTCACACACAATGAATGGTTAACCTCACATTAAATGATTATTGCACTTCAAAATTAATTATCATCAGTGTTGACTAATCCTTTCAATACGAAAAGGAACCAGCTTCCAAGCAAACATGTGAGTAAATCAACACTATCTACCAAAAGAGGAGAAGGAAACCTTTTTCAACTGGAGGGCTACATTCCTTCTTAAACACCCTTCCAGGGGCCACACACCAGGGGTGGACCAGGGGCCTGAGAAAAAAAGGGAGCCGGACAACAGATGTAACATTTCCCTTTGTACATTAGGCTACATTTCAGTCACACGCACACAAAATGTGGAGGAGAGACACTGGTTTTACACATACACACCCCCATCCAAATACAGTGATACCTCAGGTTACATACGCTTCAGGTTACATACGCTTCAGGTTACAGACTCCGCTAACCCAGAAATATTACCTCAGGTTAAGAACTTTGCTTTAGGATGAGAACAGAAATCATGCTCCGGCAGCGCAGCGGCAGCAGGAGGCCCCATTAGCTAAAGTGGTGCTTCAGGTTTCGGGTTAAGAACGGACCTCTGGAATGAATTAAGTACTTAACCCGAGGTACCACTGTAGTAAGAGGAACCATCAAAATGCAAGGACACTCAAAGAAGTGCGGAGTACGGTCAGTGAGAGCCAGGGTCCTGAACGGGGCATCACCTGGAGGGAGCCTTGAGGGCCAAATATACAGGTTTGAAGAGCTATATTTGGCCCTCGAGTCTGAGGTTCCCCACCTTTGTTCTGTAATATCTCATTAACACTATCAGGATAGTTTACTATTCATAAATTCAAGACTAGCTCAGTATTAAGGAATGTTGCATCACTGACTCCAGAGGGCTCCACTGCAGAGGGCTCAGTACAACCAATGTTTCCCCTGCTCTGTCAGAGTAAAGGACTGCTGGCATGGGGCAGCTTTCATGAAAAGCAGACAGAATCACTGCTCCTATACAGGACTCAGTTGGAGGCCGACTGCTGCTGAAGCAACATCCAAGCTCTGCCTCTTTCTGGCATTCAGCCTGAGCCTGAACAAGGCAGATTTGCTTTGCTTGGCCTGGCTTGTCACTGCAGAGGTCAATGCTTGCCGGAGGACTGCGGCCCCTCTCCCTGTCATTCACACAAAGCTGCCTTAGCACAGTGCATGAAGGGGCCTCCCATTTCAGCCCCTTCGGTCAGGGGAAAGCGTCAACTTACCCAGCTGTCCCCTGCTTCGCCGTACCATTTCTTGCCTCGCCCCAATGCTGCCAAGTATAGCTTCTTCAAGCTTCGCTCTCATGTCTTTTGACTTCTTAAACGTCAGGCTGTTCATTCTTTCAAACACTTTCTTACCCTGAACAGTTCACAAGAAAGAGGACAGAACATGAAACAAGAGTCAGTCCTTTTTAAAAACAAAGAAAGTCCATTATAATTTAATACACAAATAAAGCAAATTATTTAGGCAGCTTCCTATATCTAACACAGAATTTGCAGTATCCACAAATTCTACTTCTAATCTTTCTTTTGGGAGAAGCTAAGACAGTTAAACTTGCTACAAAGTGGTATATATTTCTAGCGTTCAGGGCTTCTTTTTCAGTCGGAACTTGCCGGAACTCAGTTCTGGCACTTCTCAGGTGGGACGCCACTGTCATTCTAAAAGAATGAGGGAAGCATTCATGGTAAGTTCTGGCACCTCGTTTTCCAAGAAAAATAGCACTGGTAGTGTTGAATCATCCTATGTTTGCTTTCTTGCCTATCCTTGGCTAACTAGAGAACTGTGAATCATGGAGAAATTTGAATCAATCAGTTGTTCCTTCAGCAAAGCAGAGAAAGACCCTTCCGAGCAAACAGGGAGGAGATGGTACTAACTCATTGGCTCTCAAGAATGTTCAGTGGGTACAATCCCAAGCAAGGATTGTATGCTGAGCAAAGCAGGGCAAAGACTCCAGAAGCTCAAAAACAGGAATTTAGTTTCCCTTTCTGATGGGAATTTGGTTTGGTGGAGACTTAAAGGGTGAGAAACACGAAGGAAACATTGTTAGAAGATCTACTTTTAACTGAGTACTGGTTGTGTGGTTCTGAATTCAGCGGCAACCATTTTGTGTGAGGGTGCTGTTCCTGACCCTTGCACATGTTGGCGGAGCATGAATAAGCCTACCTCGCCCTGCCCCATTTTCCGGCCACTTCTAGGCTAGCAGTGACGAGCATGTGCATGATCGCACATCAATCGGACACATGTACACTGCTTTCTGCCTGTACCGCTTCACTTCTCTGAAAAACATGAGCGTAATTGTCTTGCTGCTACTATACCTTGTATTCGAAGCAAGAAACACAGAGGTAGAGCAAATCCAGTAAACGATTAAGCTGCAGCACAGAAAGGTCCGTGAACCATTTTTGTAGGACACTTTCATCAGCGTTCTTCAGGACCCACAAGAGGCAGATCAGAAGGTTCCGACTTGACTCGGCTGAAAATGTTGAATGCTGCCTATTTGTCTGAAGGCACAGGAAGAACTAGTTAGAATCAGGACCACTTCTTCTGCTTGGAATATTACTCAACCAGCTACTCTTCTGTTCTTCTGGAAGGAGTCTGGTTGAATTTATTTTAACTATTAATTATTATTATTTGTATGTTTTATTGTGCTTTAAATATTCTATGGGGAAGCCAAATTATATAAATATTAACATTATTGTAATTATTACACTGTTTTTAAGTACTGGCATAGCCATGAAGTGGATCACTGTGAACTATATATCACTTCAATTCTATCTATCTATCTATCTATCTATCTATCTATCTATCATCTGCTTTCTTAAGAAATATATTTAAAAATGGAATAGAAATACATTTAAAATTAATTAATTAAATAGTTTAGTTAGTTTGCTACATTTAAACCATTGCTTCACACTGCTATCCTGAAGTGATTTGCAATAATGAAGTATAAAACACAAGATTTTTTTTTTTTTTTAAAAATATAAAATGCTAAGCCATCTAAAGGAGCACACAATATCCACACAGGATAGACATCAGTAGGCACCAAAATACTCAAACTGATTGAACAGGCCTAATGCAAGTCCTCTGAATTTTAACTAAAAATACATTCCCCCCCCCATGTGTTTCACAATGGAGAAGCGAGGTTTTAAATCTTGATGTGCAGCCAAAGAGTTTATTATTACACCACTATCTCCCAGGAACAGAGATAATTTTGCTGCAGCGCAATCTATCCGTCACCTCCTCCCACCCACCCTCTATGTTCCAAGAGAGAGTAGTGCTGCCATCTGTTCTGTGATCAGGACTGCCACCCACTCTTGCTGCCTTGCAAACACGGGACATGCACATTTGTCTGTTCACGGGCGTTCTAGAGGAAAAAACACTTCTCTGTACCGATGATGTTAGGAGAAAACTGCTGGGACGGGTGAGTTGCGGGACGGAGGTTCCTGCAATAGCCATGGCAACCGTCTGGCTTATCATGCTTCCACCCTCGCTCTCATAGTCCTCCATTGCTGTGCAGCTTGGCCGTCCGCGCTGGTTGTGGTTTTCTGTAGAGAAACAAGCCAGTCCCAATGAAGCACCACAGCAACAAGGCTATCCCACTCCGCTACCACCCTCCCAAATTTGTCCCCTAAGTATTGTTTAACTTGGAGGCTAAGCAGTAATAACGCCTTTCACACTGGACTGCAAGCAAGCAAGTAAAGCTATGTTCAAGGTACACTCATAAATTATCTGGATGTAAGTGTAGCATTGCCTCTTTCCCCAGGTTCAGGATATCAACCATGAAAACAGTTTGCTAGGGGAAACATATGAACCTGCCTCCTTCTACAGTCCAGCACTGTAGGTTTGTTGTCAGGAGTTGGTATTGTCAGGCAGCTGCCAAGGCTCACATTCTAGCTGGTGTCCCACTGTGACCCCTAGAGATCCCTAGTTCCCCTCCTCTTCCTTGTTGCTGTTGCCTGTTCCCCTGGCCTCCTCAGAGCAAGGAGAAGGAAAAGTATACTCCTGGGCTATGATACAAACTGGGCCCAGAGATCTAAGGGAATGGACACAGTGGCAGGAAAGTGGACTTCTTGCTCAAGGGCCTTTCAAAATCTGGGACCAACACCGATTCCATACAGAAAATTTATAAGGTTAGGTGTGCTTAGCTTAAACAGCAGAACTGTATCTTGTACTCTCAGACTGTTAAAATACTGGCGTACAGACAAACCCAACATTTCAGTCAGTGAGCCCAATCAATTATCATCTTGTATGAGGCCCACTATCCACTAAATATCTTTTTCAGCAAGGCTTTGAGAGGATCTGATTAATTGGCCCAGATCTGACTGCATCTGCCATTACAGCTCAATTGCTGTGGGTTTTATTTTTGTTGTGCTTTATTACTGATGTGACTGTATTCCAACTTGACATTACATTTTGATGAAAAGGGGGGGGGGTGTTAGAAACCTTTTAAATAAAATAAGTAAGAACTCAACATGAGATAGCAACAGGTCAGTGGAGAAGACATTGGCACACATCCTGTTCTGTGTAGCTTTGGGACTACGTGCAAAATTTGATTGCTGATGCAAACTCCTGAAGATTTAAGGACTCATTTCCTGGATGTCACTTAGGAATCCCTTGATTTGTTTGTTTGTTTTAAGTTACTTGTTCAAGTGAAAGACAGCACTCAGGCAGCAGCACAACATGTCTGGCAGTTAATCTGCCATTTTTCTTAATGCAAAAGGGGAAAAAAAGCATACAAAATACCTGTGAAATCATACAGCTGGGGCACACTCTCCATGATCACACCAATCAGAGGCAGGTACAGTGTAGCCACCCGGGCCTTTACCTGTGGGTCAGAGTACCGTGGGTCGGAGTCATGGCTGGACAGCAAGTTGTGTACCATGTTGATGACTTTCTTATGCAATCCAAACAAACTGTTAAGATACGAGTAGGGTTGGAAGGATTAGTTAATAGTTTTAGAGCAGATAAGACTTGGTAAACACACACCTACACCAACACGCTTACTGATACCGCATTTGTCTGTGTGTGCAGTGTGTCTTACAGTTGCACACCTGTATTAAAAGATGCCAGCGTTTTGTCACCTGCAGTAAAGTGGTAAATGAATCACGGTCATGGAGATGGCAATTTCACGGCCCCTGGTTTAACCACTGAAACAGGATTTGTTCATATGCAAACCCTTTAACATTAGCCAAGTGGCCCTCAAATGTGTATTTAGCTCCTACCACCTTTGCAGCAGCTGAAGGTGTGAACCAGTTTTACAGAGGCTTCTCTCCTGTCTCCACACAGATCAATGGAGCAAATGCTTTTCAGTCAACTGGCATAGTGAAAGTAATGGGTCAATAAGCAGAAGGACGACCAATGGTAGTTCCCCCAAAGCCCAGTCAATGGGAGCAGGGGCTGCTTATAGATGCCCCTACTGTTCCTTTTTCTCCTGCCAGCTATACATGGTTGCTATGGCTCCCTTAACACTTCCTGCCTCTTTGCTCCATTTTGTAAATTTCTTATCAGACTTCTGCATCTTTGCCTTAGTTGCTGCATCCAGAGTCCCTGGTGGCCACAACAACTTGAGATGATCCGGAGGTGCGGCTTGCAACCTAAATATCCACGTGCTGGAGACTACACACATGCAAAGAGGTGCTTTTATTTACAAGGCACTACAACAGGCTGCCTGGAAAATCGGAAACCATGTTAAAAACACAGACCACCTATTTGCCAGATGGGGTTATCTATAACATAAATGTAAGCCAATTACAGAGTTGCAAATCTGCCTGCAGATTTGAGGGCAGGGACCACACACCCCTGTGTAGATGGGGTTAACGGAAACGGTTGGATTTTTAATAACCTGCATGAACACAATTAGTTTCAAAGCAGAAATTAGTGTCCAGGTCTTTGGCAATTAAATATTAGTACTACCATGCTTTGGCTGTGATCCAGAGCTCCATGCATCAATAGGGTTCTCATTGACTCTATGGGTTGTAACCTGCTGAAATCAATAAACCTAAATTAGCCATGTCCATCAGCTTCAGTGGGTCTATGCTCAGTAGAACTAGAACTGAATTCAATCTTGTGGTAGATGGAACACCATGAAAGTGACTATGCTTATGGAGAAGCCCACGCTCTCACTCTGTATACACATGGTTGCCTCATAATACTGATATAAAAAGGCTGCTCTGGTAGGAAAGATCTTTGGATAGCAATCAAAGCAGAGGTGCTGATCTGGAGAGCAGCTGGGACTTGCGGAAGAACCTGTTTCCTTCCTTTTCCCTCTAATATAACATTTGAACGCAGCCCTGCCTAAGGCAGAATTCTGTTTGTGAAACATTAGATCTCCTTTGAATTATTCCATCCCGCCCAAAAGAATTGTAAAACTCACCCTTCTGCGTCAGGATCTAAAATGACAGTCAGCTCAGTAAGCACCAGGCCTGACAAGTAGTGCTGCTGGCGGAAAGGCACGGACAGTTCAAACATATTTGCAATCTTCTGGTCCTGGACGTTCGTCGAGAAACCAGAACTCTGTTATGGAAACATTTGTTAAGTTTTACTGTATGTATTTCAGACTGCAACGTGTCGACTGCATTGTCCTCCGGACAGGTTACATTTTATGAACAAACCATTTGGTAATCCTATAAATGTGGCTGGAGCAACCGTAAACAAGAGTCTTGTATAACATACTTAAGACTTTTATTTACAGAACTCCGAAAGACTCCACATGCACTTTGCTAAGCTCTCACAAACACTGCTCTCTATTTTTCTGTATTTCCAGTAAGTGAAGCCAGAATTTTCCCAATTCATGAGCTACACCTCTGAATATAGAATCACAACCCTATGATAAAGTTTTTTCCATCCTCCTCCTCCTGCTCCTCCTAACAACTTAAATACAAAGTCAAGGAGCATGAAATATACAAGCTGTATACAGTTACACACAGCTTAAATTATCTTCAGTACATATAGTATACCTGCTGTGAGTTACGTTTTACTGTTCCAATAATGTGCGGTATTAAAATGTGCAATATAGATTTGCTTTCCGTTCACCTTATTTAATTTGTATGTAACAGGTAAGCTTGGTCATGAATTGCACGCGGTTCACAGTCTTTCAAAAATTGGAATTATCTAAGCTCTACAGCATTTTGCATAGAGCATGTATGTTGCAACAACCACAGGAGACAAATTCCCTCTATTTTCTGGGGAAAAAAATAATTATTGTTTTTAAGTGCAAGGCTTATAATAAGAGTAAATCTGTCTTCTTCTTCTTCTTACCCAATAGTTGATCACAACGGGACACGACAACCACAAGTGGCAAAAGGTGACTGGCTCTTAATTATCATGGTGGACACTGACCTTAGGATGCTTGGTGAGTGCTGTACCATCTAGTCCTCTGCCAGTCAACCTGGCTGGCTTTATCCAGTAAAGATAGAGGTGCTATGTGCAAAAATGGTGCTTGCCTTTCCCTAGGAGACTCTCTATTCTCCTGGTTGTCCAGCACCCATATAATTTAAAGCACTTTCCTCAGTCAGTCTGGATGCTGATTACACAAATGAGCACCAAAGGATAACCTACATTCAAAGCAGAAAAGGTACCCCATTCTACAAGTGCTGCCACCACTCACTGGGTTGTTCTTCCCACAAGGCAAGCAATGTCTTTTCTAGGCACCCTGCTCACCTGAGATGTTGCGGAAGACACGGAAGGTGACGGGGATGCCGGGGGTGTCAACAGGCTGCATGGTAAATTCAGAGTAACGTAGTGTTCATGGCTGCAGACGATGCGGAGGAAATCCAACCTCAAGGACACAAGGGTGCTCGGGTTGGGTAAGGAATAAAGCTTGGATGACACCTTGTAAAGACGGGGAAAGCACAGTTAAAGAGTTACAGGCCACAAGAAGCCACTGCCACACAGAAATTACAGCTACAATTAATCCTGCTAGACTGATGACTGGCAGCAGCCACAAGGACCACATAACACGCCCTAAAAGACCTACATTGGCTCCCAGTACATTTCTGAGCACAATTCAAAGTGCTGATGCTGACCTTTAAAGCCCCACACAGTTTCAGCCCTGTATACCTGAAGGAGCATCTCCACCCCCATTGTTCAGCCCGGACACTGAGGTCCAGCTCCAAGGGCCTTTTGGTGGTTCCTTCACTAAGAGAAGTGAAGCTACAGAAAACCAGATAGAAGATATTTTGGTAGTCGCACCACCCATTCTGTAGAATGCCCTCCCATCAGATGTCAAACTGGCCCAGTGCCCTGGCCTCCCCTGAAAATGCCATTGAACCAGCCTCAAATTGACAACTGAAAGTGAAGCTCCTGTCACTCCACCAGTCATGCTCTTACGAATTCTGCTCCAGAGATGAACTTTCCTTCTGCTCCTACCCTCCTTCTTTCCCCTTCCCTGCTGCAGTCTCCAAAGATTCTCTGCTTTCACCTCATGCCAACCCATCCCCACCTCTTTTTTATCCGGAGACTTTACCTGTTTGTAGTACACCTTAGTAAGGCTGAAGACAAATCCTCTGTCCATAACAGTGAGTAGATCGTTTAGGAAGAAGGCTAAGCTAGTGTTGAGCCTTTCAATCATTTCAGCATCCTACATTGGGGTGGGGCAGAAGGGAATGAAAGGAAAGGAACAGAGATAAACACTGAGGCTTCATGCTAAGGCCCTCATCCAAGAATCTGTCTTGCATCATCTGGAAGTTATCGTTCAGAATCAGCGGTTAAAATTTTGACAAGAGCACGGCTGAACTTCTTCCATTACCTTCTGAAACCGGGAGACTATATCACTGGCAATTGTGCTGACCAGAGCAGCTATGTCATCCATGAAGCGCTCCGGAAAACGATTCTTCCTTGGAGCATCGAGTTTGTCAGCAAAATACAAATGATGCACCATACTTTTTACCTGGAGGGAACATATATTATAAGTTGCAGTCAGTTGCAAGGGGAGAGGGTGGGGAGGAAAAAAAAATCAGCCATGGATAGATAGCACTGTGATTTGATGCCTTTCTTTAACACAAACCAGTCACAGCAATAGCTACAGATCCATCCTGTTTGGTGAGGGGCAGAATTTTCACCTCTAAACATTTCCTGGTGTTTCAAGTGGGGCAAAATACATCCTGTCCTCTCCTTTCAAATTTCCTTTTTGTGCGTGTGCCTGCTCCCAGCCCAAGCTGCTGCTGCGTCTTCTGAGCTATGCTTTCCCTTTTTATTTCTTCTTAAAATTACACAGTAAGTAGGGCCATAGCTCAAGGGTACAGCATCCCATTTGCATGCAGAAGGTCCCAGGTTTAATCCCCAGTATCCCCAGCTAGGGCTTGGTATGTACCCAGTCTGGAATCCTGGAGAACTGCTGCCAGTCAGTGTATGCAATACTGAGCTAGATAGACCAAAGGTCTGACTCAGTATAAGGCAAACTTCCTACATGGTGAAGTCAAAGCCCCACATGGACAATCAGAAGACCTGTTCCCTGCCTTGCCACAATGAAAGAGTGAGCAATGAAACCGGTGCTGGATCCAAATTTTGCGGGGCCCTTGAATAAGAGGCTTTCAGTGGTATCTCCTTCCTGAGTGGCCTTTCTTCTCACCACCACCGTCACTGCTCTCCATTCACTCCTCCTCTCACTCTGGGCCCAATCTGAAGCACTGGCCAGAAGGAAGATGAAGGCTCATGGCACTGCCCACTCGGGGGGAAACAAGTGAACATAAACAGATAGTAGATAACAGGGGCTGGGCAATAGGCCCTCTCCTGGAATGTAGTTCTTGGTGGCACCTAACCATGCTGACCACCATCACCCACAGCACCCTGAACGAAATGGCTGCAGCACAGAAGGCCAAGTCATGGAGCATTCTCACAGCTGCCTTCGCAATGGGGATGCCCCCACAAACATTTCTCTACACTCCTCTGAGCCCCTTCTCATCACTGAGGGGATTCTGCAAAACTGTTTTTGAGAAGCCGTCTGCCACCCTCCCCTCCAAAGTCCTGTCTCATCTCTAATTCACACTACCTAGCGGAATTATTCAAGGGCATTTCAAGCGTTGCACTAGCACAAGCACCTGGGAAATCAGTGGAATTAAGGTGAAGCAGGAGAGAGAGAAAATGAAGCAGATTTCCTTGTTCTCTTACCATAAGTTCAAAGAAGAACCATGCTTGCTGGAGAGCTGCCTCACGTACACTCCCACTGCAGACAACCCACTGTAAGGCCAGTTCTTCATGAAAAAGCTAGCCAGATTCAAATTCACATTCGGTATCAGTTGCATGACAATTTTCAAACACACAATCCATTAAAAAAAAACCCACAACAGTAACAATGGACACACAGGGTTGGTGTGGACATAATACTAAAGCATTATTAGACTTAAGAGAACAAGTCTAGCTTCCCTTAGCTAATATGATCCCTCCCCAATGCAGATATATAGAGGAATCTGGAAGCTTTTGATTCTGTTTTTATTATTATAATTAAGCAAAGCTTGTTGTGTCATTCTAACATGGATGAACTGTGGTTAAGTCTTAACTATGGTTGATAGAAACAAATATGAAGTTGGCTTCTTTTCCCTAACCATAGTTAAGATTAACCAGTTTAAGGTTTGAATGATGTATTAAACTGTACTTAATCTAAAAAGTGGAAGCTTCTAGTCTCCTCTTCACAGGTATAGTGGAGAAGTGGAGAGTCCAGGGGGAGGCCAAGCTCATTCTCATAAAGCTAAATCATGGTTAAGCATTTATGTCTGAACACAGTCACAGTGAAGGATGAGAGTAAGCAAAACAATGAGTGTGAAGGGAACAGCAATGGTAAATGTGCTTTGATGAAATACTTGGGGAACAACATCAGACCACAGTGTGTACTGTGTGTGAGAAATATTTCACATCACCTTGGTCCAGAATTTTATTATCAGTGTTGTTGTTTTTTTAAAAAAAAATCACTCTCTTTCCCTCAAAATGCTTGCTTTAGTTTTAAACATTTTGCCTAGCCTTTTCTTAACAGAATCAAGAAAAGGAGAACCTCGACGGTACACAGGATGATACCTTATCAAAGCAAATTTTAATTTGCTCTGTGATTCTGGCAAAGATGATAAACATAAGGCACTGGCTGAATAAATCATCACGAGCTTCTCTCTTCTGGTTCGTGAATTGTTGCCTTCCCTCTTGTTTTTCTTCTCTTGGCACCACAAAGGGGCATAAACAGCTAATTATGTAGGGATGTTTTGCTGTTTTGTTGAATCAGGCTTTCATAAGGAAGTAGTTTATTCCTAAGACTGGGGGAGGTGAGAGGGACACTGCTGGAGTGAACATAATCATGCTATCACAGTTGCTTCTGACAACATGCTCCTCTCTCTCATTTTGATCTTGCCAGAGGGGCGTAAGACAGAACAGCAGAGGTTGGCTGGCCATTTGACATGTATGATTTAGTTGAGATTCCTGCATTGCAGGGAGTTGGACTAGATGACCCTCAGGGTCCCCTTCCAATTCTACAATTCTGTTATTCTATGAAACCATGAGACCCCTGCAACATTAGAACAAACACTTCCCTCAGAGGTGTTAAAAATGCAATTTATGCTTTGGCATGTAGGTAGAGTGCTGCTGAAGCTAAATGTAAGATACAGTTCTGAAGCACAAACAGCCTCCCGGAAGAAGATAGGAGGCAGAGGAGGGAAACAGTTCATCCCTGGAGGGTGCTTGACAGGAAGGAGCTCCTGTTTGTTCCTCCCCTACCTTCCGTTGCGGTAGGTGGAAAAGACCTGCTTGGGGAGGTTCCTAGCAGGCTAAAAGTTTAGCAGTGCTATTATCTCTTCCCCTCCCTTAGAAGAAGTAAAGAATGAATGGGAAGGATGATGGAAAAGATGGCAGGAGTTTTTTCTGGCTCTCTTTATTCGCTCCAAAACTTATGAAAAACCAAGACAGAAAATGGCCAGTGGGAGCCACTGCAGAGCCCACATTTCTTGCGCATCTGCTTAAATCTTTGTACTATTCTTGAGAGAATTGTTTAAAATTGGAGAGCGGAACTCTTTTGAAACCATAAGTGGATCTTCTGAAACATTTTATGACAGCCTGAAGCCCTGGCGTTTAAGAAGAACTGAGCAACCTTGGCTCTAAGCTGACTCAGCACTCTCAAAATCAAGACACAAAGGCAGGGAACCCACTAAAGTGTGATGGCTTTAATGGTTTATAATGACTTAAAACTTCCCTGCCTTCCATACAATGTTTAAATTGTCTTCACTAAAATCTACCTTTTTAGTTGGCAACCGTCCTGTTAATGTTTGTAAGAAACTTGACGTCTCTGTGTGCGAAGACATACGATTACAACTTCGGTCTGTAGCCTACAGAGTGGGAAATGAATGAATGATGACAGCACATTAAAGTTGGTTGCGGGTGACATTTGCAGTTTGGGGGCTACGCACATCAACAAAGTAAACAGAAACATCCAGGTATCAAATTCTTTTGTGCATCTAGTCAAATAAAGGCCCAGTCCAGACAATCATTTGAGGAATCATAAGTCAAGATTTATGAAGCTGGGAATGAGTGCAGGGGGCAAGCATCCTTCCCCTCCACCTCCATCCAATTTGGGCATTGAAACCATTGAACGAACATCCACATTGTGGAATTCTGGCTTAATGTTCATTAGCAAATCGGATCTAAGTCAGGATATGATCTAATTCCGGCTTATTTTCCTTGTTCGTTAACTGACATTAAGTCAGAGTTCCTCGGTTTTGATGCAAAAACCAGGATTTTTACACCAAAGCTGTCATGCAGCATGAGGAGAAGAGGGGAGAGTAGGGGAGCTTGACCCTGACTTCATAAGCCATGGCTTACAAAGTCTCAAATGCAATAATCAAGTGCAAAGTTTTTGCATAAAGGTATGTATTGTTGCAAAGCACGAAACTGGTGTGTAGCAGCATTATAGTCTGTTGACGTGTATATTAAGAAAGCAGTATACTTTAAGATATCAGCGCCATTCCTTCCAGCTTAAACAAATGTGGGGTTCTTACCTCCAAAGTATAATCCAATACCAATGGTTATTGCACTAAACGTGACTTTTTTGATTCTTAAATCTGGTTTTAATTTTGACGGCTTTTTGACTAGAATGATGTTCATTTCTATCAGATTTGTTTGGGGTTGAAAAATGTTGTTTTGCTTTTGTAGATAAAGCTGAGAGGTATGTTCAACTGACTTCAACCCATTCATTTGTTGGTACAAATATCCAATAAATCAATAATCATGCAGTGTTAAGAAGCAAGCAGCTAAGGTTATAGTGTCAAGACCCTACACATTTCATACTTTGCAACAAAGGTATCTCTTATGACACCCCCCACAGTATCCAAATGTTATTAGCTGAGATTAAGATCTAACATATACAACAATGCTGTTTTAATTGAAGTCACCAATTCACATGACAAAAGGAGGAGGGGTGGATGAGGAAGAAAAATGCATTATGAAAATGGTAAAAAGGAAAAGTGGCATGTTACCAAAACAACAACAACAACAACAACTTATATTTGGGGCAGGGGATTCTTTGTACATGTTTCCATTAGGAATATGTGTCACCTAACATTCAGAACTTTTGTAGAGGTAGATTATAAAGAAAGGGAGAAAGGAAATTAAATTATATAGCATCATCATTTCACAAACCCAAAAACAACTGAAATACAAAGCGAGGACAAACAGTGGTGGCAAGTGGGTGGTTTTTCATGCAGTGTGGCGGTGGTGGGGGTGGGGAATGAGGACATGGAACTCTTCAAAATAGATAAAGGCAAGTCAAGAAGACCACAGTGTAAACTTGGGGGGATAAGATGTTCTATAAGGTAATATTAGCCAAGGCAAGAAGAAAGCTCTAATGTAGACACCACCTGTGTAGTCTCTGCACTTGGACTGGGGTTGGATCCCCATGGGGCAGCTTTTGGAGCACCAGTGTTTACCCAGGAATTGGAGCGGTCTAAGCCCTGGGCATATAACAGAAAGCAGCAGGGAAAGGAAAGAAATGTTACATGTTGCATGCCACACAGTACAGGAAAACGCAGAGAAAATCAATTCCTTCAAAGAAACCCAGAGTGTATTCCATACAATTAGTACTGTTAAAACTAACTACGTTTCAGTCCAACGGGTTATTTCTCTCATTTCCTCATCACACACGCGCTCACATGCTAAAAATATGGATGTCTTCAATAAAGGGCATCTTATCAAATTTCCCTACTTTTTATTGATTTTTAAATATATATAAGAAAATCACTCTCATAAATATGTGTATGATGCTGTAACTATAGGCCCAGATCCAAATAAAGTCAGTCACACTGAAATTAGTGGAACTTATAAATGAGTTGCAGTTAAACTTGTCTTATAAATTTCAATGAGATTTAAGAGCAGCTAATTTTGCCTGAATTTGGGTCATTGATTACATCTTAAAGAAACCATTTTTGTGGGTTTTTAAACAAATACAAGAACCATTAAACATTTATCCAGCAGTACATCTAATGATGTTTGTTGTAGCCATTGACTTTAGACATAAACTTACATATTCAATGTTCAAACGTATTACTTAACATAACCTCTCCACTGAGACTATTGAGCGGTTGGTATTTTATCTTATTACTTCAAAGAAAGTAGCCTCATTAGGCCTCTCTTCACCAGCTCAGAGTAATGAAACCTGTCCACATACATTTCTGGGCACACAAAAATCGGTATCTGCACACAGATGCACCCAAATTACTGTTTCAAAAGTTTCCTAGTCTCCTGCAAATTGCTACAGCCATCCTGTTGGCATTTTATACTTGGACCAAAGGTCCCTGAACCAAACATTGGCAGATAAATAATGAATAAACAATCCAGGTCTCAGAGTCAAAATTTATAAACCATGAAGCAATATGAAAGCACTCTTAGGAGTTTAGAAACTTGCAGTAAATAAAGTTCAACAAGCTGGGGCAAGAACAGTCCTGCAATCAAAATTTCTGTGAGATGCAGTTTGTGGTTGGTTGGTGTTCCACCTGCCTTTTAAAAATCCATTGGCCAGTCTGAGTGCCAATCATGTCCTTGTATTGTATTCCTCCTTCCACTCCCCCAGCTCCCACCTCAGACTCCCTCACCCCCTGGGTGCAGGGCAGGAACTGGAATAATCCAATCCATAATTTGGACCCAATCTATATTTTTTTCTAAAGCAAAACAGGATTTCAGAAGCATAGCAAAAAGCCCCAAATCAGATTTTGGTCGGGAAAGAAATCATGACACTTCCAAAGCAAAATTGAGGGTTTCCACTGATTTTGATGTGCCCAGAGTTTTACAATATCTCTGCCAGGCTGTCGCATTACTCCTTCCAGCTTATTAAAAAGCAGAATATGTTTCTGTAAGAAAGCTTCTATCCATTTTTATTGCCAAATTACTCAAGGCCAGGCAGCTCACATAAAACTTATCATATCCAAGGTAAATTCCATGTGCACATCACTCCCTCAGGCATTTCACAAAAAGGTCAAGGTGGTTTAATTAGCAAGACCATCAAATGGATACTTAAATATTCTGAGCTCTCCCAGTCAAAGCCTTTAATGTTTAATAAGAACAACACGTGTCGCTTTTTGGGGTGAAATGGTTTTTTTTAAAATCATTCAAAAATTATTAAATTCCTTGGTGCTTCCATTTCCATCTTGCCCTTTTATACAAACGGGGTGATGACTTAAAAAAATAAAGTGCCTTCGATTGATTTTTCATGTAACTGGGTGTAAAACGCTTTTAAAGTGGCTCATAAAATAATTTGGACCGAAAGGAAAAAGTAAAGGTCAGAAATTCACAATGAAAGAGTCTGCTCTTTCGTTGCCTTTGTCCTTGTACAGGTAGAGCACCTTGAAAAGTAACCTGCTTACGACTGCAAACACCCTTTGAGCGCTGCCTTCCTGAACAAGCAAGGACATCACGGCACATTTTAAAGTACAGGCTGCATCCAATTGAGGGCAGATAACACTGCCTGGACCTCAGTGGGGTTTGAAAATGTAAGAGATTAACTACCTGAATAGGGTTTAGGAATTAAAAATAATGGGCTATCACCCTCAGCTAAGTGCAATCCTACCTTACTCCCGATGATTGATCGGACTTCATCATCAGGTGAGGTTGGAGTGCCAGAGATATCTGGGTTGCTGTTGCTAAGGCTCCTGGAGCGATTCAAGTTTAGGCTTGCTGGTCTGACAGCAGAACGAGCCATGGTGGCGTAATGGACTGATCCTCCCAAGCCACCTGAACCTAAAACAACGAAGCACAATATAACTCAACAAGGCAGCATGAGGCAGAATACCGCATACCAAACCAACACTAGTTCCACTTCAAGTACCAGTCATTTCCACAGCTTCCTCAATGGCGCTGTTGGCAGATCCCTTGGGTTCAAGTCATCCTTTGTGTTGCCTTCACTTCCCATCGGTCTCTGAAAATGATTGCCTTTGAAGCTTTCAAAGGAGGAACTGGAAGCCTCAGCTGGTATGGAATTCATACACTGCCTTCATCAAGATGCCTGCACTTACTCAGTGGTGAGGAAAAGAGCCTGAACAGACGAGCCTTGATTCAACAAACAACAATGGAAGGGGGATCTTCCGACACCACCCACTCCAGCTGAAGCTGCTTGTATCCCATAGAAATATGTTCCTTGAGGTTGTGGGACCACTCAGCATGGGTGGACAGGAGATGGAGAGCAACTGTGGGGAGGTGGAAACTGGGAAGCATTAGGGACTCTGGTGCATCCAAGCGATGGTTGTGTGCACCGCCCTTTTTGCCAACTAACTCACATGCTCTCTTGCTAAAACTAGACTCAGCCTCTGACAAACCCCAAGACAACTAACACCTGGAGAAGCATGCCCCGCAGTTCCAACCTTTACCCCCCAAAAAGAGAACTTACCTGAAGATGGCGAATTGGGAGAGGTGTTTGGCAAGCGAAAAACATAATAAATATATGAGGTGAGGAGGTTGTTTCTGCCATGCTGGTCTTGGTTTCCTTCAAGGTTTTTGTGGAGTCTGTTTACAATAGAGGCCATGGCTTCAAAAGACGCTTGACCCAGATTTACTAAAAATAAATAAATCAAGCAGTTCAGCATTTATCAATATAGGTAACCTCACTATCACAACAGCTTTTTTTTTTTAAAGCTAAGACCACATTCATTTCTCATGAAAAACCTTTCCAGAGTAGCTTAAGTATTATGAAATTTAACCCTTAGTGGGGAGAGCAAACACTTGATTTATTAAGTCTTTCTAGGATGCTGAATAGTTTATATAGCATAAATTATAAGTTCCAACAAGGAATTGGGTAAGAAATGGTTCAGGCAACATGCCAACCAGAAAGAGTGGAATCCAAATTGGTGCACTGTGGCCACAAAAAAGTTTTAGATGCAGCAGAGGTGTTTGCTAACGGAATAGAAAGAGAGATAATTTTTGTCATTTCTTCCTTCCTCTATACTTCCCCCCATTCCACCTTCCACCCTGTTTTGGAAGATCTCTCAACTGCCTGAAGCCGATTTTTTTAAGGTGCTAGGAGTGGCAAAAGGAAAGAAATTGCCTCTCCTCCTCGTCCATTAATGGACACCCCCACTGATCAAAGGACACCAACTAGATATCACTAACTGTTGCAGTCAAAATGTTTAGCTCCCTTCCATTTCAATCCTCTACCACAGCTAACAAGTATACATAAGGGATACATATGAAAAGGTATTGAGATGGATGGGGAAGTGTAACATGTATCATAACTGGCCAAATATAATACATTGTTGTCCCTGGGATGACTTCATAGTAATTTCAATTATCTGCACTACAGTACAAAGGAAAAGGCACTGAACGTCAAGCCAGCTCTGGCATACTCTACTGAGAGTAACACAGAAACACACACATGGTGAACGCCAAACATCTCCTAATTCCATTCATTGAGACTTCCAATCAATGATGCCCCCCCCCCAAATGTTACAGGTGAACAATGAAAACATCCTTGAGCATGTCCACGAAGAACAAAACGTCAACATGTGATTATGGCAGTTTAAAGTGTGGATGAATTAATGCAGCAGGGAGGGTTCTCTCCAAGGTCTATCATGTTTTTAAAAACCCAAGCATAAATAAAATACCTATTTGGCCAGCAATGATAGGAGGTCGTACAACCAAGAGGATCAGCTTGTCAAGCAAGAGATGGAGAAATCGCACCACAGGCTCCAACTGAGAGGAATTCAGTGCCGAAATACTGCTCTTCAGTTCGTTCTCCAAGTTGTTTTCCATAATTCTCATGTCGCCTATCCGCACAGGGAACATGTGTTCATCCAGGGCATGAACAAGGGCAAAGAACTTGTCAAGGTAAGGGTCCTGCATAGACAAAAGTCCCAACAAAATATACTAAGCCGCATTACTTCAAAAGCGAGTTATATCTTCTATCTAAACAAAAAATACATTTTTTTTCTGTGAGAGAGAGAGAGATAGGAAAAATTATATCCATTCGTATCTAGATTGGACTGAAGCCTTTCTCATGTAGGGACTGCTATGAATACATACCTGTGTATGAATAGATGACACAGCAACTATTTCTACATTAAAAACTCCCTTATGGTTATCTACCCACTTCATTCCAGGCAGGGGCACCTGAGGGTGGGAGGAAGCAAATAATAAAAGCATTCAGGAGTCTGATTACAATGACAAAGCAGAAATAGCAATTACAGATAGGTCTAGCAAAAGCAGGCATTCCATTCAGTATTAGACATGGAAGATATGAACATCTTTTAAAGCTTGCTGTCTCAGAAAGGGATCAGAGTATTTCAGATGACTACTGCTTAAACTGTCATTAGCACAAGGAACTACTGACCTCTGGAGAGAGCACAGAGTATGCCTGGGGTGGTTTCTCTAGCGAAACAGGGAGAAGGAACTGACCGGTTTTCAACCGTCCATTCTGAAGCATTGGTATCCACTGTTAACGGGGGAAAGAAGGCAAAATATCTCATTTGTACACAGGGTATGTCCAATTCATCCAATGTAATAATAATAAAACTTATCTGAAGGTACAGGATAAGAACAACACACTATCAGAATCACAAGGATTTGGGTTCAAGACTGCATGGACTTTGTGTTGAGTGGTATAGGCTCCAATTGTTACCCTAAAACAGGGTTGCAGGCCACAATCCCAGAGGCCCCCAGGTTCTCCCTAGGCCATGCCCCCTTTCCCCAGGCAGTGCCCCTCAGTGGCCTTGCCCTGCATCCTTCTTAAATGCCTTTGCCTTGCTCATATTAGTCTCTGAATGGTGATAATGCCTGTATGGTGCTCTGATTTTTGCTGTGCTGGAATGGAGTCTACTGAACAAAGGCAAGAAACATCTGTTGCTCCAGAAACATTTGGCCCTGGCCCCACCTGCCCCATGCATGCGCCCCCCAGAAGGCTGTCCATGAGGTAACGTGGCCCTTGGTTTGAAACAGGTTCCCTACCGTTGCTCTAAAAGGAAGAGGCGGAGGGAAATATAAGACTAGGAAATGGAAAGCATGAAAGGAACGTTTCAAACTAAAGTGGGAACACAAAGGTTCATTTTTATAGAACGAAACTCAGAATAAACCCAAACTGTATTATTTGCAATCCACAAGAATATATCTTTCTGTCCACCGCCAGCTTGCCTCTGTTCTTGTTCCCAATTCTGAGTACCACAGTGGGTGGTCACTTTCAACCTAGTCACACGACGCTGAGCTCTCAGTGACATCAAAGAGTCAGAAATTACTAGAATACAGAAATAACCTGAACCAAACAAAATAAAAAAAAATCTGTGGCTCTCCTCCTCCCTTCCTGTTCCCAGATGAAAAATGAAAGGAGTGGGGAGTAAAAGGGAGAGAGAGGATTTGTGGGATAAATGGTTTGTTTCTCTGTGTGCTTTTACCGTGTATCCAACAGGCGTCTCCAGAGGAGTATTTTGTTTTTGTTGGCAACTGACATGATAAAAAGTGAAAAGCAGGTGGTGGTGGTCAGTTAAAGTAGCAGGGAGTTTAATCTTGATTTCTTCGTGAAAATCAGGAGATCTGTTTTGAGATAAAAAAATTCATCTGTAAGTATAAAGCTCTAGAAGCCTAGAATACAACCATGCTTAACTGCCTGCCGCTCTTCTGCATTTAAATAGAATCTTCTGGTGTGAGAAGCATAAAGAAAAAAAGAAGAATTCATAATTCCCACTTAGTTCCTTAATTCAAGAAAACCAAATTCTGGAAGACCTTCAGGTGAATTTAGCATTTCTAAGATAAGAGGCAAATCTTGGTTTAATGATACAGGAATGCTATTCTTTAAATATTTAATGGCCTGCTTGTTCTCTCTTAGCAAGTTACAGACAGGGAGGCAAGCTTGAGAAACGGTAAACCACTACAGTACTTAAAAAAACCAAAAAACACTGCATTACAGTAAGATAAATGTACTCATGACTCAGCAAACATCAGAAGTGCTTTGAGCACCTTCAAAACATATCACAGCACTCTGGAAAATTCCTTGCCCTGCTCCCCAACAGCATCAGCTACGAGCTCAAGGAAGAGAGCTGGACCTTGTATGTGATGAACACCACTTTGGAGACAGTGTAAATGTTCAGAAATGCAGTGCAAAATAAATGAACCCAAACTCTTATTGGAGCCGAGCCAGTCTCAGATTGTGCAGATGAGCACCTTTGAAGCCCTCCCCTGCTCCCAGTGGGGAGGGACAGGGTCCTGGGAGCCTCCAATTTTTGTTGGCTGCTCAGCCCTGGCTACCTAAACCCACCAACATTTACTGACCCTTTTTTCTAAGTGTTTTGCTAGAAAACTTGGCATGCCACCAGGATCAAGCTGCATTTGATTTAAAAGTCAAAAGAATGACAAATCCCCGAAAAAGCCAAATAACATATAAATGAGATTTGGACACTTTAAACCTTAATAGGATTTGGGCACTTTGGCCTCAGTCCTAAACCACTTTTACCCTTCATTGGGCTCCATCCAATATATTCCACTATTAATAGCTTGAAGAGGAAGACAAAAAATCTGGACATAATTACAAGAAAAAAATATTCCTAACAAACTAAATAAACCTTAAACCCAAATAAACTGAGCATTGGGTCAAGTTCCATTTATGAATGGAATGTCTACCAATTGCAGGATTTAATTTTTAGATGTACTGAATATCTGATTCAATAAATAAACAAGCAAGCAAGCTCAGTGCCTTTTGAAAGACAGACCATATTGCAAGGTTATCTGTTGCCAGGACTTTTTGAATTTGGCATTCCAAAGCGTAAATTTCAATGAAACAAAAATGTCAGATTCTTCATCCAAAATATATTGTGCATGATAGTACAATACTCATATTTTAAAAGTTTATATATATATACACCATCCTAATGGGTAGCTTTTCTGTATTTAGTCACAGCTTTTGCTTACAAACAACACAGTGAAAGCATTTGTGCCAAGGTGGTGGTTGGTTTCATGAAACGGAGAGCACCTGAGAAAAAAATCCTACATAAAGACTGCTGCAGTGTTCATGTATTTGACATGCCATGCTTCCCATAGGATTCTTAAAGAAGTCTAAATGCCATGTTTTGCACCAGCTGCCAATCAATACACATAGTGATAAAACCATTATCAAAAAATGGCATCTCTATAAGGTACGGGTCGAATATATGTATGTATCCCACATTACATTGTCCATAGACCAAGAGGACTGCAGAATCATCAAGGCCTTTGTCACTGTTTTGCTTTATACTTATAATCAAAAGCACCATGCACCTAGCTATTGGTACACTATTGTAACCACTACTGTCTTGCTTCCAGTTGTAATTGCATTATGCACATAGTGTCACGTGACCTCTTTTACATTTTACCTGTTATGATACACAACAGCTGTATATGCTTCTTTCGAAAATTCCGCACAGCTGGATTTCCCAAATATTACCTGCAAAAGGAAATAAAACAAGACAATTTAACATTGCTTTTGAGTTCTAGAAGTTAGGCTAAGAGCCAAGAGCCTTTACCAATATCAGTGAAATGTCGGTCAATTTTGCCAAGGCAAAATGAACACCAGAACCTCTACTGGTAAGACTACATTTTATATAATTATGATGCACGTCAGTTTAAACAATGATTACAAATGGAAAACAGGCAGGAGGTGATTTGGCTGGAATGATGGTTGCTACAATTTCATGAGAGAGGCGATTCCATTTCTCTGCTGCACATTAAGCAATGTTGGTTGTATGAGCATCGTAGAAAAGAAATGGCAATAACTACATAAGCACAAGCCCAAACGCACCATGAAGTTTGAAAGGTTAGATTAGGCTTGTGTAGGGGCTCATGATTATGGCTATCCAGAAAAGAGTTTTCTCAGCAATGGCCACTCAATTGTGAGACTTTCCAGTTGAGGGTCCTTTACAATGTATAAAAGACCTTTGAAGACAGCTCTTTCCTCACCAGCTGTTAGCGGGTAACATTATCTTGAGGATTTTGTGCTGTGGGTCCTTGGATTTTAATGCTGCTTTTCTCATTTGAAATGCATGGAGCATTTTTTTCTCCAATTCTTATCTTTTATTTGTATATTCTAATGTGTGTAAAACAATCTTAGATGCTGTGGAAGCCACTTTGTAGCGAAGACTTCTGAAAAAGTGGGGTATAAATTTATTCAATTAGTAAATAAATTGGAGGACACAAGATGTCATAAAATAACATGTCATGAATATTTAAATTTAATATGAACTGTGCTCTATTCTTGCTGGGCCTGCAGAAAGGGTAGGAAGCAACATTGAGTCCAAAGCAGACTACTCAGGCTAGATCTACAGAACGCCACATGTAGCAGGCAGCCAACACCTGAAAAACAATTAGGGCACAAAAGTCAAAAGCAAACACACACACACACCATACCGGCATTGCGTTACTTGGATCCTCTCCAAACATAAATTGGACTTTTACAGTGATATTCCGAGCAGATCCTTGACGGTTGGCAAAGTTAAGGCTTTGAGGATAGACATACAGAAGGTTTCTGTAAAAAATAAATGAATATTACATAATGAATACTGCATCATACAACAATGAAGATATACCAAAGTGTCTTGGGCATCAGTTATAAACTTTGGAGCAATGTAGCAGTGTGTTGTGTGAGGCCAACGATGCACATTATTGCATCTTTTCTGCCTGCTTTCTTACACTTCTGAAACATAAAAAATGCAAAGAGAAATCATGTAAGAGAAGTAGCCTGCAAACAGCAAGGGAAAACGAGAGTCAGAATGCATTATTTCTCAATATATCTTTGCCCATTTTGACATGACGCGTCTAAGTTTTACCATTTGGCTTTTCACAAACTCCCAAACACAAAACATCACTGAGTCACTTGCTACAGATCCTCCACCAATGGTTTGGCATATACCATATTCCAGGCATAGGCAAACTCAGCCCTCCAGATGTTTTGGGACTACAACTTCCATCATCCCTAGCTAACAGGACCAGTGGTCAGGGATGTTGGAAGTTGTAGTCCCAAACCATCTGGAGGGCCGAGTTTGCCTACGCCTGCCATATTCCATATTCCACTGAGCCACAACTTCCCTGACTCACCACGACACTTCATTCTCAATGGGTTGCTTCCAAAGGCTCATATTCTCCAAATAGACAGAATCTCCCTCTGTCAGAGGAAGGAACCTTCTGTTGTCAGTAGCAGATATACCTTTGAATCAAACCCAATAGACTTTGCATTGTTCTTGTGCTACACAGAATGGTGGACTATAGAGCCACATTATCTTTCTGCATTCCATACACTGCAGCAAGCTGAAGTGAGCAGACAGGGCATTCTTTCTGTTTCAAAGGAAGACCTTCATGCTGAATTAAGCGCCGGAATTTCATCCCCATTGGTCATCTGGCTTAATCAATGTTCTCTTTATTATTTCTGCAGGCGGCTGCTGAAATACTTCTTTTTCCCCCTTTTTTGTGGCTCTCCTAAATTACCTCATTCTGGCATGAATACATTTGCTCCTCAACGTGCTTTTTCAAATAAAAATGGATATGAAAATTTACTTTAAAATGTACTTTTCTCATAAAACTTTCATTAAGTGTTATTAGTAGCTTAAGAGAGGGATTTAAATGTATTTGCAAAGCCAAGCTGTGTGATCCCTATATTAAGAACAGTGTTCTTCTGGGGACTCATATTGGTACTGGCCATTTTTTTAAAAAGGACTTATGCCCTTTGCACTCTTCTTTGGTGATATTTTCTCTTAAGTACAGGTGAGGAACCTTTCAATCCAAAGTGAAACTGTTTCGGTTAGAAGGTTAAAAGTTTCCCCTTCTGTTCAACATGCATCTATTTGCTTTAAAAAGCTCAGCAAATAGAATCCTGCCCTGGGGTTAACAGTGTTGCAAGAGGAAAAGAAACGAAGAGTTAAAACCCCACAACTTGCATCCAATAGGACAAACTTTCTCGTGACGATCCTGGAAGTGATCCTCTTTCTTCCTTGTCTTTGCAATGAATTATCTCTTTAAAACCCTACACTCCTCATATAGCAGTCTGCCAGTGCATGGTATATTTGGTCATAGGTATGACCTTCTTATAGTGTACTCCTACACATGAACTTTTCAGAGTCTTATAAATCCCTTACAGCTTTATATCCCCTTTGGGGTTCAATGGTGTCCTATGGAGGGAGGGAGTATGGAGGGAATCACTTCTGCTTGAACAACATGGTGGCCCCCTTCCTAATTTGCATATATGCTCCCTTTTCAGCCTTTACTATGATCCACACGGATGCCAACCACCAAGAAGGAATGATGGGTCAAACAAGGAGAGATCAGTAGTCTCAGGCTCCCCAGGCAGCCAGGGCAAAAGAAGGCTATGCACCGCTGAAGGAGATCAAGGTGGAGGCTCAGTACCATGCTCAGTACTCCTGTAGCTGAGGCCAAAACATACAAGTTGTCTCAGCAAGGTCCTTGAGCAACTGGTCAAATTTTATAGAAGGGCTAGGTAGTCACTGATACTGACTAGAAGCCTCATCACTTAAGCACTGCCTGCAGCTGATCTCTCCTCACAGCTGATCAAAAAAAAGGTCCGTGTCATAAATGGCTAGTCAGGTTGGTCTGTTTGTTTCGATGTCCAAAAAGCCTAACAAGGACACAGGTTACACTCATTTAAGTTTAATGATCAACTACCTCAACTTGACTTTTCAGGTCTGAGCAGCATATATTTATAGGCAAACTAAGTTGCAAGGACTATCACATAGCAAGGCTAACAGCAGCTTGGAAAAGCTTTTCTTTTCCAAAGGCTATCATAAGCAGAAAGAAAATGAAAATAATACTAGTATTACTCTTTGTAATTTCTCTAGTTGTTGCAACAAGAATAGATGGAGATGAGTTTTCCTTTGTTCCAGAATCTCCTGAGCCAAGGTTTGCTATGCTACATGATGTGCAATTACTAGCCAACGGGCTGCTCCAGCTTGGGCGTGGCCTTAAAGATTTTGCCATCAAGACCAAAGGCCAAATGGATGACATCTTTCAGAAACTTCACCTTTTTGATCAATCTTTTAATGAAATCTCGAAACAAGCCAATGAGATAAAAGAAGACGAGGAACAGCTAAAAAACACTACTTCTATGTTGCAAGTCAATAACGAAGAGATAAGGAACATCTCTGTGGAGCTGAATTCCAAGATAGAAATACTTTCACGGGAGAAGATTCAACTTCAGGATAAAGTAGGGAAGCTGGAAGAAAAAATAACCAAATTGTTTCAGACCCAGATTGAAAATCAGGAGCCCGAAGAAATTGCAGCCCTTAAAGTAAGTAGCAGGTATGGAATAGATTTAATATTTCCAAAGTTACCTGAAATGGTTTCCAGGCTACTAATGGAATCCAAAGCTCCAAAGTCAATTATGACCTTGTTGCACTAATATCAGTGATGTAAAATATACTTTACCTAGTGGCTGTTTCATACAGTTTTGCTTTGTTTCCAGTGATCAGTAAAATTAAGATGCTAAAATGTTTTTAAAAATTAAGATGCTAAATTAGATCACTCTTTGGGGAAGGAATAGCCAAAAATTCCTTTGCAAATCAAGCCAATTTGTGTTCAAGTACAAGTGTATTGGAAAGTACAGTACAGTATAGGAAAATGTTCTGATGCCTTAGAGCAGTACTCTCCAGATGTTGCTAGACATCACATTGACTACTGGCTATGCTTGCTGGGGCTGATGGCAGTTAGGAGACCAACAATATCTGCAGGCACCATGTTGGATACCCCTGCTATGATGATAATAATTTTATTATTTATACCCCGCCCATCTGGCTGGGTTTTCCAGTGCAAACATTTTCCAGTGCAAACTGCCCTTGTTTATGCACAGGAATGTTTTCCACTTCAAACATTTCCAGGAAAGCCACATCACTGCATTTTGAGGAATGAAATGAACGTAGCTATCAAGAAAGCAACAACTGGTTCTCTACTGTAAATTTGTTCCTAAATGTTTGTTGTGCATTTATGTAAAATGTATCCTGTGGTACAAGGATACTTCATGACTTTTTCTTCTTTAATTAGTTTTTTGGAGGAGGATAGTTTTGGATCAACAGCAAACTGCACGGAATATCTAGGGAACTAAACAATGGCTCACATATGCTCTGTGCTTTACCAAAAAGCAACCAGAATGAGATGAATTATTTTAACAAAAGCCAGGGATGGTCAGTGTTCTAAACATGTAAGCCACATGCTTTTGCGCCTAGAATTTTTTTTCTGGAAAGTCCATAAAGGAAGATAATCAGAGTACCCTGGTGGCTGGAACCGCTTCCCTTTCATAACATAAGACTATGACATAGGAAAGCCTCATTTATTTTTAAATATTGTACTTTTCACAGCTTGTCCTTACAAAATTTAAAACAGACTGCTGCTTTAAAAATAATAATTCCACAATCAACACAACGAGTAACTCAGCTGCAACTGATAATGTATCAACCAAGTGCCAAAAGCAACATCAGCAAAGCGGCAAAAGATCACGAAATAATTTAAGCAAAAAGCCTAGAAAAATGAAATGGTGTTCAGCTGCTGCCCAAACAATAAATGCACAAGCACAAAGCATACATTTTGGGGGCAGGATGTTTCCAAGATATGGCAAAACTACTAAGAGCAGTTGGAGCAGGGCCTCTCTGATGACAGTTCACTGAGTAACTTTGTACAAGATGGTCAGGTTTGTATGAGTTGTTGTTGCTGCTGAAGTAGAAGGAAATGGCTTATGAATTCAGCCAGCCAGCCAGGGGAAAGGAAATAGAAGACAATCGGGACTCAAAGGGTAGGAATGAATTAAGAGTTTCTCCACGATGGCCAGCAGTGGTGTACACACCAGTACGAGAAGGGTGCATCAGGTGGATTCTCAAAGACTGAATTCCTTAAACTTCCCTTTGGATATCAAAGGTCCTTTCCAGCAAAATGACTGCTTTTTTAGGGGGTGAGATGGGGTGGGATGCCGAAACAGATAATAAAAGCAAGTCCCTGACAGCAGCTTTGCTTCAGTTCCAAGAAACCAGCTCTTAATCCATTGCTTTTTTAGGGTAGAGTACAGGATCCATAGATTATGAAGCAAAACAGGATTATTGCATGATTTGACTATACAAAACCATCCCTCCAAATAAGATTGAGGATATACCTTCTACTTCTGTTTAGCATGGTAAGACAACAGCCTTTGGTGAAATTGGCTTGCACTGAGAGGTGCCCTTCTCCTAGCAGAAAGCCTCCTGCAAGGACCCTAAATCCAAAGAAGCTCTTCTATCAGCAATATTTTACACAAAATCTCTTTTTGTAGCCTACTAGAGCACATATGGGACGTGGGTGATACTGTGGTCTAAACCACAGAGCCTAGGGCTTGCCGAGCAAAAGGTGGGCGGTTTGAATCCCCGCGACCGGGTGAGCTCCCATTGCTCGGTCCCAGCTCCTGCCCACCTAGCAGTCCAAAAGCACGTCAAGTGCAAGTAGATAAATAGGTACTGCTCCAGCGGGAAGGTAAACAGCGTTTCTGTGTGCTGCTCTGGTTCGCCAGAAGCGGCTTAGTCATGCCGGCCACATGACCCAGAAGCTGTCTGTGAACAAATGCCGGCTCCCTCGGCCTACAGAGCGAGATGAGCGCGCAACCCCAGAGTCATCTGCGATGGGCCTAACGGTCAGGGGTACCTTTACCTTTAGAGCACATATACTACAAATCCAAATCAGGGGTGGAAAACCTGCGACCCTTCAGATGTTGGTGAACTTACTCACCAACCGCTTTGAGGGGTTTTTCTACAATAAAGCAGTATATACATTTTATGAAATAAACTTCAACATCCCTCAGCCACAGCCAGCATGGCTGATGCAAGTTGTAGTCCACCAAAATCTGGAAGGCCACAAATTTCCTATGCCTGGATCCTCTGTACTCTGCATATTTCTCATACTGTAAAACACTGACTCCACACTGAAATACATCAGCCAGAGCTTGATCAAGAGTTCATGGACCTGCACTATTAAATTTTCTCCTTCTGCTTCATGGTCCTTTGAAACCAAGCCACTGTTTATGCTCTCCCTGCAGAACTTCGTCGAGCAGCAGGACAACCACCTCAGATCCCTTCTCAAAAGAGTTCAAGCGCAGCACGTTCAAATTGGCAAACAACAGGAACAAATAGAAGACCTGGAAGAGAAGGTAACATTGCTGCTTTACCAATGACCTCCTCCAAATCAGGGCAGTCTTTTCAGGGATATTAGGTGAGTTTTGAGACAGCTGGGAACTGAGAAAGAGGTAAAGGGTGCAGAAATTGGGAGAAATAAAGAACTGATGGAAAAAGTACAAACTACTGAATAAATAGCAAAGTGGACAGGGAATAACTCATCTTACACAATGATTTAATAATTTCAATACATTTCCATCATGCTCTAAGATAATTTGTGGACACTATGTGTCTTTGCTGTGTATTCCCAATGTAGCTCCAGGATTGGAATGGAAAAATAACATTTCCTCGTATTTCAACTTGAAAAATTCCGAAAACACTTCCTTCAGCTAACCATCTTTACCACTCTTGTGGTAAAAGAAATTGGGCACGCCCCACACATGACTGTAGAAAGGTATTGGGGAGGGGGAGTGCTTCATTCTCAGGAATTCTCTTGTAAAGATAAGAGGTCTCTACCATCAGTAAACCACTTCTCTCCATTTTGTTATCTCAATATATCTGAGCTCCAAAATATCAGTAGATGAATGATGAACTTTACTAACTTTACTAACAAAAAACAGACTAATAATAATAATTCTCTGTCTCCCCAGCTAAGCAGCCCTGGTTTTCAAGACAACACACAGACTTTATTCCCCTTGAGAGAAGAAAATGAAACAAGGCAAACTAAACTTAATACAACAGCTAAAGTTCAAGATTACAAAGGTAACTGCCCCTGTGGAAGAAGAAGGAAACAAGTAATCCTTGTGTACAATGTCATCTGTGAATACTGTTCTAGTATACATTTTTCTATGGGTATACATCTTTGAATGCCACACTGTTAAATTCTCTTTATTACTGTTGTTGGAAAAACAAGTGTGGCCTTCCACAACATGTTGCAGTGTATCCTCCTTCTGAAAAAGGAAAGCTCCTATTCAGGCTTCCAGTCATCCATTCCCTACAAGTAGGACATTCTACTCTTTCTCCTCCCCACTCCCTGCTCAATTATTTTTTCAACTGTCGCTGTTCATTCTGTTGTTAACAAACATGCTCATTTGGATGCTTTGATGGCGTCTGTCCATTTAGGTTTGTTTTATTTTTAAAAGCTTATTTCTGAAAGCCACAAGTTTTCCCCAAGCATGCCAATACTTCCTTCTTGTTTCTCAGCAGCCATTTTGGTTGCCATTTTGTCAGCGCTCACCAACTGGATGGGATAATGTGACATATTAAAAATAATAATAATAATAATCAAAGGAATGATTCACAGCATTCTTTATCATCCATCATCATCACAGCACAATACTGAGTGCATTTCAGTGTGCCTTAAACTCACCCCGAACGACTTTAGTCATGCATTTGTAACTTTTAAAATCTTGTTGTTCTTAGGAAATGCTACTGATTGCATGTGGATATACAGCAGAGGTGAAAGATCTAGTGGCATTTATTCTATTAAGCCCAGAGGATCTGAGGCTTTTAATGTCTACTGTGAAATCAAAGCAGGTAAGTCCAGCTACACCAGGGACCATCTAATTCTCCTGCTAAAAATCATTATGGACTTCATTTTCTGCCCTGAATGATGTTGAGTGTTCCATTAGTGAAACATAGGAAGTTACCTTATACTGAGTCAGACTATTGGCCCATCTAGCTCAGTATCAGTTTAACTACAGTTGGTCAATAGTTAACTACAATTACCAAATAAAAAAATGGTGCCGTCAGTAGGATCAATTACTGTATTTATGTTCCAACTGGGTCAGGTGAGGAAGCCACGACTGAATAATCATCACAATTAAACCTCTTCCAGCAGTGGACAAGTGGCATGGACAACTTTCACACCCATGCATGAAAATTCCCATGGGAGTAAATTCAATGAATACTTTATAAATATTGTGTGTGCGCGCATGTGCACACCTGTTCCCCCCATATTTAACTGCATTAAATTTTTCTATATTTAACTGCATTAAAAGCATTAATGGGGGGAACAATATGGACTGGGCCTATGTTTGCTGCAGTCCAAAACTAGGGGGGGGGGGCAATAAAGCAGGTAATATTTATAGTTTATAGTTTATAGATAAGTTTATTTGTCTTTTTTCATACACAGAAAGTGCATGGACAGTTATTCAAAACAGATCTGATGGATCACTAGATTTCAACCAAACCTGGGAGAACTATATTAATGGATTTGGCAACCTGGATGGTAAATACATTCTCTTACATTTCCCTAAATAATTGAAGTATTTTTATGTGCTAAAATAGCAGTTGACTGTGGTTTATGAAAACATCAACACATTAAAGTAAGTGAAAAATACCTTTGGGAGAATAAGGGATGATTCGCTTTTGCTATTTTGGGCATGTTTTAAACAGGTTAGCTTTCTTCACCCCCATTGTTTTGGTTTGAATTGGTGCACAGTAAACAGCTTGAGATTCAATCTACCCTTGGACTAACCCACAGAGCCTCAAAGGCAGGATGTCCCTCTAAAGACCAGTTTGCTAAAAGCACATGCAAGATGGGTTAACAGAAAATAAGTTAATCAGAATGAATAACCTGTCAAAACTGGGTTTTATGGATAGATCCTAATATACCTACCATTCAGATGTTTAAAATACATACACAATGTAGATTAAGAAAAATATACCCTGCACTTTAGATACATATCCACCTTCATGTTTACATTTACAGAACATTTTTGCTTAGGGCTTAAAACTGTTGACTGAGTCTATCAGGCATTTGACTGATGCAGATGACCTGTACAACACCAAATTGAGATGTACAGTTCATGTGGATGAATCCAAGAATTTAGTTGATTTATGGACTGCTTGACAATCCCAGTCACCACCTTCTTCTATCCTGTCCTCACCCCACTATAACCATGTAATACAAGGAGAGTCTTGCATGGCAACCGCTGCAGTTCCATGCAATGCAATGCAAGATGGGCAAGGCTCAACCTGCCCATTTCACAGAATCACCCTCTTCAGTTTTCACAATTTACTGCACCCTTTTGCAGGCACAAGACTTCCCTCTGTGTTCTTAGTGTGAAGCTTTTCCCTGGCACTGGCAAAGCAGCACTGGCAGCTGCTGTGCTATTATCAAGAGGTAGTGCCTGCTTTTGTTACTTCAAAAACTTTCCAAGTTGAGTGAGTGAGGAAGTATGTAAGGAGGCAGTTTCTAGGTGTCTAAAATACTGTATTAAAGCACTAAAGATCTGTAAACATAGCAACGCAGACAAAAATATATTTCTATATCTCAATGTTTTTTGCAGAAAATATTGGACCAAATGAGGCCAGAAAATACTCAAGAACCTTTACAGCATATTAGAATTAAACTTCATAATATACAGTAGAAAAGCTGCCATGTAGTGACTGATACAACAGGCGGTTTTCATGCATATCACACAATGAATAGCACTGGGTCAACATAAAGCTCAATGGGTTTCCGCTGAAACAAAATCCTGGTTTCTAAACTTAACCAGCCAATCATCCCATCAGAGGACCAGGCAGAAAGAAACCACCCTTATTTGCACTGGTTAATCATCCACTTGGGACACCAAGGTGCAGGCTAACAGACATATCATCCAGCACACTTTGCTAAAGGTATGTTCCAAGCTGCTTCTACAGAGGTGCTAAAGGGGTGCAAGAATTGAAGTGGCAACCCTGTTTGGCCACCAGGACAGGGAGCAACATATATTAGCAATTATCCTGTAATCACTTAGTGAAGTCCTGAAATATTTTGGTCCATAAGTAGTTTGATTGGCTTCATTATCATTACTCGCAAAACCGTAATTTCAAGACTGCAAAGTCAATTTTATACACCTAGAACTGGACTAAACTAACCTGGTGCACTAGTGGAAGCCAGTGAAAGAACTCATGGTGCAACGGGCCTCCTCCTCAATCTGCTCTGGGGGGGCGGGGGTCAGGAAAAGTCCCAGAATAGTGTGCAAGCAGAGGAGAGGGGAGATTCTGCCTGGAATGCAGAAATGTTTGCGCTAACAGAACAGTTGTAATAGCAAGGTCTTCAATTCCACCCCTAGCATCTAGGGATGTCTCAAAACATCTATTCTTCTATTACTTACATGAAGTTGAATAATACAGTCAAATCACTGGCCCATCCAGCAATGGCTCTCCAAGATCTCAGGCAAAGAGCCATTTCCTACTATTGCCATCTGAGATCCTTGTTACTAAAAACTCCTGGGGAGTGAACTCAGGATGTTAGAGATGCTAAGGAAATGCTGTTATCAGTAAATTATGGGGTTTTCTATCTGTTATTTGATATGTAAAGCAGACATGTCTAACATCAAAGACTCTCTTCTTAAACCAGACTGTATTGGATTCCGACCAAATGTTACTGGATTCCAACTCCCATCAGTCCCAGACATCATCCAGCAACATCTGGCGGGCCAGGGGTTTCCCATCCCTGCCCTAAAATTCATTACATAGAAAATATTTCCACAAAATGTGGCCCACCATGAGTTTGATGGTTTGCAGTTCACTTGAACTCATGGACAGTTTGTTCCAAAGAGAGGTAGGGGAAATCCAAATAAATTTAGCATATGCAAAAATGTCTGAACGATCACAAGGTCTTCTTAAGGAAAAACTGCACATGTAGATTAGCTCAAAAAGTCGTTAAGTGCCATCTCCCCATTTCCTCCCAGCTGGGACCTGTGTTATATAATTTGCATTGAAGACACAAACAAGCTCTGTGCAACTTCATTTCCTCCTAACAGCTACAAATTGTTTTGGCATTCCCATAGCTTGTTACAGGTATTTTCAGTCCTTCTTATATTAATTGGAAACTATGGTAGCTCCATTTATGACATAAGATTGGATTGTCTATGCTGTATGAAAGTCCCCGCAACAATATTGTTCTCAATATGATATTTTGCATTTTTTGTTTTTACAATAATGGTCTTCATTAAAAAATACTGCCCCCTAAATAACGCTCAAGCACCTGGTTCACATGACACAGGAAGCCAAGCTGTGGTTCAAGAGTGAATCTTCCTTTTTTTAAAAAAAAAGAGTTCATAAGGTGAAGTTTTCAATACTTTTGAAATTGGAGCTTTAAGAAGTGCTGACTTGGGGAGAAAGTTGATAATTCTTTCCCACAGCAGCAAAATCAAAGTTGAAACTGAGATTTCATCATTACATTGTATAAAGTTTGCCTGGTGGTGAAATCTGAAACATAAATGCAAAATTACATGTTTGTTTTAAAAGGGTACGTTTTATCTTTTCCGCTATTTCTTGTTCAAATGTCCTCTCATTTACCTTTGCCAACTTGGAATGACTCCATTGGCCCAACTTTAGTGAAAAAATGCCTTAATGTAGTTATTCTGGAAAAAAGGTAGAAGAAAATACAACTATTTTTTTAAAGTAGAATCCAATGTACACTTACTTCTAAGAAAACATGCTTAGTTTTGCACTCCATGTAATTCACTTAGAATGTTCAATTTAAATGTGCTGTGGTAAATGACACTACCTAAACGCCTATTAAGAGTGCATTCCTTTCTCATGGCTGACACTCCATTTCCATTGCAATTAAATTTTATATATGCCACTCGCTTCACTTATCAGAGAGATTCATTCACACACTTTTGTTAAGTATGCCTTGCATTATCCCTGGCAGACTCTGGCAAGCTGCAAAGTTCCATTCCGTTCATATTTAGTTTTAGTTTCCTGTTTTAATTGATCATTAGTGCATAATCTAAAAGTTGTAAACAAAAAAGAGATATCTCCAAGAGAGATTATCTGAAAAGTTCAAGGGTTCCCAAGACTCAGGTTGTCTGCTTAATTAACCGAATTAGTAACTCTAACTTGCTTATGTCTTGCCATCAGCCTACCCTAATAGTTCGGTCTGTGCAACTTGTATTTTCAGGAGAATTTTGGCTGGGCCTACAAAAGATCTATTCCATTGTAAACCAAGGTGACCACATCCTGCGTATTGAGCTGGAAGACTCAAGAGCTAACCAACGTTATATTGAATACACATTCACCATGGGAGGTTCAGAAACAGACTACACTGCTCTTCTCTCCAGGATTACTGGGAATATCCCTAATGTTCTGCCTGAACAGAAAGAAGTGAAGTTCTCTACAAAAGATCACAACAGCAACACTGAAAGAAAAGTCAACTGTCCAGAAAACAACTCAGGTAGTCTTTTTTGTACAAGCTGCTGCTTTAGTTTTTCTCATAAATCGGGGGGGGGGGGGAATACATTGTGGAAGATATAGCTGAAACTTTGTCTACAAAACTTATATATTCCCTGTTCTGAAAAATGAAGCATTAGGAACCAGAAGCAAATTCTGAAGAACAACTGGGTATGTTGGGTGAAACACTGCACATCTAAGTGGTCTATCATGTTTAGAAACAAACTTATCTGCACTCAGAAAGCTAGCATGTCATAGACACTACCTTTTTTGCCTCAATATGGTATTTTATAAATGTATATTTAATATAGAGGAGTATCCAGTTGTGTCAAGGGGACGCGGGTGGCGCTGTGGGTAAAACCTCAACGCCTAGGACTTGCCGATCGCATGGTCGGCGTTTCGCATCCCTGCGGCGGGGTGCGCTCCCGGCGTTCGGTCCCAGCGCCTGCCAACCTAGCAGTTCGAAAGCACCCCCGGGTGCAAGTAGATAAATAGGGACCACTTACCAGCGGGAAGGTAAACGGCGTTCCGTGTGCTGCGCTGGCTCGCCAGATGCAGCTTGTCACGCTGGCCACGTGACCCAGAAGTGTCTGCGGACAGCGCTGGCTCCTGGCCTATAGAGTGAGATGAGCGCACAACCCTAGAGTCTGGCAAGACTGGCCCGTACGGGCAGGGGTACCTTTACCTTTTTATCCAGTTGTGTAATTTTCCACATGCATTCTGTACTATCTTGGAAGGCTACATCTCATCAATCTCTGAACATGTGAATCACCCTCTAGAGCACGGATGGATAAGCCCTCCAGATGTTGGTGTAACTCCCATCCTCTCTATTGGCCATGCTGGGTGGGGCTGCTGGGTTTTGGAGACCAACAACATCTGCAGTGGCACGGGTTCCCCCATCCTTGCTCTAGAGTTTCTCTCCCATATATTTCTAGTCCCCAACTGAACATCAGGCAGAACTTTAGGAAACAGAAATAGAACTAAAAAGTGAAGTGATCTGGCAAAAATCTAAAAAGAGAGAGCATAGCACACAGGAATAACAAACTGGTGATATGATTTCCTGTAGAGCACCTCTAAGTAAATCCACAAGAAGTGCTGGTGTTCTATACACTTTCTTCTTAAACCAGGCAAAAACGTTATTCTGAAATTCCCTTTTCTGCCCCCTCCAATGTGGAAAATTCAAATTTGCAGCATGAATCAGTAAGTTATTTTAATTCATTTGCAGTTCAATCCTATTTATTTTACTTTCTCTAATAAATGTAGATAACTATGAAACCGTATAAAGTTCACTTCTGAGCGTCAGTTTTACAGAGAATATAAGTGTTTGAGATAGATAGGAGTGCTGTGGGGGGTTTTAAATCTGACACTGGGTAATTAAGTTAAAACAGAATGAGTTCTTTTTAAAAAAAGAGAGGTGGCATTTCCAGGTAGAGCTGAGAATATCTTCTACTGAAATGCTGGAGAGGTAATGCCAATGTAGACAACTCAGCATAGGACAGCTTCCTATGTTCCTAGAGAGAGGGGTGGTGGAAATTGAGGATTTGTGACCCAATCTGGAGGATGTGATGACAAGCTTCATAGATGTACAGTTCTTCCGAGTTCCCTTCCCCCCGATAAGCAACTCCTCATACCAGGCAGCTACTGTTGATGCTACCAAGGATTTTGAGAAGTGACATCAAACACGGCATGAGAAGAAATGTGAGAAATCCGCCTCCACACATGGAAGCCACTTCTAGTGCCTAAAAGGGGGGGGGGTCTATGAACCACACCCTTAGTCCTTATGATTGTACTACAGTGTTGTCGCTATCAATTAAATGGTGCTTATAATTTCATCTTCAGGTGGTTGGTGGCATACGGCATGTGAAGAAACAAACTTGAATGGAAAATATATCAAGTCAAGTTCAAGAGGAAAACTGGAAAGGAAAAAGAGAGTGCTCTATTGGAAGCCTCAGAAAGGAAGGCCCTATTTTATCAAATCAACCAAACTGATGATACATTCTACAGATTTTGAAAATTTTGACTGAGCATCACCATTTGGAGTCTATCTAATAAAGCACATTATACCTTTGTTAGAGCCAAGTGAAGGCACTTTTCAGTACTCGGGCGAAAGAATTCCATTGTACCTTAATGATATATTTTTTGTTTCTGTGGCCGCCATATACAAAAAAACAGTATGGTCAAACGATGGGCAGAGTAATGGAAATTGAGAAATGCAGCCAGTTTTTTAGGATTGTTGCTGGCTCTAGAAACCCACTGCTAGCAAGCTTTCCTTAGCTTTCCTAAGGATAGCTATATCTGAAGATGTTTACCATACCAGTGGGAAGGAAGAAGGGAAGGGAAAAGCTTGCCCCAGGTAGGGCTTGAGCTTCCCTACCTTCCCTCCTTTCTCTCAACAGCAGAACTTGTACTACAGGGGAGTTAGGAGAAGCCAACATTACAGGGAAGAAGCGTGGCAAGGAGAAATCTTAGGGCTGAAAGGAAATATGATGCACAGGACAGCAGCTCACCAGCTCACCTGATTTTCCTAGCCTGGACCAGCCTGTATCACCATAGAAGAGAATTCAGTCACTTCATTTTGATGGCAGAAAATAAGCTACTGCTTTCAGGACACATTTAGGGGGCCATAACCTACTACCGTGGATCTCAATGTCACCATAGGCATGGGGGAAGGCGTTGCCCTTTAGAGGAAAATGTCACTGTTCTCTGTTCAAATCAACAGCTTTCATGGATCTCTATGGAATGAAATAAACAGGGTGCAATGCAGTTCACAGCTTAGGGGGAGCAAGACCTGTCTCTCTGAATGAAGGCTGAAGTCGTTTGTATGAAGAAGAACAGACATGCTTTTTACTACACAACACCTGTGACCTACTATAGCTGGTGCACACCTCTACCTATATAAGAGTTTCCACTGAACTGGATGGCACAAAATAAATCTGGATTTCATTCAAGTGAAGTGTAAAATTTGATTCTTGCCTAGTAGCTGCCCCCACCCCAGTGACATAGAAAAGTGCACCCCCTTAACTTCTCCTCTATAGAAGAATGTCTGCCATTCAACCCTCCAGAATTTAGGACATCACTGTGGTGATCGTAGCCTCCCACAATTCCTTGCACTAGCCTCTGCTGAGAGAAGGGAAAGGAAATGAGCTAAGCCATGTGGACAAGAATCAATGAGCTCGAGCGAAGTATTAGGGTTGTGTTCTCCCCTTTCCTCCTACCATGTAGTTGGGAGGACTTCTGTCAAGTTTGATTTCTCTTTTACATGTTACACTTAATGCATGGCATGCAGCTGTGTCTGTTTCTTCTTCTGAAATCTAGTATTTAACCCTTTGAATTTCATTGCTGAAGACACAGTGAAGTATCTCTCCCAGCTGCTGTGGAGTACCTCAAATAAAGTGTCATATTGCAAATTTATATTAGATCTGCTGCAGGCCTCAAAGCTTTGAAAATCTTTACGCTGATCCTCTGCTTGGATCAATGACATTTGCTGAATAAACAAATCTGATATCATTTACATTAGCAAACTCATGACCCATTTCTAATAATAAGGAATTTTTCGCTTTTTAGTAATGTAAAATAAAGATCCACATCCATCACTTTTAGAAATAGATTTCCCTCATCAGTGGCTCACCACCGCTCCAAGAAAAAGCAAAGTATCTTTCATCCCAGTTATACAACAAGGCCCTCTAAAGATTACATGACTGTATTATACATATATTATTTGGTAGCACCGTGTCCTTGGGAAGACTTTTACCTGCCTTGATTTATTGCACACTCCCTGATGGTTGGCTGACCACAATTATTATCCCTCTGCCCTAATCCCTAAAAATATACTTAGTTGAAAAGAGACATGGAATTGCCTTCCAAATTCTCTTCCTGATTTGGCATTGAAGTTAATTAAATTTCTCCTTGAGAAACAAGAAATTTGGCCTGTTCCCAGAAGAACAGTCAGGTTTTAGAGAAAGCTGTTTCTGCGATAAAAGAATTTTCAGTTATTCATACGTGATGGCTAAATACAGTTTTCAGAAATATAACTCTTTCCAGCCTTCATCTACTGAATAAAATTAAGCCTCTCAACATAAAACCAAATTTGGGAGAAATCACTTTTCAGCTCAGTTAAGCTGTTGAGGGTTGTTGCTTGTTTGTTTTTTGGCCTAGAGTTTTGTGCTGCAGTAAATCAGATTTGGAGAACCTCTTCGATTCCAACTTCCAATATTGTTAGACTCCCAATTTCCATTGGGCTAGTCAGCATGACCAACGGTCAAGAATACTGTTATGTATTTATATTGGTTCTTGTATTGTAAACCACCCTGTGATCTTAGGATCTGAAGGGTGGTATAGAATTATTTATTTTTATTTTTATTATTAATGGAAGCTGAAATCCAACCACATCTGGAGGGCCATAGCTTCCCCATCCCTGCTGTAAATTATGCAGCAAAGCTTTTGGAAGCACGTCAGCTCTGGAGTGGCTTAATAACCTTGGTTACAAAAGGATATCATCCCAATGTAAAGAGACAATTATAGATGGTAACTTCACAGTGCCTAACAAACTGAAGTTCAGTCTTGATTTTTATAGCATCAATAACCAAAACGGATGGTGGCATGCCATGAAATCGTGTGCTTTACCCTGCTCTTATGATATACCTCCATCCAGGCATTCTTGCAAATGGCATCAAACCAGACCAGACCAGGCCATGGAGACATCTCCTATGTGCAAGTGGCTAAATGTGCAAGTGGTTAAATGTTAATCAGGCCTCAGTTTTCTTATTACAAGCAGTTCCCCAAATGAAGAAAGCTTCTTCAGACTACTCTAGCACTAGATTAGCTAAACAGAAAACAGAAGGACTTCCAAGGAAGGAGTCAGATGATTGCGGAGTGTATCGATTCTGAAAGTTCGGTGGGAGCAACTGTGAAAGGAAAGAAGCGCTCTCCAAGATGGAATCAGATACTTGTCTAGAGAGCTAATATATTGGGAAGGAAATGTCCATATTACACAGCATTATAGACCTTGAGCTTGTTTGGAGGTTCTAGCAGGGGAGCGCAGCTATCGTATACCCTTGACCGAAGAACGGTACACTCCTTCTTTCTGGGATGGTCGTCCTCTTCCACCGAGCGCGCAGCTTCGGGAGGGACGCACATGGAGCGGTGAGGGAGGAAGGGGACACCTGCCTAGCCAGCCACATCAGCCGAATCAACCCTGGCGATCAATGGAGTGACAGGTGTCACAGCCAGATCGCCCTCACATCTAGCATTATAGATACTACTTGAAGGAAGCGTCGATGTCCATATTTTCATATAAACTATCAAGTGGAACACAGCAGTCTTATGCCAAACAATCCAACATCTATTCCACCACTGCAAGGGTGGACACCTGAAAGGGACTCTCAGGATCTATTTATGGACTCTTCTATAGTGCAATGCTATGCACATTTATATGACAACTAAAGTATGTATTCAATGCAGCATTAAGTAACCTCCCATGAGTGTAAGTAATTCCACTTGTGCAACGGGACTGTTCTCCTCTTTCTTCCCCCCCCCCCCCTGCATGCCCCCTAAAACTGTTCTGGGGATTTCTCCAACCCTCTGGGGCAGATTTAGGAAGAGTGGTGGCACACATGGGGGGAAATGGAAAGACAAGTGTAAATTCTTATGCTGATGAGACAGTTACTTAGCCCTGCACTAGGTACAAGCCTGTGTCGTTATAGATTCAACAGGGCTTATTTCCAGATAAGAGCATAAGATTGTAGCCACAGACAGATAAATTAGGAATCTGGATGAATTGTTAAAATATAAAATTCTAAACAGCAATTATGAGAACATGACAGATAAAATTTAGAATTAAACAAAGCAAAGATGAATACAACACTAGGAGAACATTCCTAGAAATAGGAATTGAAAGACTTAGGGCATCTACATTTATTTCATTTTTTACCGGATTGTTTGAACAACAGGATAGCAACCAACTAGTATATCTCATGTAATCCTCTGAATATGCACTAAACTAAGAACTGGTGACTCTAATCAGCTTCCAGAAATATGAAAACAAAATCCAGAGGATACAGGCTATTGTGGATTTACTAAATGAGAAATTAAAAAGCTTCCCCTGAAGGCTCTTTGTTCTCTGAGCAATTACCTGATTACTGAAAGTGTGATTATCCTGAACAGACTCATCAATCTCTGTGTGATCTGCCTCAATCACTGCATCTGGATGAAAGAGAGCACCATGCACTGTGTGAACTAATTAAAATCTAAATTCCACTCTTACCTGTATGTTGTATTTGGAATATAAACATCCCTTGCAGGAAACTCCAGGATCTCTCTTGTTGGTCGTACTCTGCTATCAGGGTAAAGTTTGACTTGCAGCAACTCTGGCGTTAGACAGTAATGTGGGTTTTCTGGGGCTGGAGAAATGTCTATCTTCAATTGAGCTATGAAGAAAAATTAGCAGTGTAACCAGTCTGGTAAGCAACCATTTGCCTGGCTGCCCATGATGAGTAACAATCATCACCAGGTGGTGAATCAGGAAAACTTTACAAAATATGGTCGTTTTTTTCCTTTTAGCCACCAAGTTCTAATGTTGCTTTGCATAGGTAGGCAGGCATCATGATATAGTGACAGTGTTGGGATAATATAGTGTTATCGTTTGTGTGTGTAGTGTTAACATAACAATGTTGCTGCTTAATCACTTAAAAAATATGCAACTTCTAGTTACTAAGTAGAGCTACTGCTTTGGAAAACAAGAAAATAATGTTAACACTCTTCTTTTTATTTATTTATTTTAAAAGCGTGCCTTTAAATATTTTCTTGTTCTGCATTAAAAAAGTAAGTTTCGCTCTTTCTGAAAGACCACTTGCTCGTGTATGTTTTAATAGGAAAACAGGTAGCTGCCTTATGTCGAGTCTGATCACCGGTCCATTAGCAGCCTGTCTGATCACTGGTCTATCTAGCAGCCTGCCACAGCCAGGTGCTAAGTCAGGAAGAAGAGCAGAAATAACTTTCCAAGATCAACACCCAGCCTTGTGTCAAAAGGTTAGTAAAATTGTTTTAAGATCTGATCAGTTTGGGGGCTTTACTTGTAACACCTATTTGAGTTTAATAGTCAAAAGGCAAGAAAGTAAATATTCACAATTCTTTTCCAAAAGAAGGAATTTGGCGTGATAGCAAACAATATACTGGAAGGTTAGGATTGTCAATCCCCAGAAGAGGTTTTACTTGCTTAAGGCATTGTTGGAAAAATAATTGCTGCTATCAAGAATGACTCATAAGGCCTCTCAGACTTTGTTCCTCCTGGGGGCCGAAATCTGAGTCGTTCAGATCCAAAAAAACCCAAGGGAGCCAGCCACATAGACAACAGTTTCAGAGGAATAGTGGGAGAAAACGAGATTAATTTGTAATATTATTTTTCTAGTTCAGCACTGATGAGCTAGGGAAAAACAAGGAATTAGCTCTCTGTCCAATGTTTGAATCTCATGGAAGCTACTCATGTGTTATAAAATGGTTTACTGGACCCACATACAGTACTGTTACTGAAAAACAAAATACTTAAGCAGATACAGAAACAAAATTGAAGCCATGGTTTAGTGGCTACTAAACTAAAAAAGGCCTCAGCCTTCTCAGAAAGATCACCAAAATACCTGTGATAGGCCTCAACCTCCGTAGAACAGAAGATGGCCTTCTCATATCCGCAAGAAACTTATACAGGTCTTCATCACTCAGGCGGTCACCTTCCTATTGTTAATTAAAAATAAAAGCATGCAGTAACTTTCAACTGTGTTCTTAGGTAGAAAAAACCTTTCCTTTTGCATTCTTTATTGCCTTTCATTATATTCCAAGGTTTCAAAGAACTGCCTTTATAATCAAATAACCACTAAAGTGTTGTTCGTGATGATTTGTTTAAATAGCTCTTCTCTGTTTTAAATTATAACATATTCATAGCTAGATGGGATTCTCTTTTTAATTGCAATCAGGAGTAATTACAGTAAGCCTCCAATATATAAAAAAAGGCCATAATGATTTCAGGATGGAGGGAACCACTAATGCTCATTTTATTCTCATTTTATGTTAAGCAAGGCATATAGCTCTGACTTCTCTGTTCAACTGATCAGAGCAACTTCCTTTGACTTAGTAGTTATACTCCTATCTGACCAGGAAGAGAATCAGAACCAGAGCCTACAAATGCACTGCAGAGGCTCTAGCAGCAAAACTAAACTACAGTATTTCTTCCTTTACATTGCAATAATCAGACCACATTACAGAAAGTTTTTATTGGGTGTTCATTGAGACTGCACTGAAGTAAGTGGCCTTAAAAGCTGCAGTATGATATCCATCTTGATTGAAGGTAAGAACACCAACAGTTTTGCTACAGGCCTTTCGTACCCCCTTTGCATGTGAATCATAGGGGAAGGGCCACAGCTCTCTGCTTTGCATGCAGTAGGTCCCAGTTTCAAGCCCCAGCATCTCCAGGTAAGCCTGGTAATGCCCTTTGGAGAGCAGCTGCCAGCCAGTGTAGACCATATGGAGGTAGATGGACCACTAGTATGAAGGCAGCTTCCTATGTGTTCTACATGTAGAAAGGACTTATGCTACTAAAGTCCACCTCAAGGTTGTGCAGCTTCCCCTGGCCCCATCCTATGTTAACTGTAGATGCCTGTAGGCGACAGCTTACATGGGTAGACCTCTATGCAAGCTGTTTCTGTGCACAAATCGGTTTCCCTTGCAGACATCCACACCTAACACATGCATGTTATGGTAGGGCCAAGGACCAAGGTGAACTCACGGCTGGGCCCTGCAGCCCTTTCTATGCATGATGCCTCTTTCTGCATCCAATTTGTTTTCTAGAGACCGGCGCAAAGTGGCAAACTTAAGTGATAATAATGAAGGGCTGCAGTTCCTAGGTTGCTGGGCAGAAATATCTACTCTACCCTTCTCATCAGAAATGAGCTTGTGTCACACTGCCCTGAACCACTGCAGCTTATGCTAGTCAAGTTGCTAATTAGTTTGATATCTGCTAGTAACGGGAAATTGCCCACTGTGAACAATTTCATTCCCTGCAACCTATTAGACAGTGCACATTATTAAAGCGGATTTCCAGTATAATGTACTGTTTAGGGATGGTGGGAATTAGAATATAATGCTGAGAATATAGAATTTAGGTCAAATGTAGTTACTTCAGCAGCTAGCGAGAGTGCTAGTTAAGTAAAAGAGGAAAAATAAAAACCTTGGTTGATATATACTTTATTTAACAGTTGCCAACATGACCTTGGTTTTAAAATACACACACAAATATTCTAGATTTATCTTTCTTAATCCTAGCATGCTGCTTATGGGAATCCTGACCTGACCCAGAATCTCCAAGTCCTTGTTTTATAAATCTCTTAATCTGCCTCCTTGCAAAACCCAAGGTGTAGTGGGAGTATTAATCTGGGTTTTTTCAGATCAGTAGACCAAGGTGCTGACCACCTTTGCTGGTATTGTGGTGTTGACATAAAGAAGCACCAATTTTGCATAATCTATGCAGAGCCTATCTAAAATGTCCTGAAGTGAGCTGGCATATCTTCTCCCGATACCCTTTACTTGTTGCCCATAACATGTAGTTTGAATTTACCTGTAACATGTGGTTTTAATTTATTTGTAACACTGGTTGCACCAGTGTTAGAAACTGAGATATGAAAGCTAGGAGCTAAATGGCACCTTAAACCTAGGTTATGGGTGCAACAACAGAATGTCTAGGTGCTTTTTTTATAACAAGAATATAAAGCTGAAAATGAATGAACTGCAGCTAAAATATTATGTTCATTTTTCACATGGTCTAGTCCTTCCCCTGCTCACTCCCCTAATGTTCTTAAGAGGGCTTCTTCTTCAGTTTTCAGAGAGTAGCTAGAAGTGGGGAGGCAGAAAAAGGTCCTCCTTTCCTTCCAACTCTGCAATTTAAATCTGAAATCTTAGGCACAGTACTATGCCCAGAGCTCAGAAACTGCTTGTGCTAATTTCCCTGTCGCAAAATGCACCTAGAACAATGGGAGTTTCAAACACTGCTTTGCACCAACCCAAGAAACCAACTAAGGGATTCACTGACCCTGGTCATAAACTTCTCTTATTTATTTTGTATTTTTAGCTTGCCCATTCTGAAAGCTCAGTGTTACTTTAAAGCAGCTGAATTGTAATACAATGCGAGATGCAATAAAATTGCAATTTAAAAGCATACTGTATCTAGCACACAGCATTACAACTTCTACAACCAGGAGAAAAGTCATTAAGTGATATCCCACAACCACCAGCAATTTTCAAGTGGTTCACAAAGGGAAAAGTTTGGGAACCACTGGTCTAGGGCTAAAAACTCCCGTGCCAATCCCTAAAGTGTGAAGACAGTGATGTAATGTTACTGTGAGAATGAATCGTGTAATACCTGTTTAAAGAAGTTTGTCACTGTGAGGGTAGCTGGCCTAAAGTTAGTCAGGTTGCAGGCTTCATCCCCACTCGTTGTCCTTTCCAAGGAACGCCTGCCGACAATGCTAGAATTCCTCCTCTCTGACCACGACCCTTTGCGTTCTTTAAGAAGGAAAGCAGGAAAAAAACAGAGCCAAAATAAAGTCAAATAACTACATTTGTTTTAGGAGCCAGCATGTGAAGAGAACGGCAGTTGCTTGAAATCATGAGAAAGGAAAGACGGAATGGGTGGTTAATGCTAAGACAATCGCACTCCTGAGGCATTAGGAAACAATGAAGCACAGCTGAATACTTCTGCTCCTCTCACATCAACCATACCCCAGTGCCTTGTGCCTATTATGAAAGTCTTTATCATGTGGAGAATTATGTTTTTCTCCTACTGCAAAAAATGATGAAGTTGGCAGTTTTGGGAGGGTGGAGGGGATGAGGAAGATGCTGAACAGTGGTTTCAGATGAGCTGAGCGGCTCACAACGATTAATCCACTCCTTTGGAAAATGCTCATCAGCCTGAAACACTCTCTCAGACTTAGTTCTAGAGAGCATAACAGATGGTTTACGAGGAAAATCCTTGAAAGATAAACCTATTTGTTATTACAGGCTTGTCCTTTTTCCTTTCACCCCATTACCGAGGCTTGGGCAAGGGAAAAATAGGCAAAGCAAGCTGATAAACACATATTGTGCACCAGGCCCAAATGCAAACCCTGAGACGTTAAAAAAAAACAAACCAAAGTAACTATTTTGTTGGATCAGAGTAGTGATCCATTGTGGCATCCTTTCTCCAAGGACTGAGCAAAATTCAAGGTGCCACAAAGATGGGGCAAAATAGGGGAGGCTAATGGCAATCCAGGAAAAGCAGCAGCTTTAAACACAATTTAAAAAGAGATAGCAAGAAAGCATGATGGATAAATAAGAGAAGGCTGTAGAAAATACATAGAGCAGAATGGCAGAAGAATGGGACAAGGAAGGAGAGGCGCTGAAAGCAGCAGAGAACATTGGCCCCTGACATTCAATTAGAGAAGACTAAAAAGTTAGGAATGGTGCACATACTACCATCTTCTATAGAACTGTACCACCCCCTGGAACGGGCCACTTTTATTTCGAAGGAAAAGCTGCTAGAAAGCCCTAGTCCAAAACAGAAAGATGTTCTGGATCAAGGCCTGCAGCTGGTTTTTCTTCAAAATAGAAGTAGCCATTTTAAGCACGCTGTTTCAAAAGCATAAATGACATGATTCAGTTTGTGTTAAGATTAAGAATCACTTTGTAATTATCTAGATACCTACCTCCTGCAGCAATTTCCACTTCTGTAGAGTCCCTCTCCAAACTTCCAGCACTGCTGACTATGTTCATTAAATGAATGGCCGTCCATGCAAAAGGCATGCGATATCTGCCAAGCCTTTGGCAAAATTGTTCTGATTGACTTTTCAGTTTTTCTAGCTTTTCCTTGTTCTGCAGAGGTAAAACCCCAAAACTTACAAACTTGAAACATTTCTGAATTTTTTCATACTGCCTCTGCTATAAATAAATGCTGGGATTTCAACAGAAGGAAGTACTGTTTCAATAATGTATGATTTATTTTTTTTTAAAAAAGAGAAACTTGCAACTGTTTTAAGGGCTACAGAACTATTTTTAAAAAGACACCACCTGCATTTAGGTCCAAACCCATTGAAAACTGCTTACCTTTGCTGCATCTGCTTCTTTTAAAATCATATATGGCTCTGCACACTCCCCAATATCTCCCTGCTGTAGTACCTTTTCCAGCTGTGGGGATGGGAAGTGGGATGGGATTGAAGAAGGAAAGGAAGAGGCAAGCATGATGTTGGAGATACGTACACCACACATATACACAATGTACTGACTAGCCAGCACAGTTTAAGCTACCCACCCAGACACCCAATCAGGTAGACTGCCCTTCCTCTGTTGCACCAGCAATATAAACTGCAACTATAAAAGGTAAAGAGAGGCTTCAGCTATGTATGTGCAAGCAATTTCAACTGCATAGTCAGTGCCCCTGCAGAAGTCACAGAGGACCCCCTGCCTAAAGTTTTGGCTTTGGGGCTTTGATTGGTTGAGAGCCAAACCAAGGCATTGTTGTTGGATGTGCCATGCTCTGGAACATCTAATTACAAGTGAGACCAGACAAGGGAAGAAGAAGAAGAAGAAAAATGCAGTGTGGAGTCTTCCTGTTCAGGTTTCCTGCCACTCCATTCCATTCTCCCGACCGAGCAGTTGGCCAGCACTCCGCAGCCACTGAGCATGCTCAATTCTCATTGGTCCAACCGGCCCCCCCCCCCCCGTTTTTGTACTTCTGCAAACCTTGATATTTTCCCAAAGCCTGCTGATACCCCCACCTACATCTTCTGTGCGGATGCTGCCATTGTGGCTACATATAGCTACCCAACTAATTTACTGTTAAATATATGTGGAAATTTAAAAAGGAGACACAGCTAAGCAAGAATTTCTGAAAGTATTATTACTTTCTTCAAGGAGAATTTTGGGGGAAACGTGCAGGGGAACTGTACATTCTCCATAAATGTTTTATTTAGCTGTCTCTCTCTTAGAGAAAGAATCAAGCCTTGAAGCAAGGCAGAGAGTTTATGATGGACAGTTTTACCCAGATTGTTTCTTATCTTTTGGCATTTATATTTCTAAAGATCCTTTTGCACAGCTCAATTCAAATGTCACCAAGAGAGGTTAATAACATGGCATTCATTTAGAGAGGTTTTCTTATCGCATTGCTGGTGGGGAAACCCAGGCTCTGCTATAAACAAGAAAAGTTCACACCCTCATAGATATCCTATGTGGATGAAGCAAGCAAACAAGCTGGAGCAGGAGGCGGGGGGGACGGGGGCGGACAACATTTAGGAAACACGCTTGTTCCCAGCAACTAACCATATTCATATATTCATTCACCCTAATCTGATACAATGATATGGCCATGGAAACATGTTTTTGCATGTGCTCCTCTTGCTGGATCTGGAAATACTTATGCAAAAGGTTGCCGCATGAGCAATGTATAATACTGGATGTCTTCACCTAGCACACAGGCATGTTTCTATGACTCCAAAAAGCATCAAAACAGATGGTCAGCACCATCAGTTTGGACAATACTGATAATCTGTGAGGAGGTGGAAGGTGCTAAATTCAGCCCAAGTTCTACATCTTCTCAATTGGGGTGGGTGGGGGTTAAGGTTGGCTTGGAACCAAAGTCCCTCCTCCCACTCTTTCAAAAGCACAAATGGCACTGCCAAGGCTGACAGTTCCAAACATTTGCTAAGTACAGTGGTACCTCGGGTTACAAACACTTCGGGTTACACTTTGGGTTACAAACTCCGCTAACCCAGAAGTAGTACCTCAGGTTGAGAACTTTGCCCCAGGATGAGAACAGAAATCGCAGGCCGGCGGCAGGGGGAGGCCCCATTAGGGAAAGCGCGCCTCAGGTTAAGAACGGTTTCAGGTTAAGAACGGACCTCCAGAACGATTAAGTTCATAACCCGAGGTACCACTGTATGCAGATCAGCTAACCTCAACATGGTATCCTTCAGATGTTCTGTACTGCAATTCCCATTATCCCTAGGAACCAGGGAAATGGGTTGAGGAAGGTAGCATAGGATGTCATAGCTAGTGTGGTTAGGTTTTGGAAGCAGGAAGTTTTCTATAAAATAATTCTTCTCACACTGCCCAAATCTCATTTGGGCCCAGATTACATTGCAAACAGCCATTTCACAAACTAACTGGCAGGGGAATGATCTAAAAAGGAGCACAATATATGACGGCACCTGGCCTGTGACATATGACAAGCTATTTTTCTGGCTTATTTATCTTGCTCATGTCCTTTTCCTTCTCACCGACTAAAAACTTAGCACTATTTTCAACAAATGACTGCTAGCTAGGCTCATCTCATTGAGTTTACAAGCATTAATGTGCAAGTGCAAGCTCTTTGAGGTAGATTGCATGGTGTTAATCTTTTTCTCTTTTCTTGTAAAAATCAACTACTGTGAATATATGCAGATTCTGGCTTCAGAAGGTATGCAATGAGACGTGTGCAAAATTTGAGAACAGAATCTCCTCTTAACGCTGCTGTCAATGAGGCTTCCCTCTTGCTTCGGCAATTTGGGAAAACGCAACGTGAATCTCAATCTTAACATATTTCCCATGGCATTAGGAAGCTTTTTTCTTCTTCTTCTTCAAAAATTCTATTGCATAGTGACTATCTTAAGTGCCTCCCGCAGGATAAGGCATTGCTCTATATTGCCCTATCTGCTTTCAGAGTTCAGTAATGTTACAAGTCTAAGGCAAGAAAGGTCAAAGCAAGAATTGTTTTCAGACAGAGCCTATATCTTAGTATCAAAAACCAAACTTCTGGAGATAGAACTCTTCAATTTGAGAATGACTAAATTCAGTCAGCAAAAGGAAATGCCAACACTAAGCAGGGTCATTCTGTAATCTGATTTTCACAGGATTTGTAGTTTTCCTTTCAGTTTTCCCTATTGAGGAAGGATAAAATAAACACAGTACTAGCAAAATGCAACCAGGTGATATTTGTTGATGTTTGTGTACAGGCATGGTCCTCACAATAAACGGATTTGTTGTTGTTGTTGTTGTTATATGGGCACAGAAACTTTAGCTTACTCGTGCCAGGAGATAATACACTTTTCCGAGATAAAGATTCATAAAGGAGAAAAAAAAATTTCTTACCTTTATTACCAGAAAGACATCCTGAGAGGGATATGTAATAGAAAAAATGGCTGACCGGGCCAGAGTGGTTATGGCAGCAGGTGGAACATGAGGACGCAGCATCCCTTTCATCTGTTCAGAGTTTAAATCAAAGTAGAAGTTCTCTGAAATCTAAAAGAAAATTATAGCTAATTACACTGAAATATATCCAAAGGCTTCACCAAATTAAAAAATGTAAAAAAAAATGTTAACGGACATATGTTAATTTCACTTTCATGCCAACTGTGGTTAGCTTTTAACAGCAGACAAAAAAACCTGGTAGCTAGCTGAATTGTTCATTTCTTAACAGGCTATATAGCTATTTGTCCCAATATGATTTGGGCTTATTTAAAAATAAACCATCACCACCACCAAAAACAACAACTCTGCAGCCCACCAATGATACCATAGAGAAGTATAACCTTTCAAACAAATAAGCAAGGCAATGGCTTTGAAACCAATATACTCAAAACAGCATGCACAGCCAGGGATCCACTTCTCCACTCGTCACCCTTTCCTTGGTACATGCTTCATTGCCCTCCACCAAGAATGACAAGAGAGCCCCAGACTTCCTCCCTAATTTGGACCTGGATAAGGAGTGGAAAGCATTCCAGTACAGCTTTGCTAATTTGTGATAGCTCAATGCAGCTACGGGGAACATCACCATCCCCCCTCTAGAGGCAACCTAGAGAGAAAGATAGGGATAAAGTTTGGTAGCGGGCACCTCAAATGTTTTGATAGCAGAGGTTTTAGTTATCATGGGGCTTGCCAATTTTCCCTCTCCTTCAGATGATAATTTCCATCTGATCAGAGACCTGATAATCTGAAAATATACTTTAGGGAATTTGGATTTTCGAGAGAGAGAGAGAGAGAGAGAGAGAGAGAGAGAGAGAGAGAGAGATCCTCTTTTTTGGCAAGGATGAATGGTCCTGCTCCAACACCCTTCTCACCTCAGGCCCAAAATAACAGATACTAGCACCCAACAGCTGTCAGGCATGTCAATGAAGCTCTCTCATAAGGAAATATAATTTGGATTGAAGTGGGAACTTTCCATCCATAAATCTAGCTTCTTAAAATGATATTGTGTAGTTCCTCTGCACGCGACTGAGGCAGGAGCAAAGAATTGTGGGAGGCAGGCTGAATCTCCTCAGATTTTCCCTCCTGCCTTGACAGAGGAGTTTGCTCCCCCCCCCCCCACGTCTCACTGTTCCCCTTATATTCAGTTAAGTTTTCTTTCATTATTTCTCTTTGTACTCTTCTTTCTTTGCATTGTGTTACATTGTCTTCATTTGCTTTCACTCTCTTCATGTTTTGTTTTCCTCCACTGAGGCATTTAAAAAACAACAACACAAGCCCTCCCTCTCCGCTTGCTGCTTCTCATTATTTCTTCACTTCCTTGCTGTTTTAAATTGCTTCCTAAACTTTATTTGGTTTTATTTCATTTATTTTTCTATTGAAATAAAAAAAAATATAGAAGTGGAACAAACTCAGGGGCCCATCATGTTTCACTCTCCCTGCTGGAATCAGCTGTTTTTAGTTATGTTCACTGCATTTTGCCTATTTGGGCTGATGTACACCACCCTGTGCTCTTTTAAAAAAAGGGCATTCTAGGAATATCCTAAATACTGTAAATAAATAAACAAAATAATCAGGCAACCTGTAAAATAGTTTACTGTATCCAGCAACCTCCACCATTCTTTACAGGGTTTGCTTTTTATAGTACTTTCAGTTCCTTCTGTTCTGCTTTCTATGTAATTTTGAATAGCAGGGATGAAAAACGCAGTATTCCAGTGAAGACTTCAAGTGCTTTTAAGCAGAGAGCTGCTGTTACCACCTACGTTTTACTGCATGCTGTTCAAACACCATGCAAAGGAAGCAAGCATCAAGCAGATAACTCACCTTTTTCTTTTCCTTAACGTCGTACAATGCCAAACTTGCAAAAATCGGCTCTATTTCAATTTCAAATCTTAAAGGAGAAAGAAAGTTTAGCTCTATTTCTTAGATTTTTTTCAGTTTTATACACAACCAAACAGCAACAATGTTATTTCCTAACTGAAACTGCACTACTGCAGCTGTGTGGCTCCCTAGAAATAACTTTAGGATGCCATAGCTCAGGGGTAAAATACATGCTCTGCATACCAAAAGGACACAGGTTCAATCCCTGCTGTCTCCAAGGTATGACTCAGAAAGATTCCTGTGTGGACCCCTGGAGAGTCACTATCTGTCACTTTCAGCAATACTGCACTAGACAAACCAATTGTCAGAAGATGATGATTTATTTTTTTAAATTTGTATACCACCCTTCCGTCTGAAGATCACAGGGCAGTTCACAACTTCTGGGAAACAGATACTGCTGACTCTACTTAACAGTTGTGCCATCTAGAGGCAGTCCTGCAAAACCCAAACCTGCAACAAGTTCCCTGTTCTGATCCTGCATGGGGCCTAATCAGCAGCACCAGCTGACGTGCCTCATCCGAAATATGCTGGTGTTTAAAACAGGTTGTCAGCCAGTTTGACTGCACACCAGCAGCTTATGCACTTTTGTATATTGCTATTCATAAACCTTTTAAAATCTGCTGTGTATTACGAGATCTCAGGTCATAATCTTAAACAGACTTCTAATGAAATCAGTGGGAGAAGTTGTTTAGCGCTTAGGCGTGAATGGGAATGGACAGCAAACTGGGTCAAAGCCCTACCCTAAGCCCATTATTTGCAACTGTTGAGCTAAACTCAACAGTCCTTCTGCATAAACTGTTTAGGAGCAGGGTGTTAATCACAAATAGCTTTATCTCGTTTAAATGCAGTTCTCCAAAGCTGCCAATACCAGAATTAATGAATTTACTCCACAGAGATCAATGAGATTATGTCTTTTGTATCAATCAGCTGTTCACCATGGCTTCTATCTTTCTATCACTGGCAGCAGAGAACAAAGAACTGTAAGTCTCAAAACTGTCCCTCTCTTGCCACTAATGGTACCTTTTACCAGTTAAATAATGACTATTAGCTAATAAAGATTGCCTTCAAAACACTTCTGCTCAAAAGCAAGTCCCATTCATTTCAATAATTGCTCACCACAATTTTTTGAACAGATGGCAGAACACCCTTGCATTTATGACAACTTTTAGACATTGTGATATACTCTGACCTTGTCTGGGATATTTTTCTCTAACACCTGAAAGAATCTGCTGGTGTATATGACTCTTCACTGTCTTGTTACTGCTAGTTTGTTGATCAATACCTGTAATGTTCTTTGTTCTTTTACAAATGCTATTATTATAGCTAATTATTGTATTTTAATATTTCATTTATAATGGACTTTGTTGAATGATGCAGGACTAAAATCTCAGAGGCAAATAAAACATCAGAATTCAGTTTTGAGTATGTGGGCTTAAAGTACCTAAAACTATAAAAACTATATACATATTTGTCCTTCCAGGCACTAAACACAATTCTCATTCTTTTTTTAAAAAAGAGCGCAAGATAAACATGAACTCTGTACAATAAAGACAAACATCATTTCCTCAGATCTAATATGAAGAGATTTCTGTAAAAGGAAAATCTTAATTAACTGCTGTAATTTGTTTTTCATAAAGCCATTCACTGTACAAGAGTTCTCCTGGGAGCTGGTACATCCTGTAAAAGGCTATGCCATGGAATCATCTGGATTAGTGTCAGGACTTAAAAGCAGCTCTCCTCTAGGAGGCAATTCCAACATATATCTTAGTTACGAGAGGCACTCTAGTCTAACTGGAGCTCCCTAACAAGAAGGGTTGACCTAAGTGAGGACACACAAGATGAATACAGCCATGTGGAAAATCAGTTTTGTGCTTTATTTCTCTAAGGGAATACCAGTAAAATTTTACCTCGTGTTATTAGAGAAGAGTTATAGGCAATGAACCAGCTGCAGGTAACCCTACATTCAGGAGCTCCACTTCATTAAACTTGTTTAACAGGTTTCTCTTCTCCCCAGTGAAAGCTTTGCTAACTGCCTCAAGTCTCAAGTCTTAAAGAGGCAGCCATGGATTTAAAGACTCAACTTTGTCTTACTGAATCAGTTGTCTGACTGGTGGTGTAAAATCTCATCTCAAAAAAAAGGCTACATCAATCATGTTGTTTTTAGCCAATTGTCCTTTGTTTGTGGGATAAAAGCCAGATGTAAACAGGATGAGGGAAGGAATTGTGTCTCTGCTGTGAAGTAAGACTTTGCAGACATTACATCTTTATTATACCAGCTGCATTGGCTGCCTGCGTGTTTCTGGATCAATTGAAAGTGCTAGTGTTGACTTTTAAAGCCCTAAACCGTTTAGGGACAGGTTACATGAAAGATGACCTGAACTCATACGAACTTAGCCAGGCCTTAACATCACCCTCAAAGGTGCTGCCTGTGGGTCTACCATCAAGTTCAATTTGTGGGCCTCCCATCAAAATTGGTGAGCACTAGCAATAGGACCTTTCAAGTGGTGATGATCCCGTTAAATTTTCTCCCAGGGGAAATACATCTGGCCCAATCTTTATTTATTTATTTTAATGGACCTCAAAATTCCACATCCCTTCATTAAATTAGCACTTCACTTCCTTGCACTCAATACCACTTTATTGTATGGGTTTGCTGCCTTGTAGCTCAATCAGTAGAGCATGAGACTCTTAAAGCTCAGAGCTGTGGATCTGACCCCCACATTGGGCAAAAGTTCCCTGCTTTGCAGGGGATTGGACTAAATTACCCTCATAGCCCCTTCCAACTCTACAATTCTATGATTCTATAGTACATACCATTTTACAAAAGCATGACTAGGTTTGAATATTGTGGCAAGCTTATTTTATCATTATTTCCAGTGTTTTTAATGTACGATGGGAATATTTAATTGACTTACTGCCCTCTTTGCACATTAAGGTGCTCAATGTAGAATTTGAAAGATTAATTGTCTCTTGGTAGTTCTATCAGTCCCAATTATCATACAAGGTGCATTGATTTGACAGATCAAATGTAAGCATGCATATTTTTTAAAAAATTAACAACCTTATTACTTACTTTAAAGACAAACACTTTACAAGAAGCCTCTGACCAAAGTGTTCCTTGGGGATTTCAGGGATGCCCAGTCTTTCTATTGGTTCTTCCTGCAATCGGGCACAAATCCAGCAAGTAATGCATGCACTCCTTCCACAAACAAAGTGTATTGTTAAATGGCTAAAGAAGGCAAAGTAGATTTCCTCCCCTCCTATTCAATACAATTTAATCTTCAAGCTTAACAGCGTGTGGCTTTTGCTGCAACTATAAATAACACTGGAGGGGTTTAATTTAGGAGAGCTACTGAATAACGGATTGGAGTTCTGTAAGAAAATTCCTTGGAAAGCGATGATCCAAAAGTCCAGATTTGTGCTTTAATCACATGCTGCTTTGGCAGCAGTCACATGGAAACAAAAGCAAATACAATCTTAGGGTCAATCCCTTTAAAATCTTTGGCTCCTCCACTCCCCTCTACACTTTCTACAAAAGCTGGCAAACACCGCTGTCGAAAGTCTAGGACTCGTATTCAACATTAGTCATAAACAAAGTAGACTCATCAAATTCATTCCACTTAAGACGGCTGTGGCCCCACAGGCCTACAAACCCAACAAGTTATGGCAGATCTTCATGCTATTTTGCCTCTCTCTTCTCCCTCGCCATCTCATTTTAATGACTTCTGAAATTCAAGTTGTTATATATATATATATTCCAACTATAATAGACCAGCACTCACTATCTGGCTACAGAGTTGGACCTGGCACTTGTGTGTGCTTTGTGCTAGTATTAACAGGTCTCAGTTAAGCTCACAATACCTCATCTGGGGCTGGATGCAATGCAAAAAGTTCCTTGTGTCTGTTGGACTTTCTCTGTTCATCATTTTGATGGTCGATTTCTTCATTTGGGGTCCGATCCAGAAGATTTGGAAGCAAAGCATCTGGGAGGGAGTTTTTCAAGTCAAAAATACTGCAAGCCCAACTGCCCCGTGGCGTGTCATCAATTGACATGGACCGTCTTTTAAGATCATCCTGAGATTGAAGAAATTAAACGAAGCATGTAAAGTGAAATATGGAAAATGTCACATGTATTTTTAACACGGTGATTTTTTTTTTAAAGATGCAGGCTTCATAAAGCACCTACTTGTTCATCCTGGTAATTGTTACCATCCGGAGCTTCATCAGACTCAAATATCTGTTTGGGTAGGCCTTTTTGCCTCTCCTTCTGTTTGTCTAATGTGTTGGGATTAAATCCTGTTCCCAGTTTGTGATATCTATCCAAAAACAGATTGTATTAAGCAATGTCTCTCCTCTACAAAACCAAGCAGAAATGATGAGCAACATCTGAAAGCTTAATGTCCTCCCCAGAAAATAATTTTTGCTACTCTTGAAAGCATCATGCTGTACATCAAGTTCTGTAACAGGAATTTTTGAAAACAGCATTTTATCTTCTTTGACTGCAGGTGTTGATTCCAGTGTAGGATATTGAGACTTGCAGCCTTAAAAATCAACTCATACTTGTTACTTTTCCTGCTTGCAATAAGAAATGACTCCTGCTGTGACCATATAATCCTATAAGCATAAGCACCTTTCGATCAGCAATGAAATACTTGAAGTGTACCGCGATGTAGCTAAATGCAAACAATTTGTCCTAGAAGTCTGTATCCTTCACCTCATTAAATCACTAAATATTTTTTATAAGCAATCCAAGTATGACAGCATTTATTTGTTTATTTGCTTGTTTTAGCGTGGCTGCTTTCAAGGTCTCCTTGACCAGTGGTTCCCAATTATCTAACTACTGCGGACCCCCTGTTTTTCAAAAGCCAAGCCATGGACCCTCTACTTTTGAAATTTGTGATACCTCTATGGTAGTTTTTGTTATGTGAATGGTGCCACGGACCTCCTTGGTTCCTTGGACCACCAATTGGGAGCCACTGTCTTTGACTATTATAAAGGCTACTGTATCAATTTGAAGTTTAGTCCATCCGTATTCTATCGTTGCAACTCAGTGGCTTTTAATCAGAATACAGGAAGAGCCCTGCTGGATGAGATCAAAGGCCCATATAATTCTTTTTCTAATGAGATCGACTCACTTTATCCACACCATAAAAAAATGTCTAATCTGTCTACGCAGGCATTGTGCATTACCTGGCTCTAATATTGGTAAATATTATCTGACAAAGGTTGTTGATACTTTAGAGCAGGTGAGGGTAATCTCTGGCCCTCCAGTTGTTGCTGGACTACAACTCCCATCATCCCTGGCTGTGCTTGCTAGGGATGATGGGAGTTGTAGTCCAACAACATCTGGCGCGCCAAAGGTTTCCATGCCTACTATGTATGTTGCTGAATTACAGCTCCCATCTCTCCTGACTATTGGCCATGCTTGATGGGGCTTAATGGAGTTGAAGTCCAATAACATCTGGAGGAAAACAAATTCTCAAATCCTACTCTACTATATAAATCAGAAAGCTCCAAAGGTAAATGTCTAGGAGCCACCATTATTATAGCAGACAATAGTGTCTGTCAGCAGTGCTGGATATATTGGTATGTATATGTTCTGACAATCAAGGCAGTTGCAATATTGTGATCATTCTAGCCTATTATTCTCAGAGTTGCCCATCCCCAAGGTGTTGTTGTTACCATTTTCCCAGAAGCCAAATTAAAATTATTCTTTCTGTATGTGATCTTGATGGGTATGTGAAAACTCTCTGCCCTTCCTCCTCTATTTCAGCTGCACATCTAAAGAGCGTATTACTGGGACTACTAATGACAACTCTTGGGAAATATGTACATTTATTCTGGCCTCCTGAGAAGCTGACAGCACTCTCCTGTCTCACTGCAGTCTCCATTCTGACTGCAAAGAAGGGTGGGTGGCAAAAGGCTTATGGGTGGAACCAGACATGACACGGAGCACAAGGGGTTGCCAAATGGAATAGATTGCCCATAATAGGGCTGTCTGGCTAGGGTTGCCTGATATGCCTGAGAAGGCCCAATAACATTAACATATTTAACATTGCTACTGGATAATTTTACTTTTAAAACATTCCATATTTTATCAGCGTCGCTCTATGTCAGCCTTCACCTTCGTGGTGCCCTTCAGATGTACTGGAGTACAGCTTCCCCTCAGCCCCAGCCAGCATGGAGGGCAAATTTCTCTAGGCAGTATACAAATATTCTGCTCTACTATAAAGGCAGAACCAGATGAGAAACAGTGGCGGCCAAAACTGGCAAGCACCATCTTGTCTACCTCCTTCTGAACCTGACCTGTTAGCCTGGTTTGTTAACTGACATTCAGCCAGAATTACCCCAGTTCAGATATAAAGGGAACTGTGGCTTAACACAAAGCCAGGAATGAAGTGTCAAAGTTGTCACACAAGGGGAGGGGAGGAAGGGTGAGCGAGGAGCCCCCCTCTGCCCCAATGCCTATTCTTGGACTCATAAACCACAGTTCATAAAGTTGTGAATGATAATCTGAACCTGCACACAGAGAAAATGATACTCCTGCACCGTCGAAAGAGGGTTATTTCCTACCGCCTTCCATTTCTTGTTATCAACCTTTTCCACCATTATTATTTTCTTCTTTTTATTCCTCATCTTGGCATTTTCTTTTCTACCTAATTATATAAATCGTTTGAGTAGTTAATAGTGGTTTTACCAAGTGATTACAAAAGCGCTGGGGGGACAAGTGAGCTTGGCATATACTCTAGTCTCACGCAAAAAGGCTCTATTCTGACACGATTTATGAGTCATCCCACTGACTGCTGAACTGCTCCATTGCAAACATCTCACTGCATACGGCAAGCCCTTTCATCTAACTTGCTTCCTATAAGTATCCACAGCAAAAAGGTAGGGGAAAAGAATATGAATAGGTGACTCATACTTTCTCCATTATTCCCTCCAGCGCATTCAGAAAAGTTGTCTCTCCCTTTTCAGGAAGTTATCCTTAAGGGCACCTGCCTAAAAGCGATAACTAAAATAGCAGTACGGTCTTACATTGGCTCTGAATAGTTATTGATAGCTACAGCAACTGCATTCTGAAAATGAGTCTCCCCCCCCCCCCCGCCCAACACACACAGTTGAAGGGCATCTCTTCAAATATATAACTTTAAATACACAACTTACTTTCTGTTCACAATGGCCCAGTCTTCTGTGTAACTTCTTACGCAATCCCTCACGTGAGGGTCCATTTCACTATAGAGAGGGAGAAATAGCTCTAAATGGTCTCTTCAAATCACAAACATCTTATTTCATTTTAGACTGACAGGCCGAACTACCATTTAATACCCCAGTACAGTGGAACCTTGGTTCCTGAATGGCTTAGCTGCCGAACAAATCAGCTCCCAAGCACCGCAAACCTGGAAGTAAGTGTTCCAGTTTGCAAACACTTTTCGGAAGCTGAACATTCAGTGCAGCTTCCGCTTGAGTGCCGGAAGCTCCTGAAGCCAATCAGAAGCCACACCTTGGTTTTTGAATGGTTTCAGGAGTCAAACGGACTCCCGGAATGGATTAAGTTCAGGAACCAAGGTACCACTGTAATAAATACAGCTTGCATTCTGTAAACATCTACTACATTTCCAGTCATCACAAGTGCATACAGGTTGCCCCACTTTCCTTCATTCAATGTTTATTAACGTGCTTCCTCCACCTTTATGCCATAAGTTACATGCGACACAGGGCCTCTGCTTTTTAGACTCGCAGTCAATTCACTGCCTTTCCCTTTGCTTCTCAGCTCAACTGAGAATTTCAAGGGGTACAGTTCCCTTCTCCAAGGCCCCACACTCTGATTCTGCCATCTCTCTGTACCTGTATAACTTGTGCTTCCTTTGCTCTCAAAGCTATCCTGGCTCCAGTGTATAGTTTTGAGTGGTGAAGGAAGAGAAGGATATGGGGATAAAAAAGTCCAACTCCTGTTAATGGCTTCAGCCAGGCCATACCTGCTCAGCTGCAAGCATGGGCCAAGGTCTCTGTTGGCTAGCCCTTACCTCTCTTCAGGTACTGCTGACACAAGCGTTCTGCATTCTCGAGGACTGTAGATAACTTCAATATCGTCAGAAGGAAATTCAAGCAAGTCTCTCAAAGGGCCGCAATCCACTGCAAGTGGATGTGTAAGGAGGTATTCTTCCAAATCCACTGGATCCACAGGCTCAGTAAGAGGCACCTATAAAGATAAAGAAAAGTTATACTAAAGTGTCAACATTTGGCTATTTTAAAATAAATATATCTGTACTTAATTTCCCCGCTCTGCATATTTTGTTTTCCTCTGCAGCTGAAAAATATCAGTATCTAAGACTGCCCAGAAATACACAGGACTGCCAATTTCATTAGATGTTAAGGTTTCCAGGCCAAAATCACAAGTACAGACACATCCAGATGGTAACTGCTTTGTTCCCTCACTGGGAAAAACATTTATCTCCTGTAGTAATAGCCCTCAGTCACCACTCCCACAGAAAACAGCCAGACAGCCATGCAGACCATCAAGTCCTTGCTAGGCTCAACAGTCATCCCCATAAAAGCACATGGACTAGAAGATGGGATATCAATAACAGCAAATTAAAATCTCAGAGCCTGTTCTGAAGAGGCATCATGCAAGCATCTTGCTGAAGCCAACGTGTGGCTCTTGTCAGTGCCTTAATGGAAGAACCCCATGTAAACTGCATTAATTTCAAACATGGAAGAAAAGCAGGATATAAATGTAGTAACTAAAGCAAAAACAAACTGTTCTGCACATATATCCTGCAGAAATTAGTCGTGCTATTTAGCTCATGTGTGGCAAAGGCACAAGTTTTATGCCCTTCAAGATGGTATGCAAGTTGCTTTCCTGTGCTTTCTTGTGTCTCAAAAGACAATGGAGTGTACCTCTGGGGGTGAAGTTTAGCAGCACCGAAGTGCCTTCCCTGGGAGGTGTGTATGGAGGTCCTGAGCTGCCCAGAAAACAAGACACACACACAATTTGGCCTTCCTGGTGTGGCCCTAAGACAAGCAGAGAAATACGTTTGGCACCAGCTTGACTGCAGAAGCTGCTGGAAGGAGGTGTACAAGGCACCAACTTAGGCACTCCCCTCTGGATTTTTGTAGTAGGGTTTACTCCTCAGCCTTTTCTTCATTGGAAGATATCTCACAAGGCAGCAGAGGTTTAGGAGCAGAGTCTTCCTTCTCTTAGATGGGCTACCTTCCCAGGTTGATCAGCCCCAGCTTCCCACTTTCTTGTGAATTTAAGAGATTTTTTAAACTAGTCTACCAGCAGGAACAGTGCAATGTCAGAGCAGAGGATTCAGCAAAAAGTGGATCAGCCTCACCAAATAAAGGGCTTCCAGTGTCAGAGTTTACTCTTCTTATAGAGGCTAATGTGTCTAGTTCCAGGAGTTCTGTCCTCTCCTCCCAAATGTGGTGTGATGTAGCACAGTGGCTAAGAGGAGTGAGATATGAGCTGGGGAGTAGTTGGTTCAGGTCTCAGATCAGCCATGAATTTGCTAGGTGACCTTTCACAGACCATTATCCTCTCAGTCACAGTCCCACCCCTGTCTGCAATCTGGGGGTAATAATACACATATACAGAACTCTTTGAATATTCTCAAGTCTTATTATTATGCCTGGCTCATGATGGATAACGGACCCTGTGAAAGCCAGCACCTAATTTTATTGAAGCTCGCGCCCATCATCATCATAACTTAATGGCTCATTCTGGGGACAGAGGAAACGCGAGCTACAATTATGCAAGGAATCTGGAGATCCTGGTCCAACACTTGGTGTGCACTATAATATCATCTTCTGCCTGGTGAAAGGAAACAGATGGTCCAAACTTCACAGGGGACATGCCAATTGGAACATAATATTCACAGGACAGCTACAGGGTGATTACTCTGCGACCCAGGAATTGGGTCTAGGTATACTTCCACACCAATCTCCCTGAAAATCATTATCGGAAACCCTCATCCAGGTGATATGCCTGGGATGGGAACTTGCATCACCTCCTCAATGGAATAGTCTTCCTAGGGAGATTTGACTGCCACCTACTCATAAATCTAAACAGTGATGGTTTGTTTTTGTTCTTTACTATTGCTTGTTTTATTCACTGCCTTAACCTTTTTAGCTTCGTTGTTGCTTTAATTCTTCGTTTTTGTAAAGTATGTGAGGCACCCTGAAAATATTTCTACTGAAGGGTTTCAAAGAAGTGAATTAAACAAATTTTGTTCACAGGAAAGGCTGTGGCTCAGTGGCAGAGAACATGCTTTTTGAATGCACAAGGTCCCAGGTTCAATCCCCATCTGGGAAAGACCTCCGCCTGAAATGCTAGAGTGCAGCTGCCAGTCAGAGTAGACATTACTAAGTTTGATGGACCGATGGTCAGATTCTTTATAAGGCATCTTCTTATGTTGCACATGCCCAGGTTCTACATTCTGTTCTAAAGCAAACTCTATGGAACTTAAGAAGTACAGTATTACAGAAGTAGGTCAAAAATAATTGCCTTCTTATTCTGAGTCTTTCGTTTTCTTGAAACAAAACAATGCTACACGCAGTCCAATTCTAGAAAATGAGTGCTACAAATGCACTGGTTTTATACTTTTATTTCTGGGGCTGTGTCGCTTTCCATTATACTACAAGCCTAAGCAAAAATCATCAAGGTGACTCAGGAGAGAGACATTTCCACCCTTAGGCATCACCAAGTCATGAAAACCTGAGTACTGCCTTTGCTATGTCAGCATTTAGCAAAGCCTCCAAGGCAACACCTCCATTACTTTCAAAATCAATTCCAAATGCAAAGCAAAGCCTTTGATCTGACCTTCCTTCTCATACAGGGCTGCAAAGTTAAGACTGAATTTGCAAAAGAAAGGGGAAAGGTGATCAAGCAAAATGGTTCAGATTGATAGGCTGGTTATTGAGTGGCTGAAGACTTCAAAATAAACCCTACAAAGCCTAATACACACATAAATAAACAAACAAACAAACAAAGAAACAGTATAAACAATATAGACCTCCTAGTCACAGACAAGTGGTGAATATGGGAAACAGCAATACTCTTCATATGAAGGTGGAATTCTGAAGATAATCACCTTAAGCTAAGAAGGGATGGCTGACCAAACTATGCATAAAGCTTGGTTGCCCCTTAGAAAGTCAGGATTTGGTCCTAGGTCAAGAGGGTTTGATATCCTAATCTGCAACTGTGTTTGAATGTCATGCTAACCATATTGCTCTGGCACGGCTGCAAGGAGCAGATTGGAAGCTTCCATTTTTTTTGCTCCAAACAGACAATTCAAGTTGGCTTGTTTCACACAAACCATACCACACAAACCAGTAGGCACAGTTTGTCAATGGGAATGGGATGGCAGGGAGCACAAACTCAATGCCTGCCTAGCTCCATTCACATTCTGTCAAGCTATAGTTCAGCATGATGTCAAAACGTGGCCTCTGCATTTGCTTACATGAATCAAGACTTTGTGTGACCATATTCTCAAATAAGCAGAGCACTGGTCTCTAAGAGCTTTGAGACAGACAAACACTTTATAGGTGCAGCTTCAGTGCAACACTTTAAAGAGAGAAGAATAGAGGCAATAGTTGCACTCCCATAAGGAGAGAGGTCAGAAGGTCAGGAGTTCTGCAAATACAGTATCTCCGGTTCAATCATGCCAAAGATTAGAATGCTAAAAATACTTTTAGGTACCAATTCTTGGCCATTTGGGAGTAGAGAGTAAGCTGCTGATGTGCTTGAAGTGAAACACATTTGCCCTGCCTCCCAGAAACACTGAATGGATATATTCATTCTGAACTGGTAATATGGTGACCTAAATTTCCTGTGGGATAGATTCTGTTGCCTTTCCCCAAATTCACCATGTGTTTTCAACATCTGAAATGGTCTCTCTCTCTTTTCCCATGCAAAAACATTGTTCCCAACAGGAACACCCTCCCTCTCTCCCCACAACATGTGATCACCATAATCAGCAGCATCCCAGCCCTCTAAATTGCTAGGTTCTGCCGTTTAAGAAAGCTGGAGGGAAAGCACAAATTTGGTGTGCCGCTGTGGTGCTGCAAAGCAAAAGAGTACCCTACACCCCTACGAAGACCTACGTGTTAAACTGTATATGAAAGAAACACAGAGATAATCAGCTACACAGACAGGAAAGAAAATAAATGGGACAAACTTTTAAACTGAGTACAAACTGATGTGGGCAGGGAATGTGCTGTATTTGTTGTTTTTTTTCTTCCTAATCCTCATCTTCACTAAAAGAGGAAAATTCTAATTATAGACTGGCTGCCCCTCCCAGCACACCGTCATCCTTCACAAAATAAAGTATAAATTATCATCATGCGTCACGGTGATCGTTGGGCAACTGTATTTATTATTTCTCCATCAATTTGAATCAATTCCTGCCAAGAAAACCATATATAGGGTGCCTTATTTTACAACAAAATATGGTAGGCGAAGAATGATAGGCAGAGAGCAGTAGAGGCTTGCTCAGCTTCTTACCTGACCTCCCACCACTGCCATTCCTGCAGCGTACTGGGAAGACAAGGGCAAGGGGTGAGGAGGCAGCAAGGCTGGTGGAGTGCAAACGCACCAGCAGAGCCAATCCAGAGCTCCTGCTAGTGTATTTGCATCATGCCAAACTCTCCCCTTCATGCTCCTGATATGCCAGACCAATGGCAGTGACAGGAGGTCATGTAGACAATGCAGCCCCTCCCACCACTGCTGGCTGAAAGATTCTCCAAGGGCACTCAATACTTTATACACTACAATGCACATGTTCTTATGACATTGTACAGACTTCCCTGATCTGATCTGGTACCCTCCAGATGTTTTCAACTACAACTTCCATTACCCCACCCTCACCAGCCAGTATGGCATTGGCCACTGGTGGAAATCGTAGGTCAAAACATCTGGAGAGGACACAGTATATAAAATAGTTCAGCACAGGCCACTGGGTGATACATGACTAAATATGGGCCAGCCACATTCCAAGGCAAATGCACACATTCAATTTTTGATTTGCTTATAGGGAAAGAGAGTATGACTTAAAAAGGCTAGAACAGTCTGTAGAAAGAAAGTACTGGGAGCCAATATAGACATGATTAGAGCAATAATGTTAGAACAATAAGAGTTAAAACAACAATGTTTCTATTTTAGGTGCAGAGTGTTCACAAACATCCTTATTCAAGTAATGTCTTTCCTTTTATGAAATGGAAGTAAAACTGCCAACACATTCCAGGAACTTCATAATGAGAACTGATGTCAACAACGGCTACAGGAGCTCATCAGCATCCAGAATCAGGTAAGGCATTCACATTTTTGTCCCTACACCTCTTCAGTTGACTATTATAGCATGAAGATGTAAACAAACATAAATGTCAAACCCAGAAGCCAACATTAGCCTCGCCATCTGTGCAGTCAGAAATACTGCCTAACACCTGAGTAAACAGGCAAAACATAAATTCTTGGTTATGAAGAGGAACTAGTTTGTGTCAGCTTATTGGCAGATGAAAGACAAACGCATTATTTTAAACTCTGGCTTTTTATGGTGGAGAGGCGGAGAAAGCAAGCTTTGGAAGGTCAACCTATCTCCTTTCTGGCTATAAGGGATTTGTTGGCACCGCCCTCCTGATGAACAGGTTGCCAACTCCTATTAAGAAAACAATGTTATGACCTTTCCTCAATAAGCCATATCAGGACATGGGCTATTGTGCCAGTCAAGCTTTCAAGTGCTTTTTCAAAGGAACATTGGCGAAGGTATCATTATTTTCACTGTAAAAATTGAAAGCCCATATAAAAGCAGAGAAACAGGACTAACGTGTAACAGGCAACAATGCTCCAAGGCAAGCAATATAAGAAGAAAGTTAAATTGATTCTATGAGTTAGATTCTTCCTGTTTCAGTTGCAGGGCCTATTCATACCTACATTTCCTTCTACAAAAAAATCTGGCACACGCTCACCTGTGTGATTTTACAATCAACAGTGCATCTGCTGTCATACATCAGAAAATCCAGCTCTTAGGATACCATCAAAAAAATGCATTTATGAAAGTATGCCAAAAGTTGGCTTTTGAACATCGCAGCAGATGCATGCAACCCTACCAGCCTCACCAAGAGGAAGAATACCTCTATTTTAAAATATTTTCTTTTGTAGCTACTACACACCCAAAGGTCACATGAACATGACCTCAGATAATGAGTTTTGGTCAACAATTCCTCTTAAATATTTTTTCTTCTGTTTCAATCTTTGACATTAGTCATTCTCTTGTTATGCGATTCCAACCACACCCTATTTTTGTTAACATTCTGTCAATGGACCTTGGAGAATAGTTATAGCATCATTAACGTCTGATAATAAACACTTCTGGTGTTTATTATCATCAGTGAGCACAGCAAACATAATTGATCCGTACCAAATATTGTTTCAGATAGGATATAAGTTTTGACAACATTATGATTCTTGCTATGGAAAATAGTTTATTATTTCTGCAAGTAACATTTTATTTTATACATGTTGCTCTTTATAGGGATATTTCAAACAATTGTTATTTGTTTGGTGCATTAACTTCCTGCAATACTATTAAGTATGCTTTGTTTCGCTGGCTAAACATCTAACTCAACAAAACTTTCAGAAACTACAGGAGACAAGGTACCACCCTGCCAGCATACAATTGGGAAAACTGTTAAGGCACACTCTGTAAGAATACATATACCATAAAGCCTTCTGTGGCTCTATCCGTTTGAATCTCAGTACACACTCTGTACAGTGGTACCTTGATTGTTGAATGGCTTGACTCCTGAACGCCTCAAACCCGGAAGTAAGTGTTTATGAATGCAACAGTAAAATCAACTAGTCAAGGTACAGTCACCACAAGGTAAACAAGCTGTGCAAGAATTACAAAATAGAGAAGCAACGGCCATTAAGTTTGGAAATCTGCTAAGCTCCTAAGGCTGAAATCCTACACTTGCTTACCTGAGAGCAAGTCTTAAGACACTAAATAGGACTTATTTCAGAGGAGACATGCATCGGGGTTGAAGAGGGACACCTATCAGGTATAACTGTGCAATAGCCTAGCACTGGAGGTCATGTTGACAGCTAAGATCATGCTGAACTTTAACTGACAACTGATTCCAACTTATTTTCCCCACACATGTATTAGGCAATGGTCACCAGAGCTGTGGAGCCACCCCACCAACACCATTCACTACAGCTTATGTGGATGTGGACAGGGGAGCAACAACATCAGGGCTGTGCAGGCACACCAGATTGGCTCTGTGTGTTTTTCTACAGCTGTATTAAAATAACTGGGAAAGAGCTCCATCAGCTGCACCAGAACAAAGAGCCACTCATCATGACTACCTTTGGCATATTCCAGTAATTGCTATAAACATTCTGCCTTCTTCAGCGGTTCACAGCTCTTATGAGGGAACTGCCATCTTAAAGATATACATATATTATATCTATATAAATGTGCACACAGCCCTTAACTAAAATAAGATACCAGCTTGATAGATTGAGTTTATATAAACTATTATCCTTCACCCGGCTCCGTTGGGAAGCGTGCACAGGTAGAGTTAAGGTTGTCAGTGCTTGCATTATAAAACCCTGTCTCAAATGTTTATAACTGGACTGTTACAAGGACGCTCAAGCGTTTTGTCTTTAAGGCTCTGTTATTCTTCACTGTTATGTCCCCTTACTAGCTCGAAAATAAAACTCTGATTCCTATCGACTTTGTCCTTCCCTGGATGTCAAACACAGTATTTTGCAGTATTTTAGTGCTTCCTTTAGCCAGCCAACACTTGTTTCCATTTGCTCTCCTACCTGCATCCCTGCCGTATCATCTGCTACAACATGAGCAATGTGTTAGCTAAGCATGTCTATCTGTTATTCCATCCATACAACACTGTTGTATTTCCTAGTGCCGTTTCATTTTTAAAGTGTCTTGGGGTTTGATGCACAAGCTATTTTGTCAAGGCGGAACCAAACGTGCTGCAAGTGAATCAAAAGAACAGGTCTAAGAGCCTTTTGTTCTAAGAGCATCTCAAATGCTCCAACCTGCATTCTATTTTCAGTGGCTTTTATTCTGTGCGATCATTACTAATGCATTGTAGCAAAAAAGGGGCATTCACAAAACACTGGAATCTGTGCCAAAAAAATTCGAGGGGGTAAAAATTCATTCTAAACCAAGATTTTTTAAAAAAGAAAATATTTATTTTTAAAAAAACAATTTGTCTTTACTTTTTTAATTTATACCTTATTCACAACTGAGATTTAAATCAAACTCAGTGTTTTCTTAAAGTAAGTTTTAACTGCCCTGCAGCTTTCCAAGTTTCCAAATTGCTATTACAAAAGTCCTGTATGGTGACGTCTACGGTGCGTTATCTTTGATGGAATTTGCACATATCACAAAATCTCCAATATCTAATAACAAACTCTTACTGAAAATGCAAGTATCATCAAACAGTATGTATGAGCATAAGGAACTACCCTATACAGCAGGGGTCAGCAGCCTTTTTCACCGTGGGCCGGTCCACTGTCCCTCAGACCATGTGGTGGGCCGGACTATATTTGGGGAGAGGGGGAAATGAACGAATTCCTATGCCCCACAAATAACCCAGAGATGCTTTTTAAATAAAAGGACACATTCTACTCATGTAAAAACACGCTGATTCCTGGACCGTCTGCGGGCCAGGTTGAGAAGGCGATTGGACCGCATCTGGCCCATGGGCCTTGTGTTGCCTACCCCTGCTATACGGAGTTGGGTTATGCGACTATCTATTCTATTCTAATCCTATGGTGATTGGCAACAGCTCTCTAAAGGTGCCAGGAAAAAGTATTTTCTAGTTCTGCAACCAGAAATCCTTTGAATTTGAAATGCCAAGGATTAAACAGCTAATTGTGAAAGCACCTAAGTGTGTTTTACCCATACAAGGGACCTGTGCTGACACAGAAAAAGAACAAAATTTGGGAGTGGAAATCTTTCTATTTACCAGTGGCTTTCAAACCCCTGAAATCATGTTTCGTTCTCTATTAAAGAACAATAGCAAACATGCCAGTCAAAGAGAAATAACAACAATGGGTGCTTGACCTACTTGGCTCAATCACCAAGACAGCATTTGTACTACCAAACAAAGGAGGGAGGGGGGAAATCTAAGGCATTAGATGAAGAAGATCAAAGTCTGCTCTACTATATTCAAAGACAAATAAAGTTCTTAAGCAGCAGAAGACAGACAGTAAATTTAACCCTACAGCTGCTGGCTACTCATACATTTACAGGAAGGCAAATCAAATTTCAGGTGTTTACTTAAGTGGCCATGTAGCCAAGGCTTGAAAGACACTTGTGCCTATATTATCCGCATAACATTGATAAATGTAAGATATTCAGCTGCTTCCAAATGGGAAAAGGTGTAGCCTTTGAAGCTCTCCCTGGTAAACTCATAGGAGTTACTGTGAAGAAAGGAAACTGGTAACTTATAAGAACCACACTAAAGTGGGGCTGTGGGGATTAACACACAAGAAAAAACATTAATAACCGCTGTTAATATACAGAAGAATGTTCCTGGGTGTGGTGGGATTTCCTGATGCTTTGGTAAATGAACACCTTTTACTGCAGGCTTTTTCTAAGAAAACAAAATGACAGCGGGGAATATGATAAATTTAAGTTGATGAACATCCATTTTCCCTGCCAGAATTCTCGCTTTTTAACTGGATTTGTTTTTCTTAAAGGCATAGATTCTCATGTGCTAAATTCCATTCTCCCTAGAGAAATAAGGGCATCCGAGTTTTTCTACTGAGACTCTGGCCTTGCCTGCACTAAAACAGTAGGACTGAGAAACAAGACAAGTATAATTTGTAATTTTATTTATTAATCACTTCATTAAAAAATTACCTTAGGCAACATACAGATCAAAATACAGGCAGGGACCATTTTAGGCATGTCCAATTGATGTGCGATTGCTAACACACAGGTCCTTTTGGACATGAAAGAGAGGTTAATGGGGGTGCTTAGACATGCTCCACCAATATGCATGGGGGCAGGAACAGAACCCACACATGAAATGGTCACTACCTGTTCAGTAAATTCAGCATTATAATCTTAAACAACCCAAGCAATGCAACGTAAGAAAAAACAAAACACATAAATGAGCCAAAGACCATCACAAAACTAAAAACCGCACAGCCACTATTAACCACAAGGCAATAATGCTAGTAACTTTTCACTTGGGGACTGTTGAAATTCCTCCTCCAGGTCTCCATAAGTATTTCTGGAAGGATGACAGCATTAGACTCAGGCATGTGACAGATCAGGCTTCTCCAACCTGATGCCCTCCACTTTGTTAAAAAACAGCAATTCCCATCTCCCCTGGCCGTTTGTCATGATGGATGGGGTTCAGCTGAATTAAAGTCCAGGTTGGGAAGGTCGACATACAGTGTTGAACTTCAATGGAGAGGAAGATCAGGGTTGCATTCCTGCATATCCATGACACACACTAGTTGACTCTGAGTCAGTCACTATCTCACATGATTGAGCCCTTTGGAAGGCAGCATGGAAGAAAAATGTAACCAGTCATCATTCTCTGGACTGCACATTTACCAGGAGTTTGCCAACCAAACAAGCCATGGAAGTATTGATTGAGGTCTAGGTAAAGGTAAAGGTACCCCTGCCCGTACGGGCCAGTCGTGTCCGACTCTAGGGTTGCGTGCTCATCTCGCTCAAGAGGCCGTGAGCCGGCACCGTCCGAAGACACTTCCGGGTCACGTGGCCAGCGTGACGAAGCTGCAGCTGACGAGCCAGCACCAGCGCAGCACACGGAAACGCCGTTTACCTTCCCGCTATAAAGCAGTCCCTATTTATCTACTTGCACTTAAGGGTGCTTTCGAACTGCTAGGTGGGCAGGAGCTGGAACCGAACGACAGGAGCTCACCCCGTCGTGGGGATTCAAACCGCCGACCATACGATCATACCATAGGCACTGAGGTTTTACCCACAGCGCCACCCGCATCCCTTGATTGAGGTCTAGAAGACTCCAATTCAGTGTGTTATCAAAGCACTTTAATTTTTATTCTGAGCAGCCAACTCATAATTTCGTGCCTTTAGGTTTAACAGTGCTAGTTTCTTGGCAATTTAAAATGGTTGAAGAACTCAGCTGATGAGAAAAGGCTGTCACAATTCCAAAATTCTGAGGCTTTTTTTTTTCCTTCTGAAAATAAAATGTCAAGCAAGGCACAGAGGGAGACAGCCACGGAGGGAAAAACCTGTTCTAGGAGCTGGAAGGAAACTTAGTACGAAGAAAAAAGAAAATATGCCTCCTATTTTTCTCTGGTAGCTCAGGAATGAGGATGCTTGCCTAAAGGTGAAATTAACCGACCTGCTTGTATGCAATGCACACACACACATTGAATATATAACTAATCAGCAAAGATTAAATATGCAGATTGGCTGCATCCTATCTTTCAGCAGTGTTTTGAATGGCAATTTTACAGAGATGGCCGCCAAGAGTGTGTTCATAAGAAGCCTATTTGCATTTAGTGATGCATTTAAACTGGAACTATCTTATACAGATGTGTCTAAGCTGAATGCAAAAAATATTTTACATCAGCGCTGAAAGATTTAGTCCTGATAAGTGCCTTTGTTATTTAATTAATTAATGACCAATCAGCAATGCTTGCATCTCCACAGGTTGCGCTTGATGCAGAAATGCCTAGGGATGTGATCGCTATCTGTCTTGCAGACTTAACTGGGTCTCAAAGTCTCTCTCATCCAGTCAACTGTTCCTTTCTCTATTAGTATAGCTGGTGGAGGTGTATAGAAAGGAGAGCGCGGATACTTTTTCTAGACAGTGCCACAAGATGGCAGAATGAATTCTCACCAGCCCTCTTGATAAATCTTGCTCTAATTCTAGTGCCCCATTGGGCAATGGCAAACGTTCAAAGAAATGCCTCAGAAATGAAAGGAAAGAGTAAGAGTCGTTGACCTTTTCATATTTAAATGAAACAAGATTTAACAAATGCACTACCTTTTATTTAATTTCAACATGACTTTTACATTACCTGTCAGGTGATTTGCAGTCTAGCGTATCACTGCATAGTCAGATAATTCATTAGAGTTACTGCCCTGTCATAGATTGCACGAACTGAGCGTGAATACACAACACAATTGCCAATAATTAAAGGTACTCAGCGTGGGGAGGCAACGGGCTGCAATGCATAACCCTTATGCTGCACTGCTGCCACCTCGTTCATTGGGAATACTTGTAAGTGGGAGTATTCAAGACGTGAACTACAACCTATAACAGCTTGGGATGAGTTTAACAACACTGTTTTCTATTCTCCTAAATCCTCCTTTGCTCTACCTTAATATTTATGGCTGAATATCTCAACAAGAAATGTCAGGGGTACATTAGCTATCTCCTTCTGTTAATTTTCTGAGGAAGTGAGGCAGCAAACCAACAGTGCTCCCATTCTGGAAACTAACAACACTCTCTTGAATATGCAGCTATTTTAAATTTTTAAAATACATCTCCAACTCTTCCTCACAGCCAATCCTGTTTAATCTAAAGTTAGTTCGGAACATCTTGAAGAATCAGCTACTTGTTTTTAATCTTTTTAGATTAATAATATCCAAGAAACATGTACCTATTGTGAAATTTGTGTAGGGATAATTACACAATCAAAAGTTGTTTCCAATATCTTAAATAATCAGTAATCTTTCAGGGCTTTAGAAGAGACTGATGTCATGCATGGGGATTGATAAGGGATTCAGTGTTGTGGCTCACATACTTCCAATTGTGCAAAGCAGCTTTTCCCTTCTCTCCTCTGCAGCTCCCAGCGCATCCTCAAGATTTGCTATAGAGGGCCAGGAAACCCTCTAGAACAGATTTCGGTGCACACTGGGAAAGCTTATGAAAGAGAAGTCTCATTGTGCAAGCAGAACTCCGCTCATGTGATGCTGGATACATCCCTAAGTTTGTAGCCACAAAAATATAGCAAAAACACTTAACCAAGGAAGGGAAGCATCCAGAATTAAGAGAGAGGAAGTCCAACAGGATTTTACCTGCTACTTCTTCCCACTGCAGTCCCTGCAGCTCTCCAAAATTCCGCTGCAGCAGAATTTTGGCTGCAGTAGCAGGAGGAGGGGAATGCCAGAATACAGGGGAGATGCCTTAGAATCTTAGACTTTGCAGAGTTGGAAGGGACCACGAGGGTCAAGTCCAATGCAGAGATATTTTGCCCAGCCTGGGCCTCAAGCCAATGACCCAGAGATTAAAGACTCGTGCTCTACCAACTGAGCTACCCCAGCTGTCTTGAATATGCAGAAGGAACTCTTGAATGCAACCCTTTATATGTATCTCTTAAAAGAGAGCTTTACCTGGCCAATTTTGTATTCTGGACAGTATCCAAGTCTGCAGCCAAGCAAATCCCACATCCTACTACAAGTAGCTGCACCTGGGCAAAAATCCATATTGCTCACCCTAGTTATGCTGCTGTTCCAGGGGACACTACATACACGAAATCTAGCACAAGAACTCACACATCCCAATCTCCTTTGTGTAATTAATAATACATCCAGGCACATTCGTTTCCTAGACATGCCCACCACCTTTGAAGACGAAATTTAGAAACTGGGTACAGATACGCTCCTTTAAGGCACTCAGAAAAGGGCCAAACCTCCTTGCCAATTCCAAGTATTGCAAAAGGGTATGCCCTCGGGTTTTCTTGGACATGCACTTCACACTTGAAGACAGATTTGGGTATCCACACATTCAGCATCCATAGCTAAGAGTGCAATCTAGAAACCAGCAAGCATGCTTGCTCTTACGTATAGGAAAGCCAGATTAAAGCAGTTTGTGTTCTGCACCAGTTCAGCTTTCTTATGAATATAAAAAATTACTTACAGTTGTATGGTGGGAAATGCTGCCTCCAATATTAAGGTTCTTGAGAAGCTGCGGTGATCCACCATATTGTCCTGAAATCTGCTTCCGGACTTCAGCTGCCACAGTTCTAGAATGAAAAGGTAATTTTACTCAAATATGATAGGACACTGCTTTTAGTAACAGCATTTTTAAAAATGCCAATATTTGCAGAGCATCAGGGCTCCATCCATGATACATTGCCATGTAGCCTATGCATGTATTAGATTGTATGTATGCAAGTCAAATTCCATTATTTATTTATTTTGTTAATTTATTCTTTAAAAGTTTTAGATTATCAACTGAACTACATGAACCTGTATCAACCCAAAAAAACTCAGTTTATACCAAGAAGTTAATATGGAAGAAATTAGAGAGGGAAAACAGATGGGGAACAGAAATGTTCTGCTATATTCATTTAAATTTATCAGAGTCTTGAATCATATTAAATGACAGTGCAGCCAGTTTTTCTTTGGTTTAGTTTCTGTTTGTTTTAAAACAATCAGAGTAGCAACCGGAGAGCCCAGCCCATTCTTGTCCTATAGACCTTCCCACTTCTGAAGCTTCCAAGGAGCAACAAGCAATATGGTGAGAGAAATCCTAACTCCCTTTTCCTGATGGAAGGGCTTTGGAAAGAGTTGGAACCACTGTCACATCTGTTCATGGTAGCTGGAAGGCAGGATGAACCCTGATCCCCAGTGCTATTACAATGGTAGCAAGACTGGCTTAACTCTACTGCGTCTCTCAAAATGTCCCATTTTCAGGGCTTTCCATTGGCTCCCACACTCACATTTAGTGGACAACAGAAGGCCAGCTAAGAGAGCTGGGATGAGGGACACCTCTGCCTAATCCAATCCTCCTCCCAAACTGACGTGGCGGAGGTGGAGTGGATTGTTCTTTACAAATTTTCACTTTACCTCATGATTCAGAAAGTAATTTACTTCTGAATGCTAAAGTATTACCTTTCATTAATAACAAGAAGGCAAGGATTATCCTCTTGTTCATGAAATAAATATATGCACTGCAAACTTGCCCTTCTTCTATAGTTTGACCCAAAGCCCTCACTCAGAAAATGTCTGACTACGCAAAGCCCTATGCAGAAACAAGACTAGGCATAAGACCTACGAAGGATTAGTCACCAAGTGACACGGGTCCATAAATTCTTGCACTGCCTCTCCAAACCATCGCTGCTTTAAATCTTAATAATCAGCATACAGACTGCCAGAGTTTGATAGCCTCTTCAGAGTCCATCAGATGTTTGAGAGGAGGCTTTAAAAGCCTTTAAAGCATGAAATTGACAACACCTTCATCACAGGGATCATCAAAGTAGCCAGCAATGTAAAAGAAATGCTAGGCCAGCAGTGGAGGTAATTGTTTGCCAGAAAGAGAATAGACATGAGTGAGTACAGGAGATAAACTGTTAAGAGTAAGAAGTATGTTCATAACACAAGAACTCACGGTTATCCATTGAAATTTTCAGGAGATGCAGGACTGACAAACAGGAGCAATATTTCATTAAAAGCATATTTAAATGTGTAAAATTCACTGTTACAGGATGTCCCTAAAGCTCTTAAACTCAGATGGGTTTAAAATAGGATTTGACAAATCCCTGACTGTGCAGATGGTGGCTGACTGGAGTTAGAGTTCAACATCTGGAGGTCCCCCATCACTGGTTGTTGTGTGGATAATGACTGCATGTTTGAGAAGCACTCTGAACACTTGAAAAAGCTATACAGGAGTTCAGGGTTGTTATTATTATGGACCTATCAGTGGCTATTTCCCCACAGTAACCAAGAAGAACTTCCAAGTTTCAAAGATGGGGTACAGACACAAGAGCAGGGAAGACTGTTGTCTTCACACCCTATATGCAAGCTTCCTGGAGACATCTGATCTGTGGGAAAACAGGATGATGACTAAGATGGGACACAAGGGATCTTCTTGTGTTCTTTATTGCTGTGTCCTCATAGGGAGGGCAGATGTTTCCTTAGCCCCCTGAATAGAACTGTCTGCAACAGCATCGTATTTAGTAACTATAAGGAGTAGATTTTGGTTCATCCAACTCTCCCTATCATATGTTAGATCTTGTTCACAGGCAGACCTCCTTTTCTTTAATAAAGCCTGGCTGTAAACTGAAATTCCATGTATTAAGCAGTGAAGAAAGGTGGTGGCCAATTCTTCTGTATTATTCCTTTAGGTAAGATGGAGAAACTTCAGCCTCCAGGTGTTGAACTACAATGCCCAACAGCCCCAGCCAGCATCACCAATGGTCAGAGATAATGGAAGTTGTGGTCCAACAACATCTGGAGGGCTGTTGGTTCCCCATTCCTGCTCATATACTAAACTAGGCTTCAGACGAAAAGAGAGCTCACTAGCTATGCATTTGGTTGGGACCTCCTCTCATTTTTGCAGTTCAAGGAAGTCAGCAAAATAAGTGGCTTTTTCTCTCATTTTGTGTTATGTCATGCCCCTCACAGCAGCAATTTCATGTTGGGCCACAACCACCCCCCATCCCAGCAGCAGGTATTTTGTGATTGGTACCCTTAGCACTCTCTCAAAATTCAAAATGTGCCCACTGGCCCAAAAAGGTGGGCAACTCCTGAATGAGTTAACTTTACAGCCATAAGAAGAGATGATTTGCCTTAAAAGCACTTTGAGTCTATTAATGGAACATGTGTAACCTTTTCTAGTGGGATGCATATATTCATTTCTAGGAATTCACTGGCAGCAGGGGGAAAAATAAAGCCTCTGGAATTTGTCTACAAATTGTTACCAGGATGCAACCACAATCCTCCGCCAAGAGAAAACGTAGCTTCTAATATTATCAAAGGATGGAACTGTTTATGTTACCAAAGGATATGGAATTAGTTTTCAAAGACTGTCACAAAGGAGAAAAATAATTAACCAAATATTCTACCACATTTGTGATTCAATGAGATAATTATATGTAGAGAGGGGTTTTTTTCTGAAACAAAGGTTCGTTGACAGTATATGAAAAGTCCAGACCAAAAAAGACCAAATGTAAATTTTGGAAACTGCTTTTGAAAGTCTGCAACTGCAGACTTTCAGTGTTTTTAAAAATGAAAAGTGATTAAAAAAGACACCCCTATTGTCCTTATATGCATAATTCAAGTATGTGTACTATGTTTAAAATTATGATTACAGTGGTACCTTGGTACTCAAACGCCTTGGTACTCAAACAACTTGGAACCCAAACACTGCAAACCCAGAAGTAAGTGTTCCTGTTCGTGAACATTTTTCAGAAGCCGAATGTGCTCAGTTTTGAATGTTACGCTGAGGTCTGTTTGTTTTTACTATTTATTTTGTGCTTTGGGGGGGGGGTGTTCATTGCGGGTTGTTTTGTTTTGTGACTATTTGGAACCCAGTTCAGCTACTGATTGACTGTGTGACTGTAGTACATTATTGTTTTCATTTGATGGATCTCATTAGATAGTAAAATCCATGTTAAATTGCTGTTTTATGGGTTGTTTTTAAAAGTTTGGAACGGATTAATCCATTCTGCATTACTTTCTATGGGAAAGCGCAGCTTGGTTTTGGAACACTTCAGTTTTGGAATGGACTTCCGGAACAGATTAAGTTTGGGAACCAAGGTACCACTGTATATTGTTTTTCAGGGACAGCCAACAGTGCCCTCCACATGTTACAGACTACACTCCTCATCATTCCTATTCTATAGCACCCAACTATAAGCTGTTTCTTGTGAAAAGCTCTGACAATGTTGGCCCAATTTGCACCAGCAATATTTTTGCCAAAATACCTTCCCCCATTCCTCAGTTTTGCTCAAAGTCACCCCAACTGAGCTAAAGACACCCATAAGACCTTTGGATTTCTTACCTAGTGTTTTCCAAATTACATTTTCCATATATCCGCAGGCACAGATGTGGCTTTCAAAAGTATGACCAAGTTTTTAAAAAGTTATGTGAAAAGTAGCTCTTAAGAAGTAAAAAAGAAATGTAATAAAGCACTCCTTTTGGTAACATCAGCTGAGCAAGCGGCCAAAAAGAAAAGCAATTCAGGCTTTGTACCGAGCCAACACATAACCAGTTGCAGACTGCAGTGAATCCTTACCACCACTAAAAATCATTGTGAATTTTGCTACTTTCCATAAGAACCAAGAAAGACAGAAAGGCTTTGCATTTTGAACTTTTGTTCAAACCCATTAAAACTGGATTCTGGTAAGAATCTAATTTTACTACCGAGAATATCTACGTATTTTGTGGAATGGTTTAATTGTACAACATGAGCAGCTGTTCACAGCATGAAGAAAACCAGAGGCTATAAATGGCTTGCATGGGGCCTAAGACTTAAAATTTCAACTTCTGAGATATCAATATTTCAAGAACAATGAAAACTTTTCATGGCTTCTAAATGATTGTTTTTAAAACAAAAACAAAAAAACTTGAACAGTTTTCACCAGGAGTCTCAAAGATGTTTTAAGGCACCATATGTAAGAGGGAGATTCAGTGTTGGGACAGAAATCTGTACGTTGGAGGAATCAGGCTTTTAGCGCAGCACCCTCCTATTAGGGCCTACTGAAAACCTTTCTTTTTCAGCAAGCCTTCTATAAAGAAGTTCTTATCCCAGTCTGCATCTGAATTGGATTTGAAAATGCTTTATACTGTATATGTCTTTACTACATATTGATGTATTTTAATTATTAAACACTTCAGGGTGTTTTCATGGGAAGCAATTCATAAATAAATAAAAAATAAAATGCATAAAAATAAATTCCAAAATTGGTTGTAGGGCCTTCTCCCTTCTGATACATCACCACTTCTTATGGATATACCTGAATATATTTCTCTTATTGCTGCTGTTGCAAAAAAAAAAATAAGGAATACACAGGGATCAAATACAGACAGTTCGTCACTTCTGGTCTCTTCCAGCATTTTCCCTTTCCCTATAAACAAAGTTAAGGACAAAAAAGGTTGACACTCTACTTCTCCTCCCCCCCCCCATTTTTCCTTTGGAGTGGTCCTCTGCCATGAATAGATTCAGTCACTGCTGCCAGAGCTTGCCATTCACAAGGGGTGAAAGTAACATTCTTCTGGCTCCTGCCTTCTGAATAGCTACAATTGAACCGGCCAATGTCAATCTGATGCAGTCACTACTTAAGAGAAGAGCGTTAGCAAGAGCACTTGATCAATCACTCAGTGTTCTAATAAGCAAAACAGATTCTTTTCGTTCCCCTGGTGAGGGGTGAAATAAAGTTGCATCACTGCAAACATATTAATTGATTTCAATGGAACTTTCTCTTCGGTATGCATGCTTAGAATTGCAACCTGTGATCCCCAGATTCTCAGACACAGTTATTTCTAGTTGTTGGGGAAGGTGAGGAAGAGAGATTAATAATAATAAATTGCCTGGGAGCCTAAGTGGAAATCTATTTAATTTCAAATGGAACTCACTTGCCTTAACTGTAGAGTTGCTCCCATGGCACAATCAGCTCCCATGGCAAAATGCACCAGGAAGGAAGGTTTTCTTAACTGCATCCTGCCCCCAATCCTTTATCACTATCTGTCTCTCTAATAGGGAACTCAGCTGGGGAGTGTTGTAGCCCAAAGACTATGAGAAACAAGAGACAGATAAAAAAAAATGCTCGGGGGAACCAAACAGTCTGCAGGAATACAGAAGTATTTAGTAAAAGAAAGTAAGTCTAGGGGGGAAATTGGGACAACATTTCCCCCCCCCCCCAAAAAAAGCATCCCAAAGAGAAATGAGCATGCTCAGTAGCCACAGAATATCTGAGGAAGGGGTGGAATAGATGTTTTGGAAGAGGGCATGGTGAACTGAAACAAGTAGAATTTACTCTGCAACATTTTGTTACTTGTAACAGGCATCCTCAAACTCGGCCCTCCAGTGGTTCTGTGACTACAATTCCCATCATCCCTGACCACTGGCCCTATTAGCTAGGGATGGTGGGAGTTGTAGTCCCAAAACAGCTGGAGGGCCGAGTTTGGGGGTGCCTGAATAATATCTAGCAGGGTGGGGAAAGCTAAGGGGGCATAACCCTTTAATCTGGAATTATTACTACTTCCTTGGTCATGAACTGAAAGCCAGTAATGTAGATTAGCATCACCTACCCAAACATACATGCATGTAGGGAGGACTATTATCCTTAAAATCTCCCCATTACTCAATTTACAGCTGTAATCTAGGCCACATGCGCTCTATTCATTTAACACAGGGAACTCTGAGAAGTGTACCTCTGTAAAAGGAAGAAGGGTCTCTGCTAAGGGTTCTGAGAATTGTTCAAAGTACAATTCCCAGGAGAAGCCAGGACTGTTAAAGTGGTATGATGCCGCTTTTAAATGTGGTCTAAAACACACTTAGTAGAGAGAAAGGGATTCACCTCTGAGTAAACATGCAAAGGAATGCACTGTAAATGTGTGCCAGTAGTTCAAAGAAGCACAGATGGAACAGCTCTAAAGTTACTGAGGCAGCACTGTGTATAGGTGGAGTAGTGAACTTCAGCATACAGAATATGGCAATGGCTCCTCTACTCCATATACAGTGGTACCTTGGGTTAAGTACTTAATTTGTTCCGGAGGTCCATACATAACCTGAAACTGTTCTTAACCTGAAGCATCACTTTAGCTAATGGGGCCTCCTGCTGCCGCCGCACCACCGGAGCACGATTTCTGTTCTTATCCTGAAGCAAAGTTCTTAACCTAAAGCACTATTTCTAGGTTAGCAGAGTGTGTAACCTGAAGCGTATGTAACCTGAAGCGTATGTAACCCAAGGTACCACTGTAAATCCCCACCCCAATATACTGCTCATTGCAACACTTTCCTTGGACTAATAATCTAACTTGCAAACTGGACTTCACTAAGTATAACTAAGATGGTACCAACAGACACCTCAGATATATAGAAAGTATTTCCTCATAAAAGAGAAAGTGAAGAATATACAAACTCTTAACCATCTTGCAGGGAAGCTAGCAGGAAATAAAGACATTGACACATTTATAGTCCTTCCAGTTGCTGTGAAGAAAGAACTTAAGGAAAGGGACACTACAATTCCGGGGCAGGTTGACAGTTGAAAGACAGCAAAGAATTTCAGAGGGTTTTGCATCCCCTGAACATCAGGCCTGAATACTGCTCTCCACCTTATTCCGTGGAATGAGAGATGCTTACCATGCTGTATAGCAGACAAGAAAACATCATTGTGTGTTCTGCACATGACCGAGAACCCATCCCAGATTCCCCTTTGTGTATAATGCACGCATCACCAGCTCCCTCAGGCACATACATCACAACCTTGAAGGCAAAGCCGTGGCGCACCTCACCAGATCACAGCACAGTAGGCAGCTTAGAACCACACTCTGACGAACACAATTCACAGGCATAAGGACAAGTGGGAGTCAAATACACCAGCCTGCTACACCAATCCGGGGAACAATGCAAGACAAAAGGGGCCTGCACACGATTCGCCGAATGCAAAGATAAAGAGGGGGGAAAGGACAATGCATGCACAGCTGCTTTTAAGCCAGCGCATAAACGAACGGCATGCTTGGGGTTTGCTCCCGTGCACTTGCAAGCAGCTCACAAAGCACGGCGCAATCACACAATGCAGCCACCTCCCTCCGACGCAGAACCCAGAGTACGGCAAAGCCCTGGGACGACCCTCGCTCGCTTTTTCTGCCAGATCGAGGAGAAACCCCACCAGGCGCCCCGCCCACCCGCCGGGTGCTCGGCAGACAGAAGGTCCCTGCAGATCGGGGTCACGAAGAGAGCGCAACGCCCTTTGCGATAACACGCGAGCGCACAATGCTCCCCGCCCCCGGGCAACGCGGGGCACCCGAGGACCGAGAGGGTGTGACTCCTGGCAGGACCAGGGCCAGCCCGGAGCGCGCAGCAGCAGCACCCGCCGGGCGAGCCCTTCCCCGCCCCAAGAGCACCCCGGCCACCCGCAGGCTGCCTCGGGGAGAGGCGCACGGAGACAGGCGGCATCTTAGGCCCCTGGCGCTTCGCCTGCAGAGCCCAAGTGGCAGCTCCTCCGGCAGCAAAGCCCGCGGGGCCCGCAGCTTGGTCTGCGCGCCGCCCGCCTTACCTGCTGATCTTCTGCGCGAAGGCGCGGCGCTCGGCCATGGTTGCTCAGGATCGACAAAAGCAAAAGCGCTTCCAGCTTCCCTCGCCGCCGCCGCCGCCGCCGCCGCTGGAGAACAAGTCAAAGGAGCCAGGAATGGGCGCCGTAATGCTCAGGAGCGCCGCGCAGCCACACGGCGTTGCGCGTCCCCGCCCGCCGGTGCAAGGCCTCCCTTTCCAAGGGAAAAAAGGAGAATGCGCCTCTCGTCGCGTATATATGGCCCGGCCAAGGCAAACGGGAGGAGGAGAGGCTGAGGAGGGGTGGTCCCGCTCGCCCCCAAATCTCTCGCGGGCGGGGGAGGGGCTGGGATCCGGGCTCATCCCGCCTCGCGGAGGGGACGAGTCATCGAGGGGAAGGGAGGGCGCGCCTCCGCCCAGCTCCAGGGAAAGAGATGGGGCAAAGGGCGGGGGCAGAGCCGTGATTCCACTTCCCAAAGCTGGGAGCCTCCCTCTTGAATTCCTGACCGGGCTTTCGGGCTCCTGCTCCGCCCACAAGGAAGACGGAGGGAGGAAGAGATGCAGGTTTGTGGGGTTGTGGGAACCCGCGTCCGAAAAGAACCTGCGGAGGCGTGGAAGGAGGATTGAGGGGGGATCCTATCATCTTCTCGCCGTCGCCCGTCATTAAAACTGAAATGGTTGGTGCCTGGCGAGTCTTGTGTTATTTTTCCTAGTTGCACGCTATCTCAGGTTTGGGGGTTTTAAGGCTGGAAACTTTAAAACAAGCAGGAATACTGAAGTTTCGTTGGTTGGTTTTTCGCCACTTTCTAAGCTGCGCCTCTTTTCGGAAGCGGCTTTGGTTTTGTGTCATAAGGGCGAGTGCTGCATAATCATAATACAGAGGGGGGAATTACCACGACGCACACTTCAAAATACCCTTCCCAGTTCCCTCTGCCACTTCCCCTTTCTCCGTAGCTTTGCTATTGACCCCACTTATGATAAACTTCTACTTGTTATTCCTGACTTTTCCCAAACCACCCACCGCCTCTTCCTTACATGAAATCGTAGAGTTGGAAGGGGCCACTAGGGTCATCTAGTCCAACCCCCTAGCTCTCTTTCCTCGCCCGACTTTTCATGCTTTTCAAGCTTAGCCTACCATCGCTGAGGACCACGTGAAGTGTTTGGTTACCATTACAGTACCTCTTTGCAGCCTCCCTTCAGTGACTGAAGTCTGATAGAACAGAAAGTGAAAGGGCTCTCTTCTTTATTCCACCGTGGTATTAACTGCCTTCACATCCTTGCTTTCTCCAGAAAGCTGCCCTAGATAACAGAGAAGTTATTGTTATTAAGGTTATATATTTATATTCTACCTTTCTTCCATTATGGAGCTCAAGGTGGTGTACATTGGGTTCCCAGGCAATTTCCGGTGCAAGCACTGATCAGACCCAGGCCTGATTGGGGTCATTTTATTTTAGAATTATGTGATTTGAAGGGGGGAAACAGCCTTTAGGTTCCACCATAAATAGGACTAACAAATACATGCTCTTCTTCATCACTATAAGGGAGAAAAAGGAAAACGGTAGGGGTTGTCCTGTCCCCAAAAATCAATGCAAAGGAATTATCACATTTACTGTCTATAAATCAGTGGTACAGTTAGGGAATTTGGCCTTAATGTTCTTTATGGGTCCTTCTCTGGTAACACTTACTTTACAGTGTGGTAAGCCAGCCATTTGGGAACCCCTTGCTTCCAGCTGTGCAGAAGGGGAGACAGGCGAGTACACTTGCACTGGACCTTGGAGGGCTAAGCCAGCTGGGGGCCTTGCCAAGGACTGGATGCTTTTTTGAGTTTATCACTTGAGTCCAACAGGACTCCCACCCTCAGCATCAGACAAGCTCTGTACAGGCCTGCCCTGCTCATTCTGCTATGTTGGGGCCCTGTACATGTGTCCCAAAGTTCTGCCCTGGTTGGCAGCATCACTGGCATTATCTGAAATGTCAGAGAGCCCACTCCACTGAAACCACAGAAATTCAGTAGCTGCCAGCATGGGCATAGCCAAGGGGAGAGCCTTCTGCCAACCTCGCAGTTGGAAAGCATGCCAGTGCAAGTAGATATATAGGTAAAACAATAGAAATACTTAAGTAACTGAACAATCAAGTCAGTTCTGCCCCCCCTAACAAAAGTCCTGCCCACCCCCCATGGCTGCCACATACAAGGCTCAGGATATCCCTGGAAGTTTAGAATGGTCCTACAGTTTAAAAGGATGGCAAGTAGCTTCGCAGAACAGCAGAAGTGCCTTGTCTTGAATTTTGAGGAGTATCTGGAATTGGTCACCGCAAGAGAGATGGTTATTGCCTGATCTTACATTATCTGGACAAACAACTGCAAAACTAGTATTCCTATATGTGACTTGTACGATTTGTTCAGCTTGTATAAGGTAGCTAGAGGTGCTTCTGATTGTAAAACAGAAGGTTACAATCTGCAGAAAACAACAGATGTTTATTCCATAATGTTATTCCACTATATGAAGTCCATATAATAAACGCTAGGTCTCTGCAGTGTTACTTAGTTTATATATTTGATCTGGTAACAAATTTAAACTTTTTTTCATTAATTGTTAATTACTATTTCATATTCACATTGAAATATCTCACATTTAAAATGTCAGTGCTCAGTTTTCATTAATAAATTGCTTTGAAATGTTGCTTATCTCATTCCCTCTGCTTTGTCATATCCTGTCTTTATTGCTGGGTTTCAGTCCTGCTTTGATTTGACTTGGTATTAACAGCACACACTGAATAATTCCATTAAAGCAGACAGTATTTCACATGGGGATAAATGTCTGAAAAATCAAATTGCTAAAATATGTGGAGTTAGGGACAGGGCTGCCTTCGTTATTTGCTAGTATGAAGCACATATGATTTCAGTACTGTAATGCTGCCAACAATAAAACAAAAAACAGCTATTTCATGCAACACTGCAGTGACTCATTAACGTTGTGTTTATCAAGTATTTTGTCATACTTTGCTATGTATATATGAGTGTGCTGTCCCCACTCTGGGATCTTCTAAATAACCAATACTTTGGCCCATGTGGCCCATGTGAAAACTTAAAAGGCTAACCTTTTTTTTCCTTAGGGAAGTGAAACAAAATTATGCTGTCAGCAGAAAAAATGTGTATTGTTTGTGTAAGTGATCATAGGGTACAAAAATTAATAATCCACAGTCCTCATTTCTAACAAGCTCTTCTGAGACCTGGTCTGCAACAGCCCTGTTTTCAGTCTATTGACTGCCAGATGATTTAGACTACAATCCTAAACACGTCTATATACTCCTGGGAGAATTGATAAACTCAATGGGACTTTTGTTGTATAGGATTGCACTGTTTAGACTACAGTGCAGAATTTGAGGCCCAATGTAACATCCAACTAAGGTGTTATGTTAGTGACAAATTCCAGAAGCTAGCACTATCAGCATGAATTTAGCATAACAGATTCACACAAAGCCTCTTCCAGTAAATTTGAACCAAATAGGTATGTTGGCCAAAGTCTTGTTATAATATATTTTAAGGTGTTCAGGTCGTAACTCACCATATCTGAGAGCTAACATTTTAAAATAAATGTTATATCTTGGAAAAGCAGACTAAACAAAGACGTAGTGGGCAAGATGTAAACTTCTATGCTCACACTGAAACATTCCCTGTTTTCTTTTCTGTCCTTGTTTTCCTCCCATCTTTAAAAACAATCCCTTCATCTGAAATATATGAATAGGAATAAGATATATGCAACTCAGGCCCAGTTTCTTTATACACTGTCTGCAGTGGTTTTCTGAAGAGCTCAGAAGTCTACTTTGCAGGGTTTTTAGTGTGGCTGCCACTATTTTGTGGAACGGTATTCCTGTCAAGATATGATAGGCACTCAATATCTGCACTTTCCTGAAACAATTGAAGACATTTTTGTTTCAACCACATTTCCCAGCTGGATAAATAGGCATTTTGCAAGGGTCTACTTTGTACAGTTTAGGCTTGTTTCAAGTGTATTTATTCTTTATGTATTTTTAACAACTTTTAATTACCTTCAGTGTAAATTGCCTTGAGACGGTTGTTTAGAAGGTGACCAATAAATTATTGTTGTTAAGGGCACATTTACCTGGGAGTAGGTCTCATTGAACCCAGTGGGACTTACTTCTGAGTAGACCTGCTTGTAATTGCACTGTAGCTGTGAAATCAACACTCACTCAGGTGAGTTGTGTTTTAAAATTGCAGCCTAATCTTGCAACTTGTATGTAAATGTAGCTAGTGTCGTATTCATATGTTTGCAGTATATAACAATCACAGTAGTTAAGGAAGAAGAAATTGGTAAATTATTTTTTATGCTTTTAAAATCAAATTACAAAATGTATCAGGCATAATATAATTTTAATACTGCATGCTGAGCACATGGTGAACAATTACATTTCTAGAAGGAAACTATTAATAGTAATATGGGAAGTGCCCAGAATAGGCACTATTAATTAACCTGACTCTTTCTGCTTTTTAAAAAAACCATCTTATTTCTATTTCTAGCCTTCTGAGACTGTAATCTAAATGTATTCATTTTCACCCTCTGTGGAGAAGACAGTTTAATGGAATTGTACATTATTACTTTACTTACAAGCAGATTGCCTTGGCTTCCTTTTCTAGTCATCTAACTATTCTGGCCTTCCTAAGAACCTGAATAGCCACACAGTCTGTTTTCAGTGCTATGACTCAGCCCTGAGAATGTGAAGAGTAACTTTGAGCATGTCCAAAAAAATCCTGTATCTTAACCTGCGTAACCTCAAGCAATGCCTACATCTGGGATTGTAAGAGCACTTGGAGTCACAAGAGGTTATTTACACAGGAGTGCTACCTTTGATGCCCCTCACTGCAGAAATTATGCAGTGCCTAACGCTTTCCCTGTTGCATTTGTCCCCCATCTTGCTTTATCATCTGTGATCTTGGTTTCTAAGGATGAAGATAGATATTGTAAAGTCTGATGGAAGTGGCTTGAACACCCATGTGCTGCATGCTGAGGCATTTGTTTCCAGGGCAGGGAATGTTCATTCCTTATTCATTGCATTTATGGTGTGTCTGTCTTCACTCTGTCCTGACTTCCTGGACAGGCTAATTGCTTGTTTCACGAGTTTAAAACTACAGAATGACCTACCAGACCTGATGCATGTCTTGGTCTTCAATTTGCACTTGCTTACCTGCTAGACTTCTGATGGTTTGCTCAACCTGTTATGTGGGTGAGTGACATTGAAACATTGCCTTCGTTCTTGGCCTGGAACCCCCAGACAAGCAAAATCAAGTGTGTATATCAGTTTTAAATGCAACACATCTCAATAAATCCTGAAGTTGGTGAGTAACATTCATGAGTTGAGGATCTAATAACAATATGACCCTGGCACATGCTGCATTGGAAAAATGCACAGAGAAGTCTCAGGATAAAGCTACCTTTTATTTTTATTTTTTAAAAAATGTTACGAGCACTAAAAATCATTTTTGCAAATTACAATGTAGAGAAATGCTGAGAATCATGGGCAGTAACAAATAGTCTCAGCTTTCTTATCCGATACATGATGAAAACAGCATAAAGAAGTGTATATCAGCCTCTAAAGTACAGAATTTGAATACCTTTTAAATTCTTGCTACTACTGCTCATACTGCTACTACTTCTACTTGTTTACCCAGTGTTCCACAATGTAGATTGAAGGACCTTCTCTATACAACTACTGTAAAAAGCTAAATAAAATCTTTCACCTCACTGAATCTCAACAAGCAAATGGGGAGGGGGGAGTATTTCAGGTTACATTTTCCAATATAGCTGCAGCTCAGTAACAAGCTACTACATCTGTGCCAATGAACTTAAATCATAACAGATGGATGAGGCTAGTAGAAATGTATACATGACCTTGTAAGGAAGACCAACAGATATCACAGACTGTCTGACTCAATTTTTTTCAGTGCATGGAACATTAACCAAAGGAAGTGAAGGAAAAACTGAATTAGTATATGAAAAGGGCCAGAGTTGCCTCCCTGCTCCTCATACGCTTCAAATAACACTATCCACTAAAATTCACATGAACAACAAATCTTGTGTCTCTAGTGCTGACAGGCAGCATTTCTGAGAGCCATAAAGTCCCACATACTTGCCCCACTGTGATTCCCCAGCTACATTCAACCTGCTTTCTAACCATACTCTCTTCCTTATAAAACCTGCTTATCTGCATATGTTTAATTATTTACAGAATTCTTATCTACTATAGCATCAAGTTAATTAGTCCTAAATAATTATTGTTCTGCATTGCTCAAAAAAGGCTGCTATTAGAGCATTTGTCATGTAGGCCCTGTATCACCCAGACTCCTCTTTTTGCTTTATCACTGCATCACTCAGGTACTCTTTTGCATTTCCTCTTAAAGACAATATTTACATAATGGGGGCATATGACAATTAACCTACCGTATTTTTTAATGTATTGGACAAGGTTTTTTACTCAAAAATCATGTCAAAAAAGGGGGTCATCCAATACACAGATGGTGGCATGGGGTGGGGGAGAAGCGGGGGGCTGCCAGCCATGTGGTTGGCGGGAGTGCAGCTTCCCCCGATGCTGCAGCGAGCGGGGAGCGATCTGGGGGGTGTTCCCTGTGCACAGCTGTGTGGAAGGGAGAAGCTGTATGCTGCCAGCCAGCTCATTGGCAGGAATGCAACTTCCCCGGATGCCGCTGCTCTAGGGGGGCACTCCCTGGGTTTTTTCCCGCATGCGCCAGCATCAGGGGAGGTTGCACTCCTGCCCACCGGATGGCTGGCAGAAGCACAAATTCCCCCAATGTCGCTGCGTGCGGGGAAACGATCTAGGGAATGTTTCCTGTCCACAGCTGCCTGGGGAGAGAGGCTCAACAACTTTGGGCCATCTCCCCTAATTTTCTTAAATTTTTATCCCCCAAAATAGGGGGGAGTCTTATACATGGGGGCATCCTATAGACGGAAAAATATGAGATATTATGTGGTGTCTCTGGCAGGAAACCTGTGGGCCTTCAGATGTTGCTGGACTCCAGTTCCCATTATCCCTGAGCACTGGCCATACAGACTGAGGCTGATGGGAGCTGGGAGTCGCACAAATAGGGTGGATTAGAAAACTACATATCTCAGTTGGCAAAGCCCAGGATAAAGAGATGCATATTCTCCATTTGATGGAAAACTATATAATGAAGAAGATGCCAGGCACACCTCTGGGTGGGTGGGAGAATTAATCCTCCTCAATGGAGAGGGAGAGAGGATCAAGGGAAAGCACATGTATACACGAATGCTATTTATTAATTTCATTTAAATACTGCTTTATAGAACTTTTCTGAAGTAAGAGCTTCATTGGCTTCCAGCAACTTCCTATTTGGCTCCGCAGAATTCTAGACAAAACTGTGACTTAGTATTGCTCCTTTTGTTTTCCCATTTCCTCATGTACAGGAAGCTTCTAAACAATTGACTTCTGGCCATTAGCTTCCTATGAGGTTAGTTGTTAATATGAACGTTTATTATATCTGTCACTATCTGGAAATTGAGGAAATGGCTTGCAGCTAATGATCTACGCTTTGGGAGAGACAGAATTTAATATCAAGGTGTGTGTATTTCTTTGTGCATGTGTATGCAGGTGCATGCATGTATATGCTTATTAAATACAGGGAGCACTGCTAGGACATCTAGTTATAGGACCAGCCCAAGACATTTTGACACCTGAGGCGAACCACAAAATGGTGCCTCCACACCAAGGAAGAAAATCTATATTGGGAACAAGGGAGAGAGGAGACCAGTAGCTCCTCCTATTTGCCAAGAGGGTGCTGCAGAGATGCCACTGCAAGGGGCTGCTGAGATGGCAGATCCAGCCTCCAAGGAGTGCACAACAGCTCTTGCCACCACCACGGCAGCAGGTGATGCATTCCTTGGAGGCCGGATCTGCTGCCCCTGTGGTTCCTGCCACCTGAGGTGGTAGCCCCACCTTGCCTCATGAATGGGCCGTCTCTGCCAAATTATAAAACTGTGAATACTGTAGGGCAGAAATGGGAAACTTTTGTCCATCCAGAAGTTATTAGACTCAAACTCACATCAGCCGCAGCCAGCATGGTTAATGGTCAGGGTGAATGAGAGTTGCAGTCCAACAGATGGAGGGCCCATGTTTCCCACCCCGCTTTGTAGTGAAGACTGAGTTTCAAATTAAAAGGGAGAATTAGACCGCAGATAGATGTGAAACATTACGCAAGTATTTATTCAGCTGACGAAAACGACCTGAAAGCAAGTAGTAGCTGTATACTGATATAGCAAAATATCTATGTGAATTCTTAAAATGTTTGCATAATCAGACACTCATCAAAAAGTTCTGTTGTAAAAGGAAGGCAAAAATGACTGCATTTAGATGCAGATAGCACTAAGTGCAGCACTGTGAATAGAAATGAATATATGTCAACAAGGAACATTAAATTAGTGCAATCACTGAATGGGCCACTGACCCTATTTCACTGGAAGAATTTATCCTTTTTAACAGAGTTCCAAAGAACACAATTACATACGTGAATTTGTTCTTTTTGCATTTTAAATGTTTACTGCATTAGTTTATATGTACTATATGTCTTAACGTGGGGTGAAGAACCCTTTTCGGTCTCACACTTCATCATCGATAATCATTTGGGGGCCACATGACAAACTTAGCTGAGAATGAAGGTCACAAGCACGCTGACTTTAAAGACTTTGACTCTTCACAGTAAGAATATAGCTCTTAAAAAACTTGCAAGTTAACACTTTCCTTAATCATTCACTTTCCTTATAATTCAGTTACTTCTTTTATCACAAATCTTGGTCTGCTGATGAGCTACTCCAGCATTTATTTGGCCTTGGTATTTCAATAGTGGACCGGTTATGGTTATCATTACATTTCTATCCTGCAAGTTGAAGGTCTTCAGTCAAGGTGTTTTTTTGGCTATTTCATTGTCATGAGCGATGTTATTTTTGGAAAGGAGGAATTGTTACAAAGTATATAGTTATTTATGTTAACTTTTAAACCAATGGTTACAAAGTAAATGACTGTGCAGTGACTGTAATTGGAGACAAAACAACCTGACTTTGCATTTGCAGGATATTTACCTCTTTCCAAAATTGTGAGTTTCAGTTTCAAAACACAAAAGTGTTCTATAATCAAAACAAAGAAAAAGCCAGTTCTGCAATAGAAGTCTCCCTATGTTAAGTGGAAATGAGAAAGAAATTCCAAAGGTAGCTATTTTAGCTTAAAAGCAGTGAGCAAGCACAAGTGTATCTTTAAATAAGATACACATAGTGCAAAGGTATAATAAAATTTTGGATAAAGATGCCATTAGAAGAATTATAATTAAAATACAGTGCATATTGTAGTAAGGCATTCATATTATTGTGAAGTGGGAAACCTGGCCAAATTGAAATTAAAATTATGTGGGTGCCATGCCTGACTTAGGTTTTTAAAATAATACAGGCAAATGTGGCTTTTATTTGGTTTTATCTTTCAATTAGTACATTGGTTTTCAACTTTTTCTGACCCACTATCAACACATTTCTTGATCTGGAGGCCCATTTCTTGATTCCCCCCCCCCTTTACCATTCATTTGTTAGGTGGTAGTGCTGCTTGAGATCCACCTTACATCATGGCCTGGCAGTGGCTTCTGACCCAGATGAAGACCCATGAACTACTAGTATACACACGCCTGTTTTGCTTTCTGTAACTTACCTTTCTCTCTCAGAAACTTTAAATAAAACAAGCATTCCATTGCTTGGGAGGATCTACATTATGCAAATTATCCACATAGGACCTTACATTAAGAGGGCCATCTGCTGGCGACTAGTTATATCTGCTAAATAGTATCAAGTCCAAATTGTGCCTGAGTCCAAGGCTACTTGGGTCAGTGTAGGTGTAGGACAACTATAAGAAAAGCAAACCTTTCTGTGTGGGTCTTTTCTGATAATATTTTACTTTTATTTTATCATTTTAAAAGTAATTTGTACATTATAATGGTTTTTAATGTATGTGTATGAAATACACCTTAGAGTTGATTGGAGGTTATGTTTTATCTATTTCTACATACTGTACATACATATTTATACATACATTCGTACAGAGCCATTTTTCTAGAAAAAGAGGTGCTGGAACTCACCATGAATGCTTCCCTCATTCTCTTAGAATGGCAATGGTGCCCACCTGAGAGGTGCCGGAACTGAAAAAAAGCCCTGCATACATAAAATATGAAAATGCACTTAATTTTAATACTTAACAGTCACAATGTATTCCTATTTAGAAAATGGATATACTGTATGTTAAGCTGGTAGTTGTTTGCACGGAGAGATAGGCCTACACAACGTTTGCCTGGCTACAGCTTAATCCTCATATAACTTACGGGCTGAAGCAAGCACTCTATGGCTAGTTGCAAAGTATTTTTAGTGTTGTCATTTGCTCTATTAGGAAAATACGCGGTCAAGTTAGAAGGAGCAGAATTTATTTTGTACAGTATTCAGGGGGCACAGAGTGGCTGGGGAACCCAGCCAGATGGGCGGGGTATAAATATTACCATTACCATTATTCATTATCATTATTATTGGCCAAAGAAGAAAATTCTAGGAAACTGAGGTGTCCAACGGTCTCGTTTTCTCTGGGTCTGAACTACCAAAGTTCTTCAAACTTCGGAGACTACATCTCCCAGAGCGCACTTCTTTCTCAGCGCAGGGGCACCCTCTTACGCCACTGGAGCAGTGCATTCTGGGACTTGTAGTGTCTGGGCAGCTAGCAAATAAGAAGAGTCGCAGTTTTGAATTCCCGCCCTCCCGCTCGCGCCGGTGGTGACCCTCTGCTGTGTAGGCAGATTTGGTTTCCTCCTCAGTCCCGGAAGCGGCGCCACTGGGGGATTCGTAACGGCGCCGACTGGCGCTTATGGTAGCCGGAGTGGGTCAAAAGAGTCGGTGGTGAAGATCGGAAAGTTAAAAAAAAAGAAAAAGAGTTTTAAAACAGGAGGGCCTTCCCCCTCCCCTTTCTCGCCTCCTTGTGACTCCGGCGTCCTCGGTGAGCGCGAACTTTAGGGGTCGGGTTGGGGAAAGGAGGACTTCGGGTTCGGGAAAGGAGGACTTCGGGTTCCTCGGGGCCGCTTTCAGTGGGACAAGCATTTCAAGGCAGGGGGACCCTGATGTGCCTTGGGGGTTCCTCTGGAAATCCTTTGGGGTTTGGGAACGGACGGGGAGCAGCCTTGTCTTGTTGAAGAAGGAGGGGATTTTTTAAATGGGACGTTGAGAGACATACACAGCCATCTCTTCCTATATTACCCAGTGATTTTGGGAAATAACGGCCTCTGCTTTTTGAGCTTTATCTAGAGGTTTTGCAATAAGGGCACATCTTGGGTCGTGGCAAAAAAGGGACGTCCCTGAATAAGGTTTCCGCTCGCAAATTTATCTCGTCCCACTTCCCTCAGTTGCTCCATCTGGGTGCTGAGATGCCACAGATTACCATTTTGGTCTGACATCTGTCCAAACAAGGCGTTTCAGGCTACAGCTGTGTAGAGAACTTAGCATTTCAGGGTTCGTTCGTTCGTTTGTTTTTACTTATTTACTCTAAGCCACCAAAGCAACTTTGTTATAGGGTGGCATACAAATGTCATACATAAGTAATAAAATCCCATTCAGTTTGGTTGCTTATTGATACTTAGGCTGCAGCCCTGTACATCTCGGCACATGAGGAACTCGCTTGGAGTTCAGTGGGTGTTACTTCCAGGTATGTGGGTACAGGATTGTCAACTTAGTGGTTTTTTAAACAGCCTTCTAAAAGAAACAGTGTGAATGTGTGCCAACCCCATTTAGGACACCTTGGCAGTGACAGTGCTCTTTTTCATCTCCTGTTAAAGGTATCAATTTATTTATTTACTAATGGCTCAGGTCAGTATGAGGTGAGAATAACCTCTTGTCTTCAGTAAAATCTAAATTGGTTAAAGCTACCTCAGGATAAATTTGTCCTGCTTAATATAGGCATCCCCATCAGACCAGCGTTGCACACCCTTTTGTACTTTTTTTTCTCATGATCTGTATAAATATAGATAAAAATATAGATAAAAACAACACCAAACACACCTACTTATTTCTCTGGCATTTATCCTGAGTCTTTCCCTTCTACATCTAGCCCCAATATTTCTCCTTAACACACACATTCATTCCCCAAGAGAAACCGCTGTCCTCTAAGCTTTCTCCTTATTCTCCATGATCTTAGCCTGCAAATGATCCAGTGCTTTCAAACAACAGTCTTGGAAGCAGCTTTGGGTTTTCTGGTACAGTATCTGAATAAAAATAAGCTTACAGTTTTTGGCTAGCCCTGGTAGCCAAGCCAAAATTGTGGTTTTAAGGACCCTTCCCCTTTCCTTGTCACTTACTTCACCCTGCGCCCCTGCACATAGTCAAGGACTGTCTTCTTTTGTCCCTCCCTAGCTTCAAATCTGGAGCTCAAAAGAGCTGCAAGGAGTTGCGGGTTTGGCTGCTGTATCATACATGATGCCTAGGCATTAAGGAAACTCTTGCTTCACTTTCTTGCTGAAAAGAGGGAAGCGTTCCATTGTTAGCCACTACAGGCTTGTTTCCAATTCTCCAAAACATTGTTGGAAGAGTTGGAAACATTATGCACAAAACCACCCAAATGAATTTAGAATCTTGCTGACTGTCATTAGTATGACAATTGAATAAGCTCTAATGCAGTTTCCTATGTTGTCTCAATAATTTATATTTTGTATGTTCCATATGGGAAGTGTTCCAAGAGTGCTTTGGATTGATAGCTTCTTGTTGCATAAGAAATAAAAATAGTGTGCTTTGAGATTCAATTAGGGCAGGGCTAGATAATGTAATGTAATCTAATGCCCTCTAGATGTTGTTGGATTCAAAATCCCATCATTCCTGGCCATCGGCCATGCTTGGGGCTGACAACAGGGGTATAAATAATAAAACTGTTGTTATTATTCTTCACATCTGGAGGGCACAATATTGGTGACCCTTGATAGGTGCTTGGGCTTATTTTATTCCTGAAATAGCCAGGGAAAACTTTCAGAGTTGCAGGTCAATTTTAGCTTTACAAATGTCCTTGATCTTAAAAAGGCAATGAAAGAAATCAGCCCCCCAGAAGCTGCTATTCTTTAGCCATTTACACTGACATAAAATCTGATGGAGCATATGCAAACTTATCCCTTTCTGAAGTTATGTAAAAACAACCTGTGATTGTTAAAATGAATGCTGATACACTTATTTCCATTCAGCATTGTTTATGTAATGAGATGTCTGTTCAAAATTAAGTACTAATCTTGTGAAGAAATTCTTGCTTTGCTAACCTTGCTTTGTTTGCTTTGCTGTTTTCCAATGCAAATATTTACAGAAGTAGAAAGGAAGGTTAACACTCAACAATAGTTCCTCCATCCATATCCATCCAAAATCTATATCGCAGCAATATCGTTAGTAGCAGCAAAAAGACAAAGGAATAAATTAATATAGTATGTGAACAAGCAAATAGAAACCTGACGTATTATGGTCATTATATAATAACAAACAATGTGATCCATATACAAGCCAGTGAAATTATTTAAACAGTACACTACAAATAGAAAAATTCCCCAATCAATTTGGAGTAAGATTTCCATGATTAAAACTCATTTCATGCTTTTTCAACTAACAGAGAGCATGTATGAATGGCAGCCCTCATTGCCTTCATTCTTTGGTGTTTTTCTTCCTTTCTCATTAATGTCAGTACAATAGACCCAGAAAACATATTATTAAATATATATTTTTTAAATCACCCACTCTATGATATAGAATGTATAATGTAAGGCCACTATACATAATGTAATTGAAATACCTGTTAAGTTCTGTTAAATGCTTTCATGGTAATCTTACATCAAACATCCAATATTATATTTCTTGACTTGGCACAGTATTTGGTGACATTTTGGTTAGCCTGTTAAAGGTATTGCCTTAATACAGATTTTGATTTTTTTTTAATGAGCCAACACATCTGACCTTTACTTGTATTCTTCATTTTATAATTGAAAGCCATGCAACGTATAAATTTTCTAGTGAATTTTTAAAGTAGCTCTTTTGCAAGAATAATCTAACATATTACAGGAGACTTGGTTTTGGTAATTTCTTTTTAAGCATACTCCTCTTTTTGTTTGCAACCCAGATTTCTTCCCATGTAATACATTTTGGACTGGGATAGAACCCAACTCTCTTAAATAGAGCATTAATATTCATGAGCCCAGAGTCCTGCTTCTGAACAGAATAGACATAATATAAAACTGTGTCCCTTTTGCAGCAATTCAAATATTTTTCTCTGTCTTCCAATTAGTGTTTAGGTGTTCTCAGATGTACACCAATGTAGTCTATGTACACAGGACAGTTTACTGTGAAATAGAGAGCATTTGGAGGACATTATGTTTTATTTAGCGTTGGATGATAATTTTACTGTTGTATATTTGGAATAAAATGTTTTTATTATTTATTCATAGAAGTTACAATTGCTTTTCTCTCTGCAAGTGGAGGCTTCTGAGATTTTATTGCTCTTCCTAGTCACAATATGTTTAACCACCTAACAACACAAGCATGCTTAGCTATGCCCTGAGTGTTCATGGATGTGTTTATTCCTTTTCCTTTTGCAGTAGCACAGATTAGTGTCTTTTGAGACAGTGATGGCTTTTCCTCTTCATTCTGAACATGGAGGCCGCAGGGACAGATGAAGTAGAGAAAATAAAATCAAAGTTTATGTCTGCATGGCATAATATGAAATACAGTAAGTGAAACGCGATAAATTGCATTGCTTAAAACAATTAATGGAAGAATGCAACCTCATCTTTGAAAATGGATTGTGCATTGTCTCAAATGACTGAAGCTGGTTTGCTGTTCCCAGTTAATGTTAACTGTTGTTAGTGCTGGTGCAGATGTAAAGCTAATACTACAAGGGAAGGAAGTGGGAATTTGCACAACAGAGAGCATGAGTCGTTTTTTTGAACTCTGAGGCCCAGTGGACTCATTCGGATGTAATGCCTAAGCCATTTCGTATTATGTGAATGAGACTTGGGTTTGTCAACTTCCTCCCCATCTCTCCTCTCTCAGTGCAACTGCAAAAAGGAGATCAGAAGCATTCACTTCTATTTTTAGCTAACCTTTGTTTAGCATTATGTCCAAAGCAAACTATTTTACCTATGGTTTATGTAAACAAGCCAGCTTTAAGCCATGGTTTATGAAGTTGGCTTGTTTTCATAAACCATAGATAAAGTTTAACCACAGTGTCGGGTTTGGGTGTAATGCTAGACTGCCATCGATTGAAAAGAGAGCTTTTGATCTCATTGTGGCAGTGTCAGAGGAGGAAATACATGAACCACAGTTTAGTACTGTTTCTGAATCAAGCCAGTGAGATAGCAATTAGGGTATGTTTAGTGCTAATGAAACATTGTTGCTTTGTCCTTGCTTAAGATCTCAACTGTACGGTTAAAACATAGTTTAGCTGAGTAGTCTTCAACCTTTTCAGACCCAGTGCCCACTTTCAACCCAAATATGTACATGGGAAATAATTTCTTAATTTTTTTACCATATATTTGTATGGTGGTAGTATGACCTGTCTTAAATCAGGCCATGACCTGGTGATCGGTCCCAGCTGAAGACTGATGATTTAGCTTGTGAAACCCAACCTTTCCCTTGGAGGGCATCTGTAGATAGACCTACTTGTCATCTTGCAGGTTGGGAGGTTGATGACGTATGAAACTGCAATAGCCATGATTAAGAAAGTGGCTGTGTGATTTCTCCATTAGTTGACAAATTTTTCCTTCTAGAAATTTCTGCACCTCTTTGGACACCTACTCCTTTGTCACTATTAAAAGAATCACTTGCACTTAAATAGTCAGCAATAGCTGGGGATAAATCAGTGTATTTCCCCATTCTGTAAATTCCCTTTAATCAGATATCTATGACAGATACAAATCTATTCTGATATCATAGTCCACGAGGAAGATGCTAGAAAAGGGGAAGAAGAGGATAGCTTGAGAAAAGAAAATATTTATGAAACTTTCTGCAGAAATAGCCAAAAGAGCAACTGTTGCTTTGTAGTTCCTAATAATTAAAGCTTAAAGAAAGCTTAAAAGATTCTACTAGGTTTTTGTCAGGTTTCTGCTCTCAGTAAAGAGAAACTCAAAAGACATAACTATTTGAAGACTTTTTTTAAAAAAAACCCCACACCAGTCTTTAATTCTGTTGCTGTTTAATTTTTATTGTTTGCCCTGGATTTCTGGTCCCTATTTTTAATGTGCTTTTAGCCTTCAATCTAGCTGTTTTTCAGCCCCATTTAGCCTTTCCTTCCTCTATGCGAGGAGCAGATCAGGGCTGAGTCAGTGTGAGCACCCCCTGCCCACAAGTTCCCATGACCATGTTGAGGACTGAATATGTTTTTGTATTTGATTGCTTTGAGTGTTGCCTTTCAGAGGGATGAAATGGGCTGGATAGAAATGTTGTATGAATGTTTATTTATTTGAAACATTTATATACTACCTGTATCAAACAAGATCGGATTTATTTCTCAATACTGTGTTTCCACTAGTTGTTACTGCTGCTTGGAAAGTGAAACTTTCTATGTATGCTTGTTTTTAAAGTGCAGACATCAACATAAACTATTTAACAAATTTAACATAGGAATAGCCTAAACCCTATTTGCGTTGTACAAAGCAGAGGAACTTGTTTTTAATAAAAGCTGAGACTGCTCATTTTCTTCCTTGCTTTCTGTGAACTTCATTAAAGTTGGCCTGGAGATCATTTCTAAATGTCTTACTTTGCTTTTCTTCTTCTTTATAGGCTGGGTGTTGAAAACAAAAACTTACTTTAGCAGAAATTCTCCTGTCTTTTTGCTGGGAAAATGCTACCATTTCAAGACTGAAGGTATGTGCTGCAAGCATGTAACTTGATCTTCAGTCCAAATGGACATTGATGCATATATATTACTGTTTCCCACTTGCAATAAGTGGCTGCTGGAAAAGTCTTACATTTCATATGTGAAGGATCTTCATAGGACATATTAAAGCTCTGTTTCCTTACACCCAAAGTTGTACACACAGCTACTAACACAATATAGTCTGTGTGAAGCCAGCATATACCTCTCAGATCCTCTCTACTTTGTTAAGGACCTTGATGAGTGCAGTTGGAGGGTTGGGTGAGGCATCCATAGGCCTCAAATTCTTTATAGTGGCTTGTGAGCATGTGCAGACTGGGCAAACAGGGCTTTGTAAAATCCTGTGCCAATTCATTTGTGTCTAGGCAACAATTGTGCTTATATGTCAATTACAGCCCTGCCTTAATGTTAGTTACCGTATTTTCTTCGGTTTTCCTTTCTGCAAAAGTTGTATGCAGGATAATTGTTTCTATAATATGGAAGAATGATATAACAAAAACCAATCTAAACTGGCAACTGTTTCTGTTTGCCTTCTGATTTTTATGTATTTTTTTCTCCCACATTTCCTTTAAATATTCTGACCTGAAGACACTGGCTTTACCTTTACTCTTTATGGAGTGAAGCCTCTAGCTCAGGGGTAGGTAACCTAAGGGCCATGGGCCACAAGCAGCCCACAGGGGTCATTTAACTGACCCACGAACTGCCCCCGAACCGAGCCGCCCACTCGGTGAGTCCCCGCGCACTGTGCTAAACCGGCACAGCGTGGCTCAGGGACTCACTTGTGCAGTGCCGGAAATCATGTCTCCGCATGCTCAGACGCTGAAAATCGCGTCTGTGCAGGTGCAGACACCGGAAATCGCGGCCGTGCGTGCATGTGATCCGGCCCACGGAGGGATCTTCGCTGGAGTGAACCGGCCCAGTCGAGGTAAACTTTGCCGACCCCTTCTCTAGCTGTATATTCATTCCCTAGGGCAAATACCTGTAAGCTCAAGTTACTATTTTTGTTTTATTATTTTGTAGAGATTTCTCACAGTGGGCTTTGTACTGTTCACAGTTCTGATAAATTTTACAAGATTTTGCAGTTGGTCACTTACTTAAAACAAGTACTAGTTTGTTATGTCTCTCTCTTATAGAGTCAAGTGACACGTCACCAAATGGGTCAAATTATGATATAACAGATGAAGGGATTTCAAGAAATGTGGAAGAGTTCCGTAAAGATTTTATTTCCAGAATATGGCTGACATACAGAGAAGAATTTCCTCAAATCAAGGGCTCAGCTTTAACAACAGACTGTGGCTGGGGCTGTACCCTGAGGACTGGTCAGATGCTTCTAGCACAAGGACTTATTCTTCACTTTCTTGGTAGAGGCAAGTTCCCCAGATTTTTGACCTATTCAGTTAACTTTTAGTTTTTTATTTGAGGGAATAGGTAACCAAAGGAATTGGGCCATGTGTGCTTATGAGAATGAAGTGTGTTAGAATTGTAGAGTTTGAAGGGACCATGAGGGTCTTCTATCCCAAACGCCTGCAATGGTGGAATTTATTGCCCAACATGGGGCTCAAACCCACAGCCCTGAGATTAATATTCTCATGTTCTACCAACTGAGCTATCCTGAGTGTTAGCCTTTCAAATTCAGTAGTTACATGCAATGCTTATTAGGTTTTTATTCTGAATGATTTTTAAAGAACAGTGTGGGGGATGTATTGGTGGGTGTTGTGAAACTCTGTAAAAACCATAATTATGCAATCCTTTTCCAAAATGGATGCAACTTTCTAATGCCTGTGTTTGGCAAGCATTATAGTATATGTTTTCTTCCCCCAAAATATGGTGCTCTTCTAATGTTTTTTACCCCAAAGATACCTTGACTTTTGTTTCTTATTTAGCATTTGAGAGGATGTAGCCTGTTCCGAAATCTTTCTAAGGCAATATCTTGTGGCATTGAGTTTCACAAACTAGTTGTAAAATCATTTTGAGGAAATTGCCCATTTAATAATTTTAAATACAGATTAAAACAATTCAGTTTAACTAAAATTTATTCTAACTTATTGGAAACCATGTTTAATTCATGGAAAAATGAAAAATAATTCAATTGAAAAGTTAGCAGTTAAGTTTGGTGTAATTCAATGACATTTATTAATTCATCGATGCCCCTTAATCCTGTTCTGTGTGAAAAGATTTCTATGTTGTGGTGGACCTGTTATAAAATCAGTGTTGTTGTACTTTTATTCGGAAACTCTGAGATCGTCTGGCTGATGCTAAATCTCTGTTGTTTAGTATAGAGAACAGACAACTTTAAGCTTCTTTAAATTTTCACCAGATAATTTAAAACGAATAAAAATTCTTTAAATTGTTTACTAGCAGGCAAACCATTAAATATATGCTGTGTCTGTCACAGACTGGACGTGGCCAGATGCATTTGTCATTGAAAATTCAGACTCTGAATCATGGACAAGTCACACAGTAAAAAAGCTCACTGCATCCCTCGAAGCATCACGTACAGGAGAGAAAGAATTCAGGAACCAGTCAAGCCACCACAAGCAAGCCCCAGGGGGGAACTGGGGGAACAGAGAAAGGAGGGATGAACACTTTCATCGAAAAATAATATCGTGGTTTGGCGATTCCCCACTTGCAAATTTTGGCTTGCATCGCCTAACAGAATATGGAAACAAGTCTGGGAAAATAGCTGGAGATTGGTATGGGCCAGCTGTTGTGGCACACCTTTTGAGGTAAAAACAAACTAAATTGTCTTTCACTAATGTATCCAATGGAGACAGAGCTCATTTTAGCACTGTCTTGAGATTGTCAGCTAATTAGAAAGTAACAATTAAAGCTTTAGCTATATATCCTTGTCATTAGTGCTTCAAATTCATAGGATGTGTTCCAGAAAGAAGAAAAGGAAGGAGCAGTCAATATTTCAAGAATGGTCTCTGTTCAAAGTTTCTTTTATTTCTGAAACATTTCCGTTGGACTATTCTAGACTACAAAGATTTGTTCCAAACCTAGACTTTTCGTAGGGTATCTTGAATGAAATGTTCTAAAAACCTACAACTCTTTTAACCTTGGAACATGCATAACATTATAGACTACTACTTCTTTTTTTTAATACTGTAACCTGGGGGCTGTAATGTACTGATAGTGTAATGAACTGTCAGAGTTTAAAATTGATGTTTTCAGCATTTCTTTGCACACATCAAATTCTTTTGAAATTGTAAGTGTATGGGACTATTAATATTATAATTACATAATAGTAAAAGTAAAGGGTCTGTGACATTCAGCCTAGATTGAAAAAAAGAAAAAAGCTGAAAGTCAGATTTCTCAGTACAGGGTGCCTTTATGTGCCATTTTTTTGGACACCATTGATTTTGTATTTTTATAGTCTTATGTTCTAGGTGGGTCCCAATATGGTCATAAATTGAATCATTAAACCTTCTAAGCACAAGAGGCCAAAGTGCAGATGTAAATTTTTACATTTATATAGATGCAGGAGTCACGTGCTGCTTGTATAGCAAGAATATTCACCTTGAATGAGACTACTGGGAAATAATGCGGTGTCTTGAGAGGTGAAGGTTATTTATGTATCCAGTTGAATTTGCAGAGATAAATAATTGGAATTGACACAGAAAACTTACTAATATTTTCCTAGAATTTCACGTTACACTTTTCAAAAAGGAAGCTTCTAAGGTTTTCGTGTTCAACTTGAATATTTTCTGTAAACCAATACTACCAGAAATTCATCCATTGCATAGCCACCTTATCTATTCATAGTACACCCACTTGGATCCCTCATACAACTTGGAGCTGATTGTTCTACAAAATGTTCTGAGGCCATCAGTAGCTAACCTTTGGGGGCAATAACAGTATGCATACTTGCACAGGAGTATTTCCCACTGAAACTGGTGGGTCTTACTTCTGAGTAAACAGGCTTGTGCATTTAACTTTGGAGCTAAGGTCATACAATGATTATATATACAGATTGGGTTGGATCCAGACTAGTAATGATGCACTGTCCTTGTGCTCCTGGAAAAGCTTTTGCAGAGGGTTGATGGACCCTCCAGAACAGTATGGGATGTGATGGTAGAAGATTCGGGGACAAGGGGAAAATCAGGATGAAGGGTGAAGAAAAGCCTTTGCCCTCTTTTGCCAGCAGAAACCCTCGGCCAGATCCTGTGGAGGGACAACCCATTATGTCTTTGTGTCCTATAACATGCTCCCAAATCTATTTTACCACATGTATATGTGGTTGGTTATGACTGATAGCAGATTTCCACTGTGTGTACTCTTTATCATAACAGGTTTGTAACATGTTGACACATTATAGTGGGCAATTGGCTTTCTTTACACATTTCAACAAAGATGTGTGCAGTTTCCCTAACTCAGATTTTTCAGCATTTCTTCTTTAGTAAAGAAGAACTATACTAAAACGGGGAACTATACTAAAACAGCATAATGAAAAACAGACTGGCATTGTCTTATGATGCTTGTTTTTAAATTGCTTTTGTTTTCCTTGCTTGCCACATTTTGCAGTCTGCGAATTACACTTGTAGTTCAGCTTTGTGGCAGATTAAGGCTGTGCTTTTCAGCGCTTCTGCCTAGTCTATTTCTCCAGAGTAGGTGATTTGAGGATTGTGTCCTAATAAAACTTCTGGAACATTTGCAAAGCTAAGCAGGGTCCGGTGGGGTTTCAGATTGGATGAGGGACCGTGTGTTGAGATTATTTCACTGAAGGGGGTTGGACTAGATGATCCTTGGGATTGCTTCCAACTCTATGGTTATGATTCTGCGCCCTAATTCTGTGCATTGTGAACCTAAAGTAAGCCTGTTTGTATTTAGAAAAGCTGTTGAAGAGTCAAGAGACCCTGAGTTACAAGGAATAACTGTCTACGTTGCTCAAGACTGTACAGGTAAGTGGGTTATATTGGCAGTGTTCTTGACCAATGCTAGAGTTAAATCTTACATTTCTTTGTGATGCTAAAAACATAAGAGTTTGATCCAAACATAGAATTTGATCCATTTTGCAAATGGATAGGAACATTTAAATTTGTACTCCTCATGATAGCTTCCTGATCTCAACATTCCAGAGAACCTACTTATTCTTAACCATTTATTTCTTGGGTGGGGAGGTCCCACAATGCAAAAAGAACCCCACTGACATTCTTCTGGATCAAAGGCTTTACAAACAAAGTTACATATTGCAAAACTTCATATGTAAATAAGATTAATATTAAGCATTGGGGTTAGATTGTAAGCTGCAAAAAGCTTCTTGTTGTTTCACTCTACGGTGTTATTGTATATTGTTGGTGCAGGGTAAATCACAAATGATAATTACTGAATTCCTGGGGATCAATGTTACTGCACTGTCTCTTAAATGTTTGTTTGAGTAGCATTTTCTAATGCTGAAATATGGAAGCCTTTTCTTTTCTAATACGACCAGAGGATTGTGCACTTCTGTAGCATCTGCCGTGAGCAGGTCCTCTGAACTTAGTGACTCCGTGTTTCGAACTCATTCTTCTTTCCCAACATGCACAAACCATTTTAAGTGATATATTAATTCTTTTTCTCTATGGAAAAAAAATTCAGAGTAATTAAAAGTATAGTTTAAGAAAGCCATCTTCTTTCTCCTGTGCTATTAGATCAATGCAAAAAATTAATTTCCTTCTGCCCTGGAGTAATAATGAATGTTTTCACTTTGCATTGAATACTCGAATATATCAGGCAGGCAATAAAGCAAACACAATCGCGGTTTCCTTATTGGACAAAAGCAGCATAAATGCTCTGATTATGTATGTGCTGCTTCCAGGCAAGGTTGGATACTAATGCTTTTGCTGAGTACCAGAGGGAGATGCGTAACACTAGGCTTCTGGTAGAGATGCTGCTGTGTGTGAGCGCCCCAAAGCTGTGATATACCCAGGCTGTAAGAGCATAAGAATAGCCTTCTGGATCAGGCCAGTGGCCCATCTGGTCCAGCATCCTGTTCTCACAGTGGCCAACCAGATGCCTGTGAGAAGCCAGGGCATGGAACGGAGCACAAGGGCAACACACTTCCCTCCCATGGTTTCCAGCAACTGGTATTCAGAAGCGTTGCTACCTCCAGCTCTGGAGGTAAGAGCATAGTCAGCCTGGCTAGTAGCCTTGAATAGCCCACTCTTCCATGCACCTTCCACCCCCTGGAACAGGACAATGTTAGCAGCAGCTAGAAGGTCTGTGGGACATGTCCAAACCAGGTATGCCTATGGTTTGCCTAGGCTCAGCTGCTTCCTTTCTTAGCAAAAGTTATTGCAGATTTAATTACGGCATCAGGTTTCAAGACTATGCCATAATACAGTGTGGTTGTCTTGAAGCTGCCAGAAGACAAATTGCTGTTTATGCTCCAGCAGACTAGCAGAGCCCTCTGGAAATCCCTTGCTTTGACATACCTGCATCAGTGTGGCCTAGGAGGGAGAGATGGCGAGCCTAACCCCATTTGCCTGGGAGTGAACCCCCACTGAATTCAATGCAACACACTACTGAATAGATATGCTGTAAATCAGCAAATTGCTGTTTTCAGTTGGACTCCAAGATGCTCTTGGTGCAGCGCGTGGGTGGACTTCACGCTATATTGACACAGCAATGGAAACCTATTCATGACTAGTGAGCCAAGAAGCTCCAGTCCCATCAGTTCATGTTACAGCAGTTGGGCTTCGTGCAGCACAGGGCTTGTGGCATCTCTGGTTTCTGCCCTTAGGCATGCACACTCACACACTTGTGTTTCCGGTCCTCAGTGGGAGGACACAAGAATCCATGAGGAGGGCCAAACAGTGCCAGTTCCCTCCTATCCCCCTTAGAATCAACAGATAACTTGTTTTTGGGTTGGTTTATTCAGTGTGTATTTGGTTTTGTTTGGCTTATTCAGCATGTGTTTGAAAATGCGTTTTTAAAAATCTCCCTTGCATTTTGTGTTGCCTCATTCAAGTTTACAAGTCCGATGTTATCGATACGCAGTGCTCTTTCGCGGATTCTGAAAAATCGGATGCCAAATCTGTCATCATATTAATTCCTGTGAGGCTGGGAGGAGAAAGAACCAACATGGAATACCTAGAGTTTGTAAAGGTATGAAACGAGTTTCAGTGTCACTTTTCAGAAAGTAACACTAGATGGTATAAAAAGACAGTTAAGGATGGAAATCTTCAATCTATTAAAAGTATTTATGATTTTTACGGTAGTAGATCATAAAGTTTGACTTCAGAAATTTGAAATTTCAGTATGCAGACATAATTGCAGGGCTAGGATATTCAATGTTAAACCAGTTATAACTATTCCACTCCCTAAATGGCTGTCTTGCTGATGCAGTAATTCAGGATAAAGACTGATCTGATTTCACCTGTATTGGTGGTTCATTCAGTGAGCACCCCCATGCATCCTTGATTTTAAAATGTTACCTAGGATCTTCATCTGTTCCCCACACTTAAGCAGCTGATTAGTGGCATTTACATTAACAGTATCCGTTTTCTGTCTCAGTGGTGCTAATAATCAATTTAAGACTGTCATGGAAGCCCTAAAGATGACTATCTCAAATATCAGCAGTAGTGTACCATCCCTTCAGTCTATGCTCTTGTGACCCTTCTTTTCCGTAAAACACTCAGATATCAAAATTAATAAGCATGTTCAGACACTGGGTGGTATAATATCTGCTGCTGTTGTACCCACATTGGCTGTTGTACTATAGACGGTTCATTGTAATCTCTCGGTTTGGAAATTGTCCTATCCTCTTGCCTTTTTTACACACTTCTAGTCCTCCCTCCGTTAAATGTTTTACCTGGGCCTGTAAAAATGCTCTTCTGAATTAATGGAAGCTGTGCCTAAAGGGAAGAAAAGGGGGCCAGCCCTGCTTCTATTTTCACCAAGAAGCAAAGTCTACATGATTACTCAGGGGTTCAGAGGGTGTGCTAAATGAAATAAAATGACAATATGGCAGCTATTTGTTTAGCCTGCTCCAAGTGTGAAGGTTTTAAAGTTAGGATTTCCTTCTCATTTGCTTTCTTGTCAATGTCTGGGAGGACAAGTGTCATGCTCCATGTGGACACACAATGGATAGCAACAGTTGAATGAAAAAGAGGATGGGTTTGATTTTTCTTGTCAAAGTAGTTGTAGACGCCAGGGAACCTGCACAGGTTTTGTCAGGAACATTAGCATGCAGTCCTTTGAAATGTGGACCTTTAGATTCTTTATCCCACAGCAGGCTTAACATCGCTCTCTCAAATGCTCCTTAGTCTCAGACTCGCTCTGAGTGCCAGGCTTGTTTGCTCCTTCCCTCCCCGTTGTGGCTCAGTGCCTAGGTGTTTTCGCCATTGCTGTTACTATTCTGGAATGACTTATCCATGCTTCCTGCAACCCCAAAGTGCCGTGCTTTCTCTGTGCCAAGGTGGGGAGGAGGCCACTTCTTCCCTGGGGCGGCGAGGATGGCTTTGGAAAGTGCAGTCCAAGCAGATCAACCCTTTTGTAGCCTTCTGCTTCCCAGCAGAACACTCTGAGATGGAAGGGGCGGAGCAACCAGAGATGCCAGGGACTGCCAGGCCAAGGGATTCAGGCAGCCCACAGGTTGCTCAGTTCACCTCTGCCTCGCACTTTCTCTGAATGCCTTTCTTAGGTAAATGATACCGCTCTGCTTTCCTCTTGTAAGCAGCTTGTACTGAACAAAATTAGCCAGCATGGAATTAAGTCTACTGTGTGGTAATCCTGCCTCTCTCCCCCACCCCATTTATTTATTGTGATGACAGGGGATTTTGAGTCTTGAATACTGCATTGGTATTATTGGTGGCAAACCTAAGCAGTCATATTACTTTGCTGGATTTCAAGGTTAGTATTTTAATAAGGTATGTCTTTTTCAGTGTGGCATACCTCTTCTCTTCTCTTCTCTCCTCCTCACCCCCTCCCACCCGCCAAGCTTTGGAGTTAATAGAAACCCCCTGGGAAGTGGAATGATTAAAATAGCAAAATGAGTACTTTATTAATCAGACTCACCAAAGTCCAGTCATTTGTCATTTGCCCTATATGGTAATTGGATTCTGTAAAATGTACATTTAATTTTCTTTGTTGCACAAACAAGGCATAATTTATTTGTTTCATCAAACTCTCTGAGCCTTTCACTGCTTACTACCTGGCAGATCTTGGTTATATATTTACCCTTTAGTAGTTTAAATGGTACAGGTTGATGACCAAATGACAAGCAAATATGTTCTTCCTGTCATGATGAGGGAGTACAATGCATTTTTCATATGCAAACTCCTGGAATATAATTGTGTGTTTGTAAAAGTAATTTTATCTCCAAAAATTAAATGACAGTCTCATCACTTTATCAAAATTCTGCTTCTACAAGCATATTTGATTATGCAAAAGTTAATCTGTCCTGCAAAAACCTACGCTTCAGTCAATGAATATCAGCCTGGCAGGCAGTTACTTGCTGGGGGTGTCTTTCCCCCCATGGTTCTGCATAGAAATTGGATTGTAAGCAGTGTAATAATAAGGTGTTTTTTGAATTACTTGTCTTTTGTTTTGTCCTTGTAGATGACAGTTTGATTTACATGGATCCTCATTACTGCCAGTCTTTTGTAGATGTCAGCGTAAAGGATTTCCCCCTCGAGGTAGGATGGATAAAGAGCCAGCACTACTGTTTGCTTCATATATGAACCAAACACTAATTACTTAGATCGTTTCTCTTTCTTTCTTTCTTTCTTTCTTTCTTTCTTTCTTTCTTTCTTTCTTTCAACACAGAATCACAAAAAGGAATAAACTAAAAAACGAACCAAGCCAAATTCATTGTTGATGTTTTGTATACAGTGGAATACATATCCTCCAAATTTGTTTGTGTGTCAGATTTTTGCTTTGAGACAACCAAAGTCTAGTTTTGGTGCTTTTGCAACGGGAGTAGCATAACCTCACTCCTTGTTACTCCCCTCCCACTTACAGGAATGTCAAGTGCTGAGTGTCCAGCTTCACTGTTTTGGGAAGGAGAGTTCTCTCAGTTGTGTGTGTGGTTCATACATGAACAGCTCTATGCTCAGACTAAATGCTGCACATGGGGGGGCCATGACTTTCCCAGGCTTGGTACTGGGGGAAGGGCTGTATCTCTGGCAAGGGATCTGCTTGGCATGCAGAAGGTCCCAGATTCAACCATTGGGATCTCCAGGTAGGGCTGGGAATGTTCCCTGCCTGGAATCTTGACGAGTCTCTGGCAGTCAGTGCAGACAATACTGAAATGTATGGATCAGTGGCCCGACAGTTTCCTAAGTTCCTATGATTTAGATGGCGGCCACACACAAAACATTAGGGAGTGCAGTGCCTCTGCTATGCCCCTGGGACTGTTTACAGAGCTGAAAGCATGTAGATGGAAATAGTTCTGAGATTATGAATGCCTTTACTTGATCTAAGTTGACTTGCAATGCAAACTTATGATACTTGAATGCAACGGAAGGCAGCATCCCACAATGAAGGTGTGTAGCACTCCACTGTGCTATCTGCTTTTTCTCCAGACTTTTACCTTTTCCCATGACAAAGGCTGAACATGGACCATGATGCACAAAGAAAGAAGCACCCCTCCCCCCCAAAAAATTGCTTCACTACTTGCTACCAGCAGCAGCTGGCCCAATTTACAGCTAGTCTGCGTCCCAGGAACCCAGGTCTCAGAAGCACAGGAGTGTTGAACCTGTGGCCATCCAGATACTGAACTCCACAGCTTGGTTAGAGTTGATGGGAACTGTAGTCCAACAACATCTGGCGGGCAGTAGGTTCTCCTCTTGATATTTTTTTAAAGCAAGTTTCCAGACCTCTGTCTAGGGGGTAAACTTGAAATCTGCTTGAGCAACTCACAGACAGGCAGGGCACAACAGCCCCACCCATTTTGTGTTTAAAAAATACTGGCTGCAGTGTGAATCAGAGCTTTTGAGCTAGCACTGATGAAGATCCTAGTCACTCCGATAGTCTGCGCAGCTCATCTACTCAAAAGGGCCTTTTCTCTCACCCCACTTGAGCTGTTTACATTAATTCTGCCCAGTTTAGCCGCTGCCACTCAGGCTCAGGCATTTTTCCATCTGGATTAAATTGTGCAAATACTTTTTAGTTTGTGTGCAATCCTCAGATTTAGTAGTGAATAAAATAGATTTGCACATACATATCCATTGTAGTATTGTTAAAAGGCTTTTAGCAGGTAGCAGTCCTAGATGAGAAGTTAAGGAACAAGAAGTTAGGTTACAGCAGGTTGAGAGAGAAAGGAATAGAGAGATGTCTGTGAATTATAGTTGTCTATAGTTTATGGAAACGATTTCTTATTAAAGTAATATCTGTTTGCTCAGTTCTTCAATAATCATTTTTTAATAACAACAGTGTCTGATTCTTCCTGATGTCCGAGGTAAAATGGCTACCTGAACGTATGTGGCATAACAAGAACATGCCGATTTGGGTGGTCTCACCTTGCAAGAAGCACTTGTTTAACAACTGAATTGTGGATCAGACCTTAATGTTGAGTGCATGTAATAATAATCTGTCCTTGTCTAGGGGTGTCAAAAACTAACAGAAATTGCTTTCTTATTGTAGGTAACAGTTCTGCTAGATTTCTCCATATCATATGTTTTCAGAATTGATAAACTGTCCAGGCTAAGTTGAAAATCAATCCAGTCTGCAGTCAACCTACAGAATCTATTTGTTTGGAAGAGCCTGACCGCTGTTCTATGCATGTAGAGTGTATTTTCTAAGCATTGAGATAAAACTCTGGATGTGCTGCACTGCTTTTCAAATGCTGCTGAGCCATCCCCTTTTGTGTGTGTGTGTGTCTGTTGGGAAACTTCAGGTTAATGTATTATATCACTGAATTTCAAAAATGAGAATTATTTTTCTAAAGTGGATAAAATGTTCTACTGGGTTACTTTTCTCTGTGTTGAAGAAAAGTAGATCTGTTATATTGGAATCTCACTAATAAAAAGTGCATTGCAATGGAAAAGATACATCAGTGGAAAGGCGGTATAATGAATAATGATTTCATCCAGTTCTTCTAAGCCCTTGCAAATTTCTGCAAAACAATAGGGAGGCAGGAGCAGCTATCAGGGAATTGTTACTGCTAGTAGATGCTGGCAGTAGGTCTCCAGGTTTTCAGTAAGTTTTCTTTCCCAGTCTTCCTTGGCAATGCAAGACACTGATCCTGTGGTTATTTGCAGGCAAAGCCCGTGTGCTTGCCTGAAAAAGTCAGTTGGGTCATGAAATGGTCAACTTCTCTTTTTATAAAGTTCCTCCCCTGGAAACAGTCACTTAATATCCTTCATGACTTGCATTTTGCAGATTCAAATGTGCAGAGAAAAGCATGTTTATTACTTTAGAAGTGCCGAAAATAAGGAAGAAACAACACTGTCTTAAAATACCTGCAAATTATATGCCAAATTCCTTTTCTTGCAACACCCATGTTTTTCCACATTGCAGTTGGAGATGATAGGTTTGAAAAAAATTGGAAATTTTGGATTTTTTTGAACATTTAGTTGACTTTAGCAGCTCTCATTTTTACCATGTAAAAGTCCTTTTTGTTAATTGAACTGGTAAAACTCAGTCAGTTTCATGGAAATGTTTTATGAATCGTTCGGAAACAGAACAAGTAATTGTATCTTATATCAATCATTTTCTCTTGTGCTTTTAAAGCATTTAAAAAATCTTTCACCCACTTATAATTACAGTCATTCCACTGCCCTTCTCCAAAGAAGATGTCCTTTAAAAAAATGGATCCTAGCTGCACTATAGGGTTATATTGTCCAAATGTGCAAGCCTTTGAAAGGGCTTCTGAAGAAATAACTAAGGTAAGCATCCAAATGGTGAAACTGATACTTCACCTTGTCATCCTTTACTTTTATATTATTTTATTTTGGAACATCTTAAACATAACTCTTCAAGATATATTATCAAGGCTTGAGCCACTGATATGTAGTGGCAAAGACAAATATATAAGCTCACCAGCAATCTTTTGTGATCCCATTACATCAGCACAATTGAATTGTAAAGTCTAGATAAAGAAACATCTTAAGTAGATGATTCAGTAACTACTTACACAAGAGTATTTTCAGCAGATATGCCTATCAGCAGAGAAAATGGCCTTTCTTAAAAATAATCTGCATCTTAAAAGGCAGTTTTTTGGGAGGGAGGGAATCACTGACCAAGTTTAACTGAATTACATGGGGTAAATGATCTTGCAACACATGCATATGTGTATTGTAGAAGTTAAATTAACTCTGAGATAATTTCCCCCTTCTCAATTATATCAAGACCAAGTATAGGGTTGTCCCACTAGGTGGCAGCATTTAAACGAAAATATTTATGCGGAAAGCTTCAGACACTGAATGATCTTCTACACAAAAAGAATCTTTTAAAAGGCAATCAATTCCTTGCAGATGACTTTAAATGGAAATATTAAATCAAACTAAATTGTGCATTATTATTTGTTAGTGTAAGTATGTTTGTTACATTTACAGATAAAATATTATTACTATGTGTTAGCACCATTTTAAATTTACTGTGAAAGTAAGCACATCCTAGATACAAGCAAACACAGGGTTGTTTATTATATCTGGTATAAACTAAGAAAAAGGAAATAAAATTGTTACATTTAACATATAAAAAGGGAACAGCCACTATATTTGCACAGTAACGCACGCCACTTTCTCTTAATTGTTCGTGCTCACTCCCATCTACTCATCTGTTTGTTTTCATCAAGCTGACATAAATAGTTGCCTTGCTCAAAAGTATGATAGACATTTAAAACTATGGTGGTTTAACAAATTCTTGTCTGAAAGATGGCATAGGAGAAGGCTTTCCTAGTACCACTCTTGCAGCACTTAGGGTGCAGCCCTATGCATATGGTGCAAGTCCCATTGAACTCTGATTTGCACTGTTAAAGCTGCTAGGTATTGTGAAGTGGAAGTGTGAAAGTGAAAAAAATAAAAAGGAAGGATCTAGGAAGAACCTATGTCATATTGACCCGTTGGCCTTGTTTGCATCTAGCAGTGAGCCATGGTCAGAAATAAACCATGGCTTGTCATGAATGAATGACATGCTGGTGCACACTGCTCAGTTTGCATGTAATGCTAAGCCAAGCTTTGTGGTTTGTTTCTCCTGGAGATCCTGGCAGGATGGAGCAGGCACGATTGACCAGCAGGCAGCAGCACACTGCTCATACATAGTAAGCCATAGTTTGCTTCTGGCCATTTTTGCTTCTTTATTTTGCTTGATAATTGAATCTACCTTCTAAACAATTCCTAGATGTTGGAGGCCCAAGCTTTGCTCACATCCTTCACGAAGAGAAAGAGAAAATAGGCTGCAGATTTAATAATCCTAGAAAGTAAAGAGGCATTCTGGAGAGGGGAAGGCTTAGAGAGTGGCTCGTCCCAAGGCTATAGGGTTCATGACAGAAATTGCATTTGAACTAGACTTCTTGGCTCATAGCTCACATTTGTAGCCACTAAATGCATTGCGCTGCTTCTTAAGAATTATGGAGATTAGAATTCTCTGTACAGAAGACTGCCTCAATCAAAATTACTTTTCTTAGGAATCATTTTGATTCTGATTACATTGTATCATTTTTCAGGAATAATTCCCAAATCATTCTTTTGAAAAGAAAGCGCTACATACCTTAGAAGCCAGCCCCTGTATCAGCAGGGAGGTATACTAGTTCTATGTGATTGTTTTCCTAAGTGGGGAATTGTTCAAGCAGTGGTACAGAACCAGATATTTTAAAAGTCTTTCATCTCCTTTGAAATGGTCATGGCTGTGTATTTTTTTCATGTACATGCGTACACCATTTCATTTTGTGAGAATCTGATAATTTGGTGTGAAATTTGATAACATTTTTTTTCTATCTCAAGCAAGTTTCTAGCTCATGGCTTAATGTGAATTCAGAAATATATAGGCAATTTTTGAAGATAGCTGAAAAAGCAGACCAAGGGGGGCTTTCATTGGGTAAATGGGTTTCAGCCTATCAGTGCCCTTCACAGCTCCTGTATCACATTTCGATTTTGTAGGTCCTGAGTGTCAAAGATTAAGAAGGGTAAAAAATTAGTGCAATCATTTCCACAGTTCTGTGGTCTGAGTTTCCTTACATTCCCTTAACAGTCAGTATTTAGGGAATTGTGGTTTATTATATCTAGTGTCCTCCATACAAATTTAGCATGAAGCCACTAGACTAATGTATATCATCCTTGCAAAATTGTGTGTGTGTGAACACATATATTTTCATCTGTAATGGGAAGAAACTCATCAGACACTGTGTAAGTGGGGAGCCGCTTTTACTTAGTCGTGGTGTTGGCTGTCATGTTGCAAGACACCTGTCAATTAGGAGGGGAAGGCCTGCCAGCTAATTTCACAGGCTACCAAACAGCCATCAGAATACCGTGAACTTCTGTTACTGATGTGGGCTGAATTGATCCAATAGCCAAATGATAAAAGGTTGTATCCAATTATCTTGTCCCTTGAGATCTGTTGCCCTGTACCACCTTCCTAAAATGTTCCCCTTTCACATGAGCCTCCTTTTTCCTTTTCTCCTCTGCTCACCACTGATCATGTCTTGGTTCTCCTTGCCCTTCTCTTTCACAATATTATCAGAAGGATGTAATTAAACTGGGATAGAACAGTTTAATGTAATTAAACTGGGATAAAACAGCAGAGCCCAGTAAAAAAATGTGGAATTTGATTTTACTGCAAGCATGATTTTCCCGCTCCTGACTGTTGTTGTTTAATACCTCATTCTGCTTAAAAATTGTTTCGGATTAAATGTGCAATTAGAACTATTTTTGAATTTCTGATTTGACCAGTCCCTCATGTAGATTAATCTGTAGACTAATGTGGCTCTTTAATATGGTGCTGTAACCATATATGTAATTTAGCTGATTAAAATTATAGCAGTTCAAAGAGCTGGTGCGAAGCTTGGTTTTGAACTTGCTAGGTTTTAGATGTTATATGAGAGAGCTGACTGGGTATGATTTGTTTATCATTTGTTTCGCTTTGGGTGTAATTCTACCATGCAAATAAATGGGTGTTCTAGGTACAGATCTAGTGTGCACACATCTCTGATGGGGAGATGTGGCATTGGGAGGTGTGCCACAGACATGAAAAAGATTTATTTGGGATGATTTGCATGCCCTTTGTGCAGTGTTTTCTTCTTGGTGTTAAAAATGAATGCTCAGTTGACAATGTACACATAGTTGGAATAAGAGCAGTGCAATGTTCTTTGTCTTCTAATCAATGTTTTCCTCTGATCCTGTGTTTAATTGTAGATCCTGAAATCCTCATCTAAGGAGAACTACCCTTTGTTTACCTTTGTAAATGGGCATTCTAGAGACTATGATTTTCTGATGAGTCCAGTCCTGGAAGAGAGAACCCTTTTCTCTGAGGATGAAAACAAAAAGTTGAAATGTTTTAGTACTGAGGACTTTGTGTTGCTGTGAGGACATTTTATTGTATTTATTCATTTGAAATATTTATGCCCCATCTTTCCACCTGTCAGGATCAGTAATGTGGCTTATCATTTAATATTAAAAACAACAGATAAAACAGTCAGCTTAACTGAAAACATCAATTCACAGAGAGATAGAAATAAAGCAATACAATTATCCAGGTCTGCTACTGATGATCAGTTTCACCAATGCGTTTTCTAAATCCCAAAAATTTGGGGAGGTGGGGGAAGAACAAAAAAACCCCTCTTGGAAGGGAATCCCACATTCTAGGCACCACAACAAAGAAGACCCTGCTTTGCATAGTTAGTCTCAACATTTCTCAGGGCAGGGGAGTCAGAGCCAAGTTTCTAGCTGTGGCTCAAGTGAAGCCACTGCACCTCCTAGCAGTGAATTCTGGGTGCTGAAGATTCACACATGGGCTAATATGTACTGTACTTTACCTGTCTGAATTGCCTGAGGGAGAAGCAGACAGGTGAAGCAAGTCCTGCCCTGCCCCCCGCATCCCATCTCATTTATGAAGTGGCATCAAGTTGGGATAGTTTAACTATCGTTTGGACAGCCCTTCTTCTCATAGCGAACCCACAGTGGTGCAAGAGGTGGCCCTACCTAAAGCAGATGTATGCTCCTAGTTGTACATCTAGGTGTGGTTTATCAGTTTGCTTTGTGCTTGATGGGAAGCAGCAGTCTTGGTGCGTGTGAAGTCTTGGCATACCTTCTTGCCCTGAAAGCAACACCAAGATCTGTAAAGGCGTTGTTGGCATGGCCTCAGCAGCTGACTTATTCTCTAGACGTTTGGATTTGTCCACCAAGCTCGCCATCCCATAGTCTTACCTGCTGTGACAGTTCCAGAGAACAGTAAGATAGCAATTTCCCTTTGAAAATACATGTGTTGCGTTCTTCAGGTTTCAGATTTTGCCAACGTGTTGTTTTTTTAAAACACACCCTTTGTAAATTCATTATTTTCTTAGATTTTCTTAGATAGTTGATGAATAATGAAATGATGTGCTGGTAAAGGAATAAATCATTGTTTCAGTTCAAATATGGTAGAATATTGAAGGTTATGTGCCAGAGTTACTTTCTCTTTATGGTTTGCAGTGTAATCTAAACATTCCCTATTCAAATCAGTTTTTTGACATTGACACCACATATTTTTGGGGATCCTTGATTCAGAGTATCTGTGGTGAACTTCATTCAACCCACTAAAAAGGCAGCCGGACATGTGAGGTAACTTATATGGCGAGTTTGCAGTATGGATTCAAACCCATTGAGAACAAGTATTTAGGATGTTGTCTTAATTTAAGATTAATGTGGATAAAGAGTCAGCAAATAAAAATATTAGTGTTACTCTGTCTGAACTCCCATAATGTTTAATAACATAATCATGAAGTGCCACTTCCAGTGTGCATCTTGCTCAAATGTGCATCTATTTTAAAAAACAACAACCAGTAATATGGATGCAATTGTGAAAGCTGAGCTATGTAAGTGCATTAAGGTGCTGCTTAGCAATATTACCTTATAATGGCTAGTCATTAAGATCATAGTGGAACCTTAATAAGAAGAGCTAATACAGTATTGGCTTCTCTCACAATTTGAAAAGGTACGTTACCAATAATAATCTGCAACCAATCACAGTAGACACAAACAGTTATTACACGGGTGCTGTGTGTTTTGTTTCCTGTCTCCAAATACAATTTGGATTCTTATAATATTAACACTGTAGCTTGTAAATCAAAGCATATAACTGCAAGGTGAGAAGTTAACAGCAGACACGCAAGGGGGTGATGATCTGGTTTGTGATACCTCTAGCCACTGATGTACATTTAGAAGTACCAGTCACTTAGCATGTAAATCTCTAACAGCAGGCTTAATTTCAGCGCAGCATATTTTAAGTGCACACAAATAATATGGGGAAGAAAACTGTTGCTTTCTTAAATGTGAAAATATTAAATGCTCATGCCTTCATTTAAAAAATGTATCATTATTCCTGGGATGATTTCCCCCCCTGCTTTCTAAAGAAACAAGCTATGTAAAATGGCCTGGCTACTGGTTCTGTTTGTTGTAACCCAACATTCTGCTGCAGTTGTCTTGTCTGAATAATAAGCTTCCTGTACCTCCTTTTTACAAGGATGACAAAAAGGACAGTTCATAGACAAAGCACAAAACCTATTTGAACTGTGCCCAATGCAGCTAGATGGGAAACTTGCAAGTCGAATGATGGCTCATTCAGTGGCAAAATGTTTGGGAAGTCATGCAGTGCAATCTTTTGTGGAAGTAAGTTCCAATGTGTTAAGTGTGGCTTACTCTCTAGTAAGTGGTAAGCAAACCTAATGCACAAACGTTTTATTGGTACATGACAATAATGGTAGTGTATTAATTGTAGTATATCTGTATATACAGTTGTATATTTTTCACTAAACAGTACAAAAGACCATTTGTGCATTTCTGCCTTCTGTGCTTCTAAACTACTAATGTTATTCACATTCCCTTTATACCTTTAGTTGCTTTTTTTTTTTTAGAATGAACTTACCTTTTGCCATTTGACTAGCCCCCAAAAGGAATAAAACTTAACTAGATTGTAGTTTATGAAGGAGCAAAGTTCTCTATGGCAGATCAGTAAGACTTTTAACTTACCGTATATACTTGTGTATAAGCCGAATTTTTCAGCACATTTTTTATGCTGAAAAAGCCCCCCTTGGCTTGTATTCGAATGAGGCGGGTGGCAGTGGTGGAGGAACGAGCGGCCCGAAAGGAGTCCTTTCAGGCTGCTGGTTCTTCCTCCACTGCTGCTGCCACCACCAGGTTTGTGGTGTGGTGAATCAGCTAATACTCAAGTCAATAAGTTTTCCCAGTTTTTTGTGCTAAAATTAGGTGCCCCGGCTTATAATCGGGTCGGTTTATACACTCTATCAAGAAAACGCAACATTCTAAAATATAATTATTTTTTAGAACCATCAAAAGACATTTTTTTCTCTGTCATGTAGAGCACTTGAACTAGACATTGTTTGTCAGCTAGTAGCCAAAACAAGGTGTGCCATACTACTATCTCTTCATAACAAGTGACAAAAGGCCTTGAAATTTTACAAATAATCAGATCACCAAGCTTAATAGCACTGCTATTGGGGTGCGGTTGGTATTAATCTTTTCCATTCTGCTTAATGTTCAAGTTGACTAAACTACTGAAATATTTCTCTGGGTTAGCATACTCCAATGCATTCCCATGTAACTTGGAATGTCAGTTTTGCATCGTGCCACTGCCTGCTCTGGCCCCCGTCCTAGCTTTGGGACATTCACAGATTGTCCTAAAAGTTTGTGTTACAGTACTGACAAGTTAAATTACTAAGTTACTATAAATTAATGTTTTTCAGTAACTACAGGGGACTTTAATTTGAAACCACGTTAATTACATGGTGATTCTCGTTACCTCTGCTGCATTATCTCCTTGAAATCTCTGCAATTAATTTGTGTCGTTACTGTTGTTGCTGCTGCTGCTTTCAAACACAAACCATCCTAGCATTCATTATCACATACCCAGCAGTTTGCCTGGTGTTTTTCTTTTTTTCTTTTTAAAAGGCATCTTATAAATCAACACCCTAGTTTCATGCCATGATATGTTGAATGAAGATGTGGACACACACTAGGATTAAAATGACCAGAACCTTACTGAGAGGCAATAGGCAACATAGCTAAACTCTGTAAGAATAGTGCAAAGGGGAACTCTTAATCTTAGTAGGCCTGACCAGTTTGGGGGAGGCATGGGGGTTCCCAGTGAAAACACTTCTTGCCCATTAAATATAGGCCATAAAGCCTATATAGGCCATAAAGCCTCTCCCAAGGGAGAGAACCAAATTTTTAAACAGGGATCACAACCCTCATTGAAAAGGTTAACTCAGTCTTTGCAGAAAAAGTAGTGCTTCCTGTACAAAGCCACAGGGTTGACAGTAGCCTCAGAAAGATCCTGCCCATATTCATCTTTGCATTTGTTGTCCGCAGATCCTGTGCAGAAGCCCACCTCTTTAATTTAATGTAAACTCCTGGGGGAGTTTTAAAATCCCTGTTATATCCTGAAAACCTTGCCAATCAGTTCCAGCCCTCCCCTTTTGCTTAAGTTATGATCGTCAAGATAAATCATCATGTTGGAACACTGTTCCTCCACCCCCTGCCAGGCTTTTCCATACAGCCAAGGAAGCATTGCTTCACTGCATGCCCTGAATGCTGAACCAATGTGTCTGTGGCCCTCAGCTGCTTTTGGAGGGGACTCTGAATACTACCTTATCTTTTCATATTGTGGACATAGGGAGGAAGAAGAAGAAGAAGAAGAGTTTGGATTTGATATCCCGCCTTTCACTCCCTTTAAGGAGTCTCAAAGCGGCTAACATTCTCCTTTCCCTTCCTCCCCCACAACAAACACTCTGTGAGGTGAGTGGGGCTGAGAGACTTCAAAGAAGTGTGACTGGCCCAAGGTCACTCAGCAGCTGCATGTGGAGGAGCGGAGACACGAACCCGGTTCCCCAGATTACAAGACTACCGCTCTCAACCACTACACCACACTGGCTCTCAGTGAGAATATAGGCTCTCAGGAGAATATAGCACATTGACATCTGATGCAGGAAATCTGTAAACTGGGTTTGTATATATAATACCAGCAAGTGCCCACAAGCACCACTTTGATGTAATCCCACCCCCCATCCAAAGCTGCTTGTGACGGCTACTCCAGCAGTTTTTGCATAAACTTCTTGGAACAGGCCAGTGGCTGCAAGTGTCCTTAATGACACCCTCCTGATCCAAAATTTGAGACCCTGAACGTGGTCTGTCCTACACCCAAAGGTGCAGAGGGCCTGATAACCTGACCAGCAGATAAGAGCACTTCACCTTCACAGTGATGGCTGGTTTGCAAAAACTAAGTAGACAGCCTGCTAATTCTGGAATTCACCAGTGGGTTGGGGGTCCAGAAGAAAAACAACAAATCCCTGTAAGGAGGCCTTTGCAAAACTTGAGCTCTCCAGATGTTTTAGATTACAACAGCCCCAGCCAATCCAGTGTGATAAGAGATGATGGGAATTGTAGTCCAAAACTTCTGGAAGGCATCAGGTTGTCAAAGGTTGTTTTTGGTCTATGCAGCAGGACAGTGCTACAAGTACTCTCAGAAAGTTCTACTAAAGCTGTTAAAATGCCCTTTTTCCATCAAGGATAAGTCAAGCAGTTTTCTACCTAGAGGCATATCCCCTCTGAGTGATGGACCTTTGCTTATAGTCTTTCATGGCCATGACTCGTTACAGGCAGATCCCAAATTTTCTGATTCAGGCAGTTGGTTGAGTAGATCTCAAAGCCAAAGCAATTGTTCCTACAGTGCAGATGCAGGGTGGATTTTTTAAAATCTCCCTGTGTGGAAAGCCTAGATAGGACTTGAGTGTTTGTACCCAGTCTCTCAACTCGACAGGCAAACAAACCTTGAAATGGATCAGTGGACGTGAATCAAAAGGTAGGATTTGCAAATGGTAGCAATCTGAACCCCTTTGCACAGAGCTTTCTGAGCTCCACAGCTTAAACAGTGGGATGTTATTTTTTCGTGCGAATGTGAATGCTTGTTTCAATAGGAACGTGGCCTGGATTTCTCTATCCAGTTTTGGGGAGGTGGGTGGAGTTACTTGCCTAGTAAACAAAGAACAGTAGAATTGATTCTGTCTTCCATTCCCCCCCCCCCTAAAAAAGAAAGATGGTATGAAGCAATAGCAGAGTAATGTTAATTTGTAACTTATTGGTTAGATTACTTGGATTCTCTTTTTAGGGATTGGGGTACATAGCGCACCAGGAATGCACAGCATGACCCCTTGTTCTCAGGATTTTTTTGTCAGCCCTACATGAAAGAGGTTTTGTGCTGGGATGCTCCACTCTGAAGCTGTTCTCTGTTTCGCATGTATTTACAGAGATGTATGAATATTTGATTAATGAGTCATGGTCTCTGGAGAAATTTAATAACTCTACTGCTGTACAAAGCCAGCTCCTTTACTGGTAACACAGCTGCCAAGGGTGTCTGTGACACTGAAGCCCTTTCGGGATCTAATGTATGCTGGGAAGTAAATTCTTTCATTACAAGGCGAGACATTATTCACTCCCCAATTTTGAACTTTTGCAAGCTCACTTTGCTGGCTCTGATTTGTAAAGATTTTCCCTGTGGAAACTAATCTGCGGCATGTGAGCTTTCTTGTTTTGGCAAAAGTTGATGGGGAGGCCAGGTTGCAAAGAGACACATCCTGTCCTCCAGCATGTCAGAGGAAAAGACGTTTCCCTTGTATTCTTGCAACACCTTTACTCTAATCTGAAAGATCACTATCAAATGATGTATGTTAAAAACAAAACAAAAAACAACGCACTTGACCTAGGTTGGCATGCATAAGAGTTCAAAATGAATTTCATAAGCTGCAGCAGGAGAGCTGCTAGCTGGGTCCCTTAGTCTGCATTCCTATACAGTGGTACCTTGGGTTACAGACGCTTCAGGTTACAGACGCTTCAGGTTACAGTCTCCGCTAACCCAGAAATATTACCTTGGGTTAAGAAGTTTGCTTCAGGATGAGAACAGAAATCACGCGGCGGCAGTGGGAGACCCCATTAGCTAAAGTGGTACCTCAGGTTAAGAACAGTTTCAGGTTAAGAACGGACCTCCAGAACGAATTAAGTTCTTAACCTGAGGTACCACTGTACGTCTTTATCTGCGAGTAAGTCCCATTGAACTCAGTTGGGCTTACCTCTGGGCAAACCTGTATAGAATTGTGGGGTTATACATGTGTACTAGAATGTCATTTTCCCCATGCTTCCAGCATAACCCTCTGTGTGTTTACTGAAAACTTCAATGGGTAGCTAGGTGTAGGACTGCAGCTTTTAAGATAATATGCGGGGAAAGAAAACTGAAGCACAATTGCTGTGGTTTGGTGCACATTTGACTGACCCTGGTAAGACAGAGACAAATGGAGCTCATGATATCTGAATAAGGTTGCAATCGGAAAATTCTGTTGTTAATATCGGCCAGGAATGGTGTCAAGGGTTTTAAAAACTATGGGGATCCAGTGTGTTGTAATGGTTAGAGAGTTGGGCTAAGGAACTGAGAGAGCAGGGTTCAAATCTCCCGTAAGCCATGAAGCTTACTGGGTGACCTTGGGCCAGTTGCCATCTCTTAGCCTAACCTACCCCACAAGGTTGTTGTGAGGATGAAATGGGGGGGGGGGCCATGTACACTACCTTGAGTCCCTTGGAAGATAAAGGTGGTATATAAGTGTAATAAATAAATAATAAAACTAAACAGAAAAAGACAGTGTCATCTAGCCTAGTAATTCCATTAAGAGCCTGGTTGGCAACTGTGCTGCATTTATTTCTCCTACCCACCTCCCAGCCAAATCAAACCCACAACCTTGTTAAGATACTTTACTGGGGAGGGTGGAGTGTGTGTGTGTGTGTGTGTGTGTGTGTGTGTGTTTGGGTGGGAGGAACAGCTATTTCGGATTGTTCAGCATAAAATGTGGTAAAGATATGGAAACAAAAAAGAAATAAGTTTAACGACAACTCAGACTTAAGAAATCTGAGAGAAAATTTCATCCGTACCACTTCTCTGTCCTAGGAACCTATGCTTTATTGCTTGTCTTAGCAAAAATCTTAGGTTTTTCTCTCTCCCCCCTCCCAGTTTTGTAGTTTCTGTATGGAGAAGTTAACTGCATTATAATAAAGTTTTATGTCACTGAATTTGTGCGTTTTGGAGGCTAGTTTAAGTTTGCGTGCGCTCTCTCTCACACACACAGAGTGTTTGTACATTTGGACTAAGCTATCATCTAGGGGATGAAAACAATGCAATGTAATCTATTACATGGATCCACTTGACCCGCATGCACATCGTGTCTGTATTTGTCATGTAAATTAATCTTCTCTTAATGAAGGAGTTGGGAATCTGTGGTCTTCCAACTGCTGCTAGACTCCACCTTCCATTAGACCCAGGTCAGGGATGATGGTGGATGCAATTCAGCATTACCTGGGTTGCCTCAGGTTCCTCATCCCTGTTTCAACAGTAGCAAACAGCACACCAGGTCAGACCATTGGTCCATGTAGCTCAGTATGCCTGCACTGACCAGAAGTGAGGATTTCAGTCAGGCTCTTTTCCAACCTTACCTGGAAATGCTTGGGATTGGTTGAACATGGAACCTGGGGGGGGGGGGGAGACGCCTGCAGTGCGCATGTAATCAAAAGCACCAATCTCTGTATTTCTAATTTCAAACTAGTATTGCTCCTTTTTCTTTTTTTTGTATGGAGATTTCCACAGGAAATTATTCACTGCCCATTTTCTCATTCTCCAATTTTATTTCTAATATCTCGGAAAAGGGATCAATTCTCACTTAGAAAGTTAGGTAGAGATTTTAGTGGTGTTACTTCAGCTAAACTACTTGAAATAATGGGAAGAAACACTAGAGGAAAGGAAAAGGAAAAGATAAATTTAGTGCAGAGGCTTTCACGGGGAGTTTTAACTGCAGCTTAGAATTATACATGCTATGCAGAATTTCCTGCAACTCCTTCTCCTTAGGGCCACAATGCATTACAGCAGACGTATAATGAAGCTGCTATAAAATCTCTGGTAATTAAGGGGGATTTGACAGTAATTGCAACAGTGAATCAACTTAATTATTACCTGCTTCAAAGAGAGCTAAACTGATGTTATAATCTAACCTTTCCTACTTTTAAAATGAGAGATTAAACAAGTATGTGTAGCATTTAAGAATTAAATCTGTTGAGATAGAATTCTATTAATATGCTTTTACACACACACACACACACACACACACACACACACAGATATTGCGTATACACAGCTGATGTGAGCAGCAGAGCTATTATCCAACACCCACTGAAACAGCGAACATTTCTTCCTATGTTTAAACAGTTAGGTGTTGTCCAACATCTGTGCTGCAAGCCGTCTCCTTGGCTATTAACAGAGGGACCCATATAAAGCCCTCTGCTATAAAACTGTACCACACAAAGCATACTGAGCCCTCTAGCAGCCTTTAGGAAGAGGTCCAGTGTGATTTCTGGACAGTTTTAAGCACATTGTGCTGAATATGTATTTAAAACAGGGGTGCCAACTCAAATAAAATATTGGGGGGGGCAGGTAAGCCCCACCCCACAGAATCAATAACATGATGTGGTGCACACACACCATTTGAATGGCCATCAACTTGGGGGGGCTGCCCCTCACATATTTTATTGGGGGGGCAAAGACCCTTTAGCCCCTAGGACTTGGCTCTTATGATTTAAAATATAATGCAAAGCCATATAATCATTGAAGATGCAATAGACCTGAGAGTTGCTTTGTAGGTCTTATTAGAATAGATATTTTATGAGGTTTTTCTTTTAATGCAACGGGTCTTATAGACTAAACATATGCCTTGTTCACAAGCGCAGAAAGTTATAGCCATGTTGCTCCAAAGAGAACATGAGGCATGAAATAGGGGAAACCTTTCCCAACCTCGTTTGGTTAAAATTTCTAATTTTTGTTGTACGCATTACACATTTGGATTTTTTTTTAAAAAGCTTTTGACAAATCCTCCCCACCCAACAAGCTCCTGAGTAGAAAGTAGCAATCAGACCATCACACAAATGCACACATCCTTTTTACTTCTACCCTCATTCTTATTTTTATTTTGGAAGTTTCCTGTTTCAAAGTCAAATGTGGCTGCATAGGACTCCCTTGGCAATTGTCCACTTGCATATACATTTAATTTTATAGCACTGTGGTTCCTGTTTTTAGCTGGTTGTCTCTCAGCACTTAGGTCTCACATTGGGTCCTGGTGCCATTTAAATTTAAGTCCAATGTCACCTCCTCTCTGGTTGGTTCCATGACCAACTCTTTGAGGGGATAGTCATTTAGAAAATCTAAAACATCCATGTTGTTCTGACAGGAACACACATTTTCTGAGTCTACGTGAGGGCAATTGAAGTCACCTAGTATTGCAATTTTTTCTCCTTTAGCTCATTCTCCATCATCCTTTAGCAAAAGTGATAAGTTACTTTGGGGGGTCAAGTATTGACACCCGTAGTGAAACTGTGGAGAAATCTGCCCCAGTTAAGACATTTCAAGGTTGTTTGACTCTGTGCTTTCTTTGACATTAATTAATTTCTGCAGAGGGTGTTTCTATTTATTTATATCATCACCTATGCTGTGCACAAGAACTTTTTTCCTTTACCCAACCCTGGAACTCTTAACTGCTTTTCTGACCACCGCAGAAATGGCTGTTCTTTGAATTCTCAGTAATTTCATACATTGTAAGGGATTGAAAATGGGCCTTATATGACATACATAGAAAGATTCATAATGGTTTTCATACTGGACAGTATCTGTGAAGTCTTAACAGAATTAACAGAAGTGTGATGGCCGAGACTATGGGTTAATGCCTAAGTAGTTCTAGAAAACATTTTACCGAACTAAACTCACAATAAAGCAATTAGCTCCTTGAGTAGAGCATCAAGGTCAAACTTCTGTCAAGGTCAACTCTCCTTTTATGTTTGTGTGGTAAATGTAGCTCCCATGAGATTTAGCGTTCATGTCTTACAAAATGGAAGTTTTCTCTGCCCTAGAGAAGAAATAGATTTCCAATGGGTATTGACCAACACATTCTGTCAGAATTCTCCCTTAAACATGTTCAGTAGAAATTACTATGGAGGCATTTCTTTTCAACACTGCCAATATTCAAAGCCATGTTTCTGATTTTTGTCAACTAGTGAGCCATAATCTAAAGGGAACAAAAGTTTTGAATCTATGGCTTGTTAAGAGATGGAGCAAGGACCTAAATACATGTTATGACAGAATGAGTAATCATTTTGTTAGTTTTTTAAATGTTGTACTAGGCATGGGTGAATTGTGGTCAGTACTTGAGGCACATGAGATGGGGAGATTTAACTTCCCTCTTCAGCTGCAGTGTTGCTAAAAATTGCCCCCAATGTGCACTAATGGGTTTCCCCCCAGCCCCACTTATTTCCATATGAGGTGGAGGAGATCACAGCCAGGGAGGGCAGGCTTAAACCTCCTCTCCCCTCAAGCTGCAGTGCTGATCACAGTCCCCACAAACCAGGTGTTTAATTTTGAAAAATGAATGAGATGATTGCCAATAAGGAAATTAGCACAATGTGTAACTTCCTGTGAAGAAAATTAGAATCACAGCATCAGAGAGTTGAAAGGGACCCCAAGAGTCATCTGGTCTAACTTCCTGCAATGCACGAATCCTGCCCACAGACATCCCTGAGTGGGCTTGAACCACCAACCTTCTAGTTAACATCCAGACATAATGCTCTCTTAAAACAAGAAATGGTAGTTTGGTTGTGATATCCTAAAGCATATACAGTACAGTGGTACCTCGGGTTACATACACTTCAGGTTACATACGCTTCAGGTTACAGACTCCACTAACCCAGAAATAGTGCTTCAGGTTAAGAACTTTGCTTCAGGATGAGAACAGAAATTGTGCTCCGGCGGCGCAGTGGCAGCAGGAGGCCCCATTAGCTAAAGTGGTGCTTCAGGTTAATAACAGTTTCAGGTTAAGTACAGACCTCCGGATCGAATTATGTTCTTAACCTGAGGTACCACTGTAGTCTGTATGGAGCAATTCCATACCTTTTCTTCAATATCTTATCTTTGCCTTTCTACACAAGGTTACCTGTTTAGAGAAGACTATTTCTTGTTATGGTGAGGTGCAAAAAGATAGTAAAAGCAAATGCTATTTAAAAACACAGTGTTTTGGGTCTTTTTGTTGTTTTGCAGTTTAATCCTGAATCTATCTATCTATCTATCTATCTATCTATCTATCTATCTATCTATCTATCCCATTGACCTGGTGTAAATCCCTATTTAACCCAATGGGACTCCCCCACCCTGCTCCGCCCCAAGCAGCCATGTATAAATTACACTGTAAGTCTTGCTGTGAATCTTCCTACACCTTTAGTAGTTTCCTGATGCCCATTCAGAATGAGGGCAGGAAGACTTGCCCTAATTACTTTGTTAACAGCATTCTTAACAAGAGTCTAAGAATTTAAAACATATCAGAAAATAATAAGGTCTTCACCTGTTTACTGAAACTCCCCTTGGCGTCATGGTCACCTCGAAGCCAAAAGTAATTGGTATCACAGTGTAATCACATGGGCAACGTGGCCCCTGACTCTTTGGGATAATATTGCCAGCAGGAAAATTGCAACATTTGGAAAAATCAAAATGGTACTGAAGATGCCATCAGATGCAAAAAATCAGATTAAAAACAACAACATGAAAACGACCAGTTCTTAGGAGTTTGTGGGACAGGTAGTGGGCACTTCAGCACCCACTTTGCTTTACTTTGTAAATATTTACTTTATGAACATTGTTTGGAGCTTTGGTACAGTTAACTGCTAGCAGAATATGTGAATAGCTGGAAACCCAGTTCCATGGGGGGGGGGGCTGCCATCTAGGGCTAGCTGTGATAATGGAGGCATTCAGAGAAGTAGATGCTTACAGCTTCAAAATTTATGGACTATATAAATCCCCCCTCCTTTTTTTTTTTTTTTACACAGACTATGATACCAGGCAAAGAAAATATTTCTTTAAAAATTGCTTTTTTAAACACAAGATTTTTGGACTAGGAATAGAAGTCTTTTCTAAAGGAACCGATGCTCATATGTATAAGTGGGGGGAAATAGGCAAACTTTTAACAAATTTTCATGGGTGCCTTTTGCTATTTTTACAGCACATTTTAAAATAAATGAGAGATTAACGTAGGAAGAAGTACTTAAGATGCATGCTCAGTGGCTATTTTTTCATAACGTTTTAATGGGCTCAGGGCTGAGCTCCACTAAAATCTAGATTTATTAGAAACGTTTCATGCATTTCAATGGAGTTTTTCATCATGAATCTGGATATTTTACATTATTTCCATAGAGTTGACCCTTTGGTTCATTAGAAATGCTCCAGTATAATCAATGGACCATTTCTAATGATCCTGGTTTTACAGCAAAGCCAAGGGTCAGTTGTACTGAAAACAATGGTGCTAACCTCTCGGTTTATTAGGAAAATGCTTCCATGTCTCAATGGAGCACCTCTAATAAATCATATAAATAAGTGCCCTGTACTAAAAATTAAAAGAAAAGTGAAGATCCGCTGGTTGTGATCCTTCAGAATCACAGCAAGTTAGAAATTAAGTACCCTACCTCTCCCCTCTAAGGATTTAGCCTGGTGCTGCTTTTGCCCTGAAAGTCCTGTAGCCTTGGAGGCAGATTGGCTTGTAGCTCTGCCTACAGACTTTGACCTCCACCCAGCAGAAAGAGTCTCTCTTGGGGCAGAAGCTTCCTAAAGCTTCCCATCCTCCCCCCTCCCCATCCCAGTGATCCAGGAATGGGACAATTATGTGATGCTCTTCCCAGATGGCTGAGGAGCCCAAATCTAGCTTTTTCCAATGGCTGTTTCCCCAAATATCACAATGTCCTGGAGTGTTGAATTTCCTTTCCAAATTCCCTTCCCTAATTGTGCATGTTCCCACAACAATCTTCATCCCATATTCTCTAGAGCCCAGTTTCCCATTTCTTTTCTCAATAAAAGTGGTAAGTGGTACTGCCTGGAAGTGGATCTAATCTGTAAACATCACTTAACTAATGCTAAACTGTTTGTTCTTATTGCTTCACTTATTGCTTCACTTACAATGCATGCAGATTCACATCTCAGTCACTAAGAGCGGAATTCAACATTGCACTATTATAAATGTTGGCATAGTGGTTAGAGAAATAAGGTAAAGAGATATTAAGTGGACCAGGACCTGGGAGACGAGTGTTCAAGTCCCCACTTGGCCATGACACTCACTGAATGACCTGGGGCGAGTCACTTCCTCTCAGCCTAACCTACAGGGTTGTTGTGGGGGTTAAATGAGGAGGAAAACCATGTACGCCCCCTTGAGCTCCTTGGAGAAAAAGCTGGAATATAAGTACAGTAAATAAACATTCCATCTGTGCATGCATATCAGTTTGCCCAGTGGAATGATTCCTGTCTCTCCCCAGTGCTATTCCGGGGGTTCTCCTGACTTCCCCAGAGCCAATTTCAGGCAGTGTGGCGGGCATATGGAGGGAGGAAGACAGCCTCTTTGCACAAGTGGAAGCAATTGCATAGGGCTTCTGCTGACACGGTTAGTTCGGTGAATCTTGCCTTAAGCATGTTGGCTAGTAAGGGCTGCGAAAGACCCCTGCCTGTGCCTGAGACCTTGGAGACCTGCTGGACTCGATTGACCCATAGTTTGGGGTCAGTATTAGATAGTCCCATGTGTTTCATGTTTGTTTTGTTTAGACCAGTGGTTCCCAGCCATTTTTTGGTTATGTCCCACCTAAGCATTTCTAAAATCCTCATGCCCCCACTTCCTGTGACATATACCGTATTTTTTGCACCATAACACTCACTTTTTTCCTCCTAGAAAGTAAGGGGAAATGTCTGTGTGTGTTATGGAGGGAATGCCTACGGGTGGCATGCCTACGGATTTTCCTCCTCTAAAAACTATGTGCGTGTTATGGTCGGGTGCGTGTTATAGAGCGAAAAATACGGTAATTCTTATTATTCAAAAAGTGAATTCCTATTCACATGGAGGAAGATTAAAGGCCGTTAACTGTTAATAAGTCATTCTCGAATTGCCCTCCTTAAAAATCAAATTGCCCCCATGTGGGGCGCGTGCCCCATATTGGGAACCACAGGTCTAGACCTACCTATGTTGTAAAAATTAAAACACCAGCATTAATGCAAAGTGTGAGTTGCACCAAGCCCACTTTTCCCCTTTGAAGAACAGTAGAATTTTGTTTCAAAAGAAGCTCACTCTGGCCATACAAAAAATCTTCTGGTATCATAGCAGACCTGACTGTGTCTAGACATCCATCCCTTCCTTGGCTGTAGAAATGCATCAATTGATTGGGATTGGAAAGAAAGAGGCAGTCCTCACCAGTTTTGGATGACAATTTAGCAACAACTTTTACTTAACTGTTGCCATCAAGAAATAATTTATCCAAGATTAACAAATAGGGAGGTAGGGAGAGGAGGCTTCCTTCCTTCCTTCCTTCCTTCCTTCCTTCCTTCCTTCCTTCCTTCCTTCCTTCCTTCCTTCCTTCCTTCCTTTCCCTTAGGTCCTGGCATGGCTATCAATGCTGCTCTACCTATGGGGTTATCTGTTAACGCTCAAGACTTCTGCCTGTGGAAAAGCCCTGTACATGGACGTACAATTAAGCTGACACCAGGCTTTCCAGTAGCTATTGAAAAAGTGCTAGGTGGTTCCTATCCCACCCCTTGTTCTCTAACAGAGTGTGCAGGGAGAGGTGAATAACTTTGTCCTCTGTATAATCTCCCCACCCCTTTCTATATCCATGAGAAGGGGTCAGCTTCATTTGTCCACTGAAGATCACTCTGGTCTCCCACAATATGCAAAAGCGTGTTACTTGGAAAATTCTGCAGAAAGATTATGAATGCAGAAGCCCAACTAGATTTCATTGATGAAGAATATCTCTGCTCTTCAAATGGAATATGATCCTGCCCGTTCCTTTGTCCTCTAACTGGCAATGCTGTGTGGAAAGGATACAGGCTGTGTGGGGAAATCTACTTGTCTTGGGTTATATGATAAAGACCACAGTGTGATTTTAAGCCCTTTCCTTCTCTAGAGGCACCAGTAAATGCACCAAGAGGCAGACAATTTCCTTACCCACTCCCATGAGCTACTGCAGTTAATCATGTCAGCCCATGCTGCTGAGTGCTATGTTTAGGGCCTCTGGCTGACAAAGGCAGGAGTTCATCTTATGGTCCCTAGGGCCATCAAGAAGCCCTAAAATGTTCATTTGCGTTGCCTATTGTCTGACCACATCTGTGTGTGCTTTGCAAGTTTTCAGGGTTCACCTTCAAAGAGGCGAAGAGATGCATACAAATCCCCAACACACCAAGTTAATTTAAGGGTGTGGTGGTGGTGTTTTTTGCTTTTGAAGTGGTGACTTGCACAGAGTTTCCTGTGTTAATTTGGTGATCTAATCTGGGCTCAGATTTGCACTTCAGCAACCCAGTGGGTTAGGAGGTAAAGACAAATCAGTGATAAAGACCACACACTCTAGATCACGGGTGTCAAGCACAAGGCCCGCGGGCCGAATCCGGCCCGCCAGACCTCGTCATGTGGCCCTGTAGCCGCCGCCGGCCGCCAGCCTTCACCTTTTATTCTCGCTCTTTTTTTTTTTTGACACAAGAAAGCCGCCTCTTCAGCACATGCGTGGCAGCCTACAAGCCAGAGAACGTCTGCCCTCTAGTGGCGCCGGCCGTTCTACACAGGAAACCTCCACTTTACATGTCCTTTACATAGTCCTACAGATACAACCGGCCCTTTGAGGGTGACCAAACTGCTGATGTGGCCCCCGATGAATTTGAGTTTGACACCCCTGCTCTAGATGGTAACTCGCGTTCATCATTTGCCTTATTGATACACAGACCCTGTTGTTTCCAGCTGAATGAAAATGTTGGAATCTGTATGTGTGAATGGGTGCATGAATAATTCAGATTCTTAATATCTACTAACAGTAATCAGGATCTTTTATTCGGCCAGACTTCTCCATAAGGTAAAGGGACCCCTGACCATTAGGTCCAGTTGTGGCTGACTCTGGGGTTGCGGCGCTCATCTCACTTTATTGGCCGAGGGAGCCGGCGTACAGCTTCCGGGTCATGTGGCCAGCATGACTAAGCTGCTTCTGGCAAACCAGAGCAGCGCACGGAAACACTGTTTACCTTTCCCCAGAGTGGTACCTATTTATCTACTTGCACTTTGACGTGCTTTCGAACTGCTAGACTTCTCCATATTTCATGCCAATTTTATCACCTATGTGCAACTACCTAGAGAGTAGCTCATATGCTTTTTGTCAGTCTGTTACTCAGGTGACAGTGACACATTTCAACATATTTGTCGAAATGATCCAATAACGTGATTCCATGGGGGACTGTGACCCTGGTTGCAAATTTCTGAGGGGGCGCAACCAGCCTCCCCCCTCCCCAAGACAGGCTCCTTCATCGAGGCTGGAGGGAGGCAAGCCAGACCAGGACCAGGTCTTTGGGGCTGGGGTGCCACCTCCTCTTCCTTCTTGTGGTTGGTGAAGGGACATCCGTACATGCCCTGCCCTGGACCGGCTGAGAGGGAGGCAGGATGAGGGCAACGCTGCCCACTGAGGAGGGATGGAGAAAGAGGAAGGCAGAAAAGCACTTCCGCTTCCATGCCCCAAAGGGGACTTTAGATTGCTCTTAGACCAACTGTCAACCACTCACCCACTGCAATCCACCTCTGAACCTAGCAGGAGTTTCAAAAACAGCCACTAACGTGCCACAGGCTCAACTGTACAAGAAATCCATTTGGTATGCCTAGAGAAGCTCTTTGAATCACAGCTATTAGCATTATAGTTATCATATGGATTCATGTAGATGTTACATTTATTTTTGCATATGTGCATATGAGCGTACATGCATACTACCCATTTTATTTTTGTAGGCGCTGGAGGAAATAAGAAAGGTAAAAAAAATAAAAATGCCACGGGTTCATTAGTGTGTTGCATGCAATGTGCATTGGAGCATTAGTGCCCCCCCCCCCCGGTTTTAGACATCATGATAATATATTTCCTAGAAGAATCATTTCACTTCATCATCACACATGGGCTCCTTTTCTAACCATGTTAATTGTTTCTGCATCAAAATCACCGATGATAACTCTTTCCTGTATTGTCATGTTGTCTATAAATATTTAGCAACTGGCTTGCCTTTTTCTGCGCGGCTCCCGCATTTGAGATGCAAAGGTAGCATCTGCTGAAATTGAAAGCGGCCACATTTTTGCGATTGCTTAATTAAATGCCAAAATTTATCTACATTAACAACAAAGTGGTAAAATTTATTGATCAATTCACATGATATAAGTTGACAAATGGCCCGGGCAATTTCCATAATTTTCTACATGTGTTAAAATTTGTAATGGGGGAAAAGAAGAGAGCGGGCGAGAGAGAGCACTATATTAACATTCAATGGGGAATGAAAGTGATGTTTTGTAATAGAAGCTAATGCCCTGCAGCAGTATACTTTGTTTTCCGTGCCCTGTCCAGGCAGAGGCTGTTTGAGTAGTGTACAGATGGGTCTCTGACAGTCCTACAGCTGTTCTCCTAATTGTCCATTAAGTGTTCTATTGATTCCCTGATTCAAAGTACATGTCTTTCAGCTCAACCTATCGTGTGAAGTGGCAGGCACATTCCTTGTAGGATGACAGAGCTGCCTGAAACCTAAAAACGTGGGCTGCCACTTTCAATTGAGCATCCTGCTTTCAAAGGGAAAGGCTTGGTTAAAGGAGCTTTGTAATAGCAGGATGGGATTTTAGTTTCCAAACTTTGAGCATCAATCAATTAAAGCAGCCTTAAGCAAGAGGAGCTTTAATTCCTTGTAAAGGATGTGTCGCTACTGAGGCCTGCCTGATGAAAACATTGGGCAAGCATATTGGCACCCTATTGATAACAAGTTACTAGATTTATTTAACCATATGCAGATCTTCCTCAAATTGTTCTGACGTGAGCCATCAAGGGTATTCTTATTTAACTTGGCGCTCTCTCTCTCTCTTTAATAGCAAAGCCTAGATCATTGCTGATTCCAGATTATGCCACTCAGAAGCCTGTTTAAAATCATCTTTCTTTAATCTGAAAAAGTGAGACATAGGATGCCTATCAGTGGGAAGAACCATAAATCTTCGAAGAAACGAATAGCCCCAGATAAAACTGTAAAGTTATTTAGTTCTCCACAGAAAGAGGTTTATTAATCTAAAATTTCCAGTTCATTGTGCCATGATTTGGTTTTCACACAATATCTCATTTCTGGCAATGTATAAGGCTTGTATCTCAAGCAAAGAGATGATCGCCTCAAATATGAAATAGAGGTGTCATCGGAGCAAATTCCTCCTAAACAAAAGTGAGGCGGGCATTCTTTAAAAGGTTTTGATCACCAATATTAGTTTTTAAATAGCCTTTACTGTTAGGATTGGCTTAATTTCAACATATGTACTTTTGAATGTAAATTTGTGTACGTAAGAATTACTTTGTTGTGTCAATGTTTAAAAGATCTTGTTTATGATTTAACAGTTTATACTTATTTGTGTTGAATGTATATTGCTAGAGGACGTTTTTGTTTCATAGAACATAAAACTTTGAGATGTCAAACTTTTACAGATTAAGGGTTTAAGAGAAATTATTCTTATTCTGCTGAATTATTTCCCGTAAACATTAACATATTATTATTTCATGTCACTTTGTTTTATTGTACATTTTAGCTTTTTCCATACGGGATGCCTAGGTTTGTGGCATTATATCCACCATTATCCACCCTTTTAAACCATGATCTATGTTTTAGGATGTAATTAGATGATATCACCATTGATGTCTCTTATTAATTTATGAGCAGAGGGCGATGTTTATGTTGCAAATTTATTGTAATGTATGATGTTGGTCTTTTGTTTTTGTTTTGCTTTGGTTCTTGTCTGTTTTTTGTAAGTTTTGGCTGTTTTAGATTTGGAGGTTTAAGTACATATATGTTGGTATGGGAAATTGTCGTGTGACGGGCCAATGGCCGTAATAAATATCAATCAATCAATCCACCATTATATCCCCCCCCCAGATGTTAAGTGGTACTATGAACCAGAATTTAAATTTGAACTTTAAACAAAGTTAAGTGTCGAATTTGTTGCCTGATAGCCAGACCTACTGGTTCTTTCAACTCAGTATTATCAACACTGACTGTTAGTGGATTTCAGATGAGAGCTTCTCTCATCTCTACCTGGAGATGCTGGGAGATTGAACCTTGGACCTTCTGCACAGAAAGCAGGTGCTGTACCATTGAGCTAAGCCCTTTTAAAAAGTTCCACATCTTCACCTTGTTTTAGAACTTTACATTTCTAAAGCCCTTGCCAGGCTTTTCAAAAGAAAATCTAAACACGTGAGGGATGGCAACGGCGAGGAGCAATGTAGGTCAAAACACACAGGCTTCATCACCATTTCTGTCACCTTTCAGCTCATGGAAATAGATGTTTTATTTCATGCCTGGAAATAAGGTCTTGGGTTATTCCAGGGCTGGTGGGACATGCACAGCAACGTCTACCATATGGGACATGCAAGCGGCCTTTCCTTTCCCCTTTGGATCTTCTCCACATTTGCAACAAGAACTAAGAAGTAGCAATAGCAGCACAAGTGGAGGTGAGCATCTTATGTGTTGTGAGGAGTCAAGTAGAGATAATACCAGCATTAAAAAAACACCAACCTAATGTGAATTGCATATACTGGAGTCACAACATTCATAAAAATGCACATATCAGTGAGAATAACACTGAGCTTCCTTTTAGGAGAAATTATTTTGCAAAATGTATATATTAGTCAAAATTGCATACCAACTATTAGGAGAAATTTGCGTTAAATGCTGATGAATTTTCATGAGGACATTTCGCCCCAAAAAAGTTCGCAAGCTGGTGTGAAAATGTGGACAACTGAATTTAAGACTTGAAAAATGCAAAACTGAGAGAAAATGAAATCGACAGATTGGCCCATCCCCAATGAGGACTCCCTGAAGAGGGCTATGTTCCCAGTCTATGGTTATATTTAGTATGCATTCCTCATCTATTTAGATCTTGTTCTATTTACATGGTAGGTTTTTGTGTCTCCCAATATGTGATGGTTTTGCATACATTTACACACATTGAGCATATTCCTATTCTCAATTCAGGATTGTATTTTGGCCATCGTGCATGGATTCAAGATATATCCAAAAGGATATATTATTCTTTATTAAATTTGCATACCGCCCTTCATCCATAGATCTCAGGGTGGTTCACAACATAAATTACATTTTAAAAACCGAAAAACACATAATAAAAATAAGAACCACACCAAACCAATAATCCCCATCCCACAACACATTCAAAAGGGCATCAAATGTCAAAGAGATAGGAAAATAATGTTTCTGGTCGTAAGTATAAAAATGTGATGTTCTTTCAAAGTCTATCTAAGATGGTGACAGGATATATACTCTAATACCAGTAAAAACGTTTTGTGAATCTGCTCAAAGAATCAGCACTTTCAAATACACTGTTAGGAGGGTTTTCACACAAGATTTTCAGAAGCTTTCAGGTGTAGACTTTTGTCTTGTTGAATGAACTTCAGCTACACTAAATTTTAAGTAAATTTGTGATGACTGAGCAATATACATTGGCTGAGCTGAAATCCAATAACCCACAGGACAAATTAATTTTCAACAAAAAGGGCAGAAACCTCAAGTGCCACAAGACTATGGAATCTCCGAGTCTCTCTCTGGAGCCATTTTTGCAAATCACTACTGCTATTCATAATCTAAATCAGTCTCCTTTAGCAGCAGAAAGATCTTTTTTCATGACAAAACAGAAGATGACATTCATTAGTGCCTAACATGCATAAGCTACCTGAAATTTATTGGTGCTTTTCTACTTATGTGGCTATGGCTTCCTTTGCCTACTGAAATGGGCAAATTCCAGGTGTAAAACTTAAAACATATAAATTTCCACTTTCCCCAACAACTTCTGGCACTTTCTTCTATTTTAGAAGCTAGTGCTTAGGAGGAGTACTCCAATATTTTCCACTTGTGTGTCTCAGTGATGGGTTGGCAATAGGGAGTGAAGTAATGAATGGTCTCAATGTGTTGGCTGATTCCCCCCCCCCCCAAACACATTATAACCCCTGGTATTGCTTGACCAAACCTTACCTAACACACCTTTGTGATAATAATAACTGGAAAGAAAATGCTCTTCCTAGGGCTCTCAATAGACATGGCTGTTTCTAGTTTAAAACAAGACACAACATTTATGAGCGCTGGAGAAAGAATTTGACTCCTTATTTATGACCAAGAACCAAGAACAATTCAGATGAGTGAAATGACAGTAATCCGCTCATTCCTCTGAAGTACATCCAATTCTCTGAATGTGAGCCATGCAGACAAACCTCAGTACTCTGCTTAGTGTATATCATATGCCTTAAAAAAAACCACACCAAACCAATTTACAGTTAATTTCTATTAGTTAACTACAAGTGGAATCTGGATTTTCAACACTTACTCATGAATATACTGAACGTTCAAGTTACCTACCACACATTCTTTGGTTTCAAATAGAAATGTAGGCCAGTCTTACATACAGAAATAAGTTTAGATTTCATATCCTCTGTAAAAATGGAAGGTGCTTGTTTGGACTACCTGTAGTGGATTGCCACTTGCTATTTTTTAATAAATAAATAAATAAATAAATAAATAAATAAATAAATGTACACCCCATGCTTCTCAGGGTGGTGTATATGGTGTCATCTCACATATCCTAATTCTACTGAAAAAGAGGGCACGCCCGAACCCTGCATTTAAAGTGCATGGCGTCCTGAAAAGAATCCTGGAACTGTTATTTACTCTTCACAGAACTATAATTTCCAGAACCCTCAACAAACTACAGTTCCCAGAATTCTTTAGGGGAAGCCATGTGCTTTAAATGTGTGGTGTGGGTGCAACCTAGCGTGTTGCAACTGCCAACCAGTGAGTTTCATGGCTGAGCAGAGATTGGGACCTAAAACTTGTGGATCCAAATCAAGAATTCCATTCACCATATCACAATGTTCTTGTTACAATGGAGCCTTGGTTTTCGAACGTAATCCGTTCCAGAAGACCGTTTGACTTCTGAAACATTTGAAAACCGAAAATCAAAGAGCTGTTGGCAATTTCAATGGGGGGGGGGGAGAAAAACGCGCCTTGGAAGCCGTTTGATTTCTGTAAAACATTCGAAAACTGGAACACTTACGTTTGGGAGTCAAAACGTTCGGTAATGGAGCCGTTCGAGAACCAAGGTTTGACTGTGTCTGTTTTAGATCAATATGGCAAAATATGATCCAACACTTGATTGGGCTGAGGATGTATGGCATATTTTTATGCCCAGCAGCTGTTCCCAGAATCAGATTCATCCAAGGCCAAAATATCACGTAAAGAGAGAAATCATTCTACCTCTGCATTGAAGCCAGGGGAGATACTGGCATGAAATGTCTATCTGACCTGACTGAGGTCATTTTTTTCTCTTCCCTATATAAAATCCTTCTGATCTTTCCCTCACCGTCAGGAACAAGGACACCATTTTGTAACCAAAGTCTGAAATTGATGAAGACCGTTGGGCAAAGGCTTCCTCTAGCTCTTAATCTCTTTAATGTTAGATGTTCAGTTCTTTGTGAAATATATTTATGAAATATAAAAGTGTGTGCCCTAGTGCCTGACGATAGATCGGCTATGCTTTGTGGTTTGTTCACCCTATAAATGTGGGCAACACTCTTGGCCAATCAAGTGAAGCCCATCCACTGATATATAGTGCTAGGCTGTAGCGCTTAAAAAAGTTGTTAGAGGAACAGGTTCAGGGTTTGGCCACACAGCAATAACAAGGACTTGGCCGAAGGGTCAGTGTTATGCCTGCAAGTCATGTAGGATCAAACCAAACTGTAATATTTGCTTATTATTCACACTTTTAAAGTTTGCAGTAGACCGTGTCACGCCATGGCTTGCCCTTCATCTGAATCTGAACAAAATGGTTCCCTGATAAAGTGGCCCTCACCAATAAATGAATATACAGTGTCATTTTCAAACAGGAAAGGAGCTATTCACAAGTGTAATTTGATCTTTCTCAGGCTGGTCCTTAAGGAACCAAGTCCTTGGGAAGGGTTATTGAGGGGGGGGGCTTTCTGTATCCAGTTCAAACTGTAAGAATACTGGAAGGCCTGGAGCAGCCAATTTACCAGAAAGAGAAGTCACAAAGCCTGGCGATATGCATCCATCCCCTGCCCCACCCTGGTAAAAGTGCCATGACAAAGTCCATAGTGAGCACACTCATTCCCCTCATCCCCCCCGCCCCCGTTTTGCCATGCTATCTGTAGGATTTTGTACCATTATCATAACATATACAGGAAATAATGGGAACCCAAATGCATACCCTCCAACATTTATCTAATGAAAACAGGGACATCCCATTTCATAATTATAAGTTTACTATTTATACCCCACACATCTTACTGGGTTGCCCCAACCATTCTGGGCAGCTTCCAACATATATAAAACATAATAAAACACTAAACATTAAAAAAAACACTTCCCTAGACAGGATTGCCTTCAGGCGGCTCAGGAGTCAGATAACTCCATACCCGCCAACATTTCTCCAATAAAAATAGGAACATCCTAAGGAAAAGTGGGACATTCTGGGATCAAATCAGAAACCAGGGCGGCTTCTCTAAATCAGGGACGTCCCTGGAAAATAGGGACACTTGGAGGGTCTGCAAACAGCATATGAGCTATGGAAATTTGTGACTAGCTAATACTAAGAAAAATGAATAAATTAACGCCATTATCCGGATAGTAGGCAAATGAGATTGCTTGCTCAGTCCTTGTGCCTGTGTAAGCCTGGAGGTGTAAGGTGAATATTGAGCCATCCCATAACGCAAAGTTCCTGGTTTTGATGGACAATCTCCCTTCCCTAGTGAATAAGTGGCACTGGAGGTTGTGTGTGTGTTTACATCTGCTCCACAGAAATGCTGCTGGACAGAGTATGTGAGTTTCATTACTAAGGGAATGTGGGCACAGTTTGATGTTTTCTGTGATACAAACGGCAGTTACCACACCTGTTCCGTTGAATCTGGTGGTTCTCTGCATTTTGGATGGCAATATGATAGCATCCGCCTGTGAAATTATCTCTCGCTCTTCCATTTGTTTTGTTGGCTGCATAGTAGCTGGTCTCTCTTGCAGCTGTATTGTCATGAGACACCCCCCCATCATATCATTCAGCCTAGTTTAGTCAGCAGCCTGGGTACCCAAGCTGGTCAAAATACTTGAGTAACCAAAGACACTAACATTTTAGACTTTTGAAAAATAAAACTGATGAGTAAGGAACAACCCCACATATGGACATAACACGAAAGAGTAAAAACCCAATCCTAGTGTGATTTCATTGGGTTCAGTGCAGTTACACAAGGAACCACATTCCTTCATAAGTTACCTGGGTCTTGTCAGCTTGGACAAAAGAAGCCATTGCAGTAACAGGCATATGGTACAGGGTATGTCTTTAGTGCTTGGGAAATGTGGTACAGGGTATGTCTTTAGCGCTTGGGAAATGTAATGGAAAATGGAGAGAAACAGCAAAAACTAAATACTGCCTATCTATCTATGTATGTATGTAATTGACAAGGGACTGTTTAAAAGTGTTGAAGCACAGCTTTGCTTAGAAAAAAATTCCTCACAGAAATTCACTTGCAGTGAAACAGATTACACCAACCTTTTAAAATGCAGGTGACTGTCTGCAACATATACCTTTCCTTACACTTTGGAAGTGGTTGAGTGAGAGGTCTGATTAAACATGATACAGAAGGAACTTGCAAGTAGCACTGTTTACTAACATT